>NC_133409.1:2859250-3175000 GCF_049350105.2 Macaca mulatta | reverse complement strand
TCTCACAGCCAGGGGTGACATCAATGCCATTTTCAGATGGGAAGCTGAGCCTCAGGGAACTCAATGAGCCACCCAGGGTCCCACTGTACAGGGAGAAAGGGAAATGAAGGTTCACCTGTGTCCTGGGAGGCGTCCTCTATCACTGTGAATACCTGGAGGCCAGCGTTCGAGGCTGCTCAGGATAACGAGAATCATCAACACCTCTCAGTTTTCCAGCCCTTGTTTCTCACCTAATCTGCCCCCAAACATCAGGTTGGTTATATTCAAAAATACATGATGAGCTCCATTTTCCAGATGCCAGGACTCCCCAGGGGTTCTGTCTGTCCCCTTTCAAGTCCCATCAGAGGCCTGCCCTCAGACACCACATGACCTGACAAGGTATCTACGGCCTCACAACCTTTCACCCCTTCCCCCGGCTGAGGAAAGGCTCAAAACGGTACGGCTCTGGGCATCCTAGGACAAGCTCTGGGTGGGGAAGTTCAGAGACAGCAGGAGCGGGAGAGGTGGGGACTGGATACCGGGTGTAGAAAAGAAACCGGCTCATCAGCTTTCATCCTCCGTTAGCTCCAGCACAATGGGGGTGGACAGGTGGTCTCAGCTGCAGGGGTAGCACGGGGACGGAGGCAACTGGCCCAAAGGACCATGAGTCAGAAGCTGAGTGGCAGGCCTTGCAGTGGTGGCTGTGCATGTGGGGGTTGGCCGCGCTGTGACCACACGACCAGGCTGAGGGCTGCTTGGAGCCTGCGTCACAGGCTCATGGTGGCCAGGCTCCTCACTGCCTGTACTCAGAGCTGGGTTCACCATGCTTCCGGGCCTCTGTGTGCGCCCTGGACTTACCGCCAGCCTGGGCTGTGGACGGCAGCGTGCTCCCTCCGGCAGACTGCCTTGCCCTCCTCTGCAGGCCTGTGGCTGCTGCGGCCCCAGCTCTGAGCCGTGAGCCGGGCTGAGTCCTTTTGCAGGCATCAGCCCCCCATCCCCTAAGAGACCCATGATGCCAGGAAGGTGGCCGGACAGAGGTGAAAACCAGCCCTGGAGGTTTAGATGCTGTGTTCCCGCCTTCCTCACTGTGCTTCTTCCTGAAGTCCTTAACTCCTGCCCCTGAGCAAACTTCCTGCGTGTTTTTCAGAAATTAAGAAAGATGGACAAGTGAACGCTTAGAGGGAAGGAACTTTTGTGAATTGGTGATGATATGTAGGAGCCATTGCTGGAAAGCTGTAACCGCCTGAAGTAGCAGTGGGTCAAAACTTGGTCCGGTTATCTCAAATACCCATTTGTATGTTTCTGGGCAGTCTTCTCAGACTTTCTCATTTACGCTTAAAGACTCTCCCCACACCACAGATGTGCCATGCAGAGCACTTGGCAAATGCGCAGCCTTAAAATAAGCAAACGAAATCCATTGCCATAGGCCGCTTTTTTTTTTTTTTGAGATGAAGTCTCATTCTTGTCCTCCAGGCTGGAGAGAAATAGCGTGATCTCGGCTCACTGTAACCTCTGCCTCCCGGGTTCAAGTGATTCTCCTGCCACTGCCTCCCAAGTAGCTGGGATTACAGGTGCCCACCACCACGCCCAGCTAATTTTTGTATTGTTTAGTAGAGACGGGGTTTCACCACGTTGGCCAGGCTGGTTTCAAACTCCTGGCCTCATGTGATCCGCCCACCTCAGCCTCCCAAAGTGCTAGATTATAGGCATGAGCCACCGCACCCAGCCCATATCCTGCTTTTTAAAGAGCAATATGCATCTCCAGTTCTTCTCTCAAATCTTTTACATTCAGTTTATCAGGAAGCCACTGAGTATACCAAACCGGATGGGTAGATCTGTGCAATGGCAAACATTCCTAAGGTGAAGAAAACATGAACACTTCTCAGTAGACAAAGCCATAAGGAATTGAGCTATTTACGTAATTAGGTATGTACAAAAGTGTACATGTAAATAAATGCCTATATAAATGTATGTCTATGCAAATGTGAGCAAATATACACATATAGGTGTGAATATAATGCTGGAGGCAGTGCCTGCTTATTACACCCGTGAAAATGCTGTCAGACAGTATGGTGATGCCTCAAGGATCTAGAACCAGAAATACCATTGGACCCGGCAATCCCATTACTGGGTATATACCCAAAGGAATATAAATCATTCTACTATAAAGACACATGCACATGTATGTTTATTGCAGCACTATTTACAATAGCAAAGACACAGAACCTACCCAAATGCCCATCAATGATAGACTGGATAAAGAAAATGTGGCACATATACACCATGGAATACTATGCAGCCATAAAAAGAAATGAGTTCGTGTCCTTTGCAGGGTCATGGATGAAGCTAGAAGTCATCATCCTCAGCAAACTAACACAGGAACAGAAAACCAAACACTGCATCTTCTCACTTATGAGTGGGAGCTAAACATTGAGAACACATAGACACAGAGAGTGGAACAATACACATCACAGCCTATTGGGGGGTGGGGGGTGAGGGCAGGGAACTTAGAGAACGAGTCAGTAGGTGCAGCAAACCACCATGGCACACGTATACCTATGTAAGAAACCTGCACGTTCTGCACATGTACCCTGTTTGTTTGTTTTGTTTTGTTTTGTTTTTAGAAGAAATCAAACAAAACAAAGAAAGGAAAATGTGTCATCCGTCAGAATAGAAGCCTCAAAGGCTCTATTTTCCTAAGCGTTTGCACTGTGGGTGTGATAGAGCAGCTCCTGCACTGTAACTCGGTCCTTGGGACTCTTGGCATCATGAGTCAGATGCAACTTTAGGAGAAGCCCTGAATTGCTCGATGATCCAAGTCTCCCTGGAAACTGTGTGGAAACACATAGGGCACAGAGGCTTCCGTGCGTCTTATAAAGACAAGGCTGCTCCACCATGTAAGCTGAAAGTCACATTCTAAACCTCCCAACAATCTGAATGGGCTCCTCGTCTCAGTGAAAGGCATTCTGAAGTTAAGCTGAAAATTGAGCTTAGGCCATGGTGGGAAGTGGGGGGTGTCAGACGGGTCTCCTTATACCCCCCTCCCTTTGGAGTTCAGGCACAACTGACCAGCATTCACATTAAAACAGAGATCTTAAGACTTTTTGTAGCAATGACACTGAATTCCGTTCTGAGTCTAGTATAGCATCCCATGACAGCAGGCCCTAAAGCAAATGGAAGTATTTTACCCTAAAATGTATTTCGTTGACATATTTTGGAATGTCCCTGCAAAGCTGTCTGTTGTGGGAAAATCTACATTCTGTCGAGAATCCCTCTCCCTTTCCAGGCCTTTTCCGTGATCTAGGAGAGAATTAACGAAGAGTCTGGCACCTTAGACGTCTGATAAGAAACACTTGCCATGGGATCTCTCTGAGCCTGCATCCTGGAGGCTGAATCTGCATTATAAGAACCTTGGTCTCCACAGCCCTTACCTTAACCAGGCTCTGCTTCCTATGGATTCCAGGCCTTTAGATAAAACTTAACTCTCAACCGATTGCCAATCAGAAAATCTTTGAATACACCTATGACCTGGAAGCCCCCACCACCACTTCCAGTTGTCCTGCCTTCCTGGACCAAACCCCTATGCACCTTACATGTCTTGATGGATGACTTATGTCTCCCAAAAATCCATAAAAAAGCAAGCTGCACCCTGACCTCCTGGGGTGCTTGTTGTCAGGTGCCCCTGAGGCTGTCATGGGCATGTCCTCAATCTTGGCAAAATAAATATCTGAATCCACTGAGACTTGTCTCGGATGCCTTCTGGTTTCTGAACAGGTGGAATGGCACTGCTGTCTGCCTGGGCTGCTGGGACCGAGACAGACAGCTGCACCTCTAGCCCCCTTGCGGAGAGCAGCAACATCACCAGGACGATCTTCTTCCAGGCCGTGCCTGTGCTCTTCGTCTTCATGCTCAGCTTTTCTGATTTCCAGAACATTCCTTCATCCGTGCACCTTTGTTAAGGGCAGCTGGAGGTCGGCGTGTGACCTGGTGCACTTAGCTGTCATTCTACAAATTCCGGGCTGAGCACTCACCCTGTGAGCCCCCGGTGGAGCTGCCTTGTCCATGAAACACTTGCTGCTCCTGACAAGTGCCCCCCGTTTTTGGGTGGCCTCAGCTCCCCGGGGGCCCGGCCACGTTGGAAGTGGAGCTTCAGTCTCACAGCTTCTGACTCCAATGTCTGCCTGCCGCATCCAGTCCAGCAAACACGGGGCATGGTCACCACCTGCCTGCCCCACACAGATGCCGGCCAGCCACCCGTGCCAACCGCTCCTCCTGGAAGTGGAGCAGGAGGATGAGGGAGCTAAGCCTGGGCTCCAATCACTGGGTGTAAATGGGATATTTGCTGCCTTACAGAAAATCTTTCATGTGGAACCAATTTTATAGTGTGATAAAGTAGTGAGACCTGGATTTTAAAAATGACGCATGCACTTTTACATTCCATACTCTTCAGTGGGCTGTTCCTCACCTGCACTGTCCTAGCCAGAAACAGTGATGAGAGTCAGCTTTCTCATGTCTTAACGCCTAAGGAATCTTATCTACAGCCTTTTAAAACTCCAGGTAGGGGCAATTCGAAAGATTATATGCTTTATTATCGAAATTGTCTTCCCGAACCTGGAAAGTGAAACCCAATGAGCATTGAGCAAAGAGATCCTGGAAGCCGTGCACCTGCTCAGGAAAGCAAAGAGAGAGAGAGAGAGAGAAAGAATGAGGAGAGAGAGAGAGAGAGAGAGAGAGAGAGAGCGCTTCAGTAGAACAGCCAACCCCAACCCAGTTTTCTCATGGATTCCCAGAGGATACACAGCCCCTCCCGCAGACATGCAGCCAGCCGGTGGGGAAGCAACAATAAGAACCTGACTTCCTTGAGATCTGACCAGAGGCCTCCAGGGAGAACACCCAACCAGTTGCTCTGCGCTGACCAGGCTGTGTTCCCGGTGGGGTCCGAGCAGCTCCATCCAGCACAGCTTTCCGCTTCCGTTTGCAGGGACAGAGCACCTGAGCTGCAGGTGCTTAAGTGAGCAGCCGACTACGTGTTCTTGTAAGAACAGGCATCGATGTATTTCTGCATGGCTGTCCTCCCCACGTCTCTTGGCTTACCACGCACAGCTATCATGTTTACTTTCAGCTCCTGGGGCACGTTCCTCACCGTCATCATACTCAGTTATTTCCATTTGATTATGGAATGTTGTACCAAAGTTTTTAAGTGAAGCACTGAGCGGAAAATTCTCCAAGAGAAGGAAAATATCCACACTAAGAAGAGAGAGAAAATCTACAGGGACAGGGAAGTGGTTGCGACCTCAACATAGCTTTAACTTTCTTGAAAGCCCATCTGAAACAAGAAACATTTCTAAGCACTTAAGATGTAAAGACCGGGAGGGGGGGGGGTGTAATTTGTTACACTTATTTTCTAATTTTAACAAAGTGGCTAAATATTGTCTATGTCTTTCTAATTTCCATAAAATAACTATGTTATGAAATGGAAATATGTTTTTTTAAAAAATCATCTGACTGTTCCATCCGTTTCCCTCACTGACGTGGGGTTGAGAGCCGAGTGGCTGGGCGAGGTGTGCCCTGCAAACTAAGGTGGGTGGAGACATTCAGAACAACATGTAGGAATTTTGCCAGAATTTGACAATCATCGAATGTGGTACATTTAAAATGGGCTTCTATTCTGTAGTATTTTAATTTTTGTGACCTTTGATTTTTCTCACATTTTAATTTTATTGTATTTTACGGAAGTATTGCTGTGACGGATTCTATGTTTGCATCAATACAGTGTAAATTTATACATATTAATGTAGGTACGTGCCTCTAGAGTTCCTCTGAGACGCAGCCGTGGAGACCTCATCAGTCCATGCCCTTAACTCCGGCTGCCTTTTCTGAACTGCTTGGGAATGCATCGGTCGTGAGATCAGCCTGGGCTCTGCTGAGAGAGGCCCACAGTATCAGGCCTCTCAGTGAGTCTTCCACCATGATTCGATGGGACCCAGGGTTTTTCAACACCGCAACACAGCAGGCTACCTGGCTGGAGGGGTGAGTGGACCCTTGGGCAGGTCTTTTAAACTGTGTAGGCCTCAGTTTCCTCGTTTGAAAAATAAGGAATGGGATTTAAAACGTTTCCCTCTCAGCTCTAAAACATCTATGATTCAAGTAAGATTCCGAGCAAGGTATTATTATCAGAGGGAAGTTGGGTTTCTTACCAACCTTGTGCTGAGCGGGAAGGACAGGCCTCCATGTCCAGCACCCCGTAGATCCAACGCCTGCCGCGTGGCTGTTCGCTTCATGCCCCTGTCCTTTGGGTTCTTCTAGCAAATAAAGGGGCTTGAACTAGAAATCTGCTACAATTACTTCTGAGTCTTGGGAGGTTTTGAAATTTTTAATGAGAAAAACGTGAGCAGAAGAGAAATGAAAGCTGTCTCCCTGTGAACGCGGCGTCCCCTGCCTCGCTGCTGGCCAGCGCTGCCCTGGTGACAGAACCCAAGCCGGCGGCCGCTGGCGTCAGGTTGCAGCGAGTCGCAGTCTACGTGAATGTTTGCGTCTGACATGAAAGGGCCTTGGGTATGGGGCATTGCCAACTCCTGATTGTGCCTATTGAGAGGGCCCCATGGTCGTCGCCAACAAGTGGTGGTCGCCACTCTTCCCAGGGGCGAGGAAAAATGAATGGCCCGGTGCAGGCCCACACGCAGGGATGGCACAGCCGGCTTGTGAGGGGCAGAGGCTGGAGCAATGGGGAGGGGGTGTTTCGAGGAATGGAGATAATGAGTGACTTCGGAAACACTTCTGTTTAATTCACTCTCGATTGATTGTTAAGAAAAAAAGAAAAGATTCCGTTGCCTACAGCAAAGAGTCAATCTTACGGAGCCCCGGGTTCACCCGCTTCATCTTTCATCTGTGCTGCGCTCACGGATTTTAATCAGTTGCAGGAGACCCTTTCAGATGTAATGGTGTAGAGGTCAACGTGGGTCACGTTTTAAAAGGGGGCGCTCAGGGAGGGAAGGAAGAAACGGGGACACTTGTCATGATCACAGCCGGGAGGAGAAATGGATCTGCTTGGCTTGGAGAAAGAGGGAAGGAGAGACAGAGAGAGGGACACAGAGAGGAGAGAGGGCACCGTCTCCCCCACCTCGTCCAGATGGTGCCACTCGGCGCGGGGAAAGGTCGTGCTCCTTTAACACTGAGACAGCCAGGATTTTGAGGCACAGCTCTGAACCAGTTGATTTGTAGGGAACTAGAATTGTTGTTCTTGTGTTTTTTGCTGCCACCAAGGAGTTCTCCACAGAGGCCCATCTCTCAGGTGTGTTCCATGAGGCTTCAGACTCCCACACTGCTGTTTCGTGGCTCTGTGGCTGCTGTGGGACCATCCTGCTGGGAGGCTGCGGAACGGGGTGCGGGGCGCTCTTCAGATGGAAGAGGGAAGAGCCAGCCGCATCCCCCTCAAGGACAAAGCACTGCCTGCTGCATCCCTGTCCCCCTTCTGGGGGGTCTTAGTGAAGAAAAACTCACAGTGTGGTCTTGTGTGATTTTTACTTGATGTTAGGGCAAATGTATTCAAATTATGGCTCTAAAGGATGTGAGGGTTATTCCAGTCTGAGTTTTAGCTTTTAACTTTGGTTTCCTAAATATAGAGATAATAAAATATTTTCTATTTCCTTGTATTACAGATTTGCTTTTTCGCATTTAGATGTTTGAATCACAGATAACACAGATAATCACAGTAATGGGAGAAATCAAAGTAGCTAAACATTACTCTGGCAAGGACAGAGAAATAGACCGAGTAGCTCATCTGCTAACACAAGCATGTGTGTACACAGGTGAGTTGCTATGTACACACATGTGTGTATGTCCTAATGTGAGCATACATGTATTCAAGTCGTCACATACACACATGATACAAGTACTAACGTGAGCATGCGTGTATACGGGCAAGTCCCTATGTACACACATGTGTATGTGTCCCAACGTGAGCATACATGTATACGGTCAAGTCGTCACGTACACACATGATGCAAGTACTAACGTGAGCATGTGTGTACACAGGTGAGTTACTATGTACACACATGTGTATGTGTCCCAACGTGAGCATACATGTATACAGGCAAGTCCTCATGTACACACATGATGCAAGTACTAACATGAGCATGTGTGTATACAGGCAAGTCCCTATGTACACACATGTGTATATGTCCCAACGTGAGCATACATGTATACAGGCAAGTCATCATGTACACACGTGATGCAAGTACTAACATGAGCATGCGTGTATACATACATGAATGTATGTACTAATGTGAGCATGTGTGTATACAGGCGAGTTGCTAAGTACCCATATGATGTGTGTACTAATATGAACATGCATGTATACAGGCGAGTCACTATGTACACACATGCATGCGTGTACTAACATGCACATGCGTGTACACAGGGAGAGTTGCTATGTACACATATGCATATATGTACCTGTGCATAACCAAAGTCTGCAAATAATGGGATATTGTAAATTTTAAAATGATCCTTGAAAACCCTTTAAATTCATTTAAGGCTCAGTGGCTCTTCAATGAGCAGGGATAGAGGATGGAGGGCCAGCAGCACAGCCATGGTGCCGAGTCACTCCTGAACAAGCCAGTGCGGGGGCCCTGCCCTTCTGTGCATACGGCCAATGGTCAACGGCAGGCACAGTCAACAGTGGTGACAGAACGTGTTAGAAGGTGCTGGGGGTATATCAGGGCAGGCTCTGTGCACAGTGGGACAGAACGTGTTAGGAGATCCTGGGGGTATATTGGGGCAGGCTCTGTGAACAGTGGGGACAGAGTGTGTTAGCAGATGCTGGGGTGGGCCAGGGGCAGGCTCTGTGAACAGTGGGGACAGAGCATGTTAGCAGATGCTGGGGTGGGCCAGGGGCAGGCTCTGTGAACAGTAGTGACAGAGCATATTAGGAGATGCTGGGGGTGTATTGGGGCAGGCTCTGTGAACAGTGGGGACAGAGAGTGTTAGGAGATGCTGGGGGTGTATTGGGGCAGGCTCTGTGAACAGTGGTGACATATCATGTTAGGAGATGCTGGGGGTGTATTGGGGCAGGCTCTGTGAACAGTGGTGACAGAGTATGTTAGGAGGTGCTGGGGTGTATTGGGGCAGGCTCTGTGAACAGTGGTGACAGAGCATATTAGGAGATGCTGGGGGTGTATTGGGGCAGGCTCTGTGGACAGTGGTGACAGAGTGTGTTAGCAGATGCTGGAGGTGTAGCAGGGGCAGGCTCTGTGAACAGTGGTGACAGAGTGTGTTAGTAGATGCTGGGGTGGGCCAGGGGCAGGCTCTGTGAACAGTGGGGACAGAGAGTGTTAGGAGATGCTGGGGGTGTATTGGGGCAGGCTCTGTGAACAGTGGTGACATATCATGTTAGGAGATGCTGGGGGTGTATTGGGGCAGGCTCTGTGGACAGTGGTGACAGAGCGTGTTAGTAGATGCTGGGGTGGGCCAGGGGCAGGCTCTGTGAACAGTGGGGACAGAGAGTGTTAGGAGATGCTGGGGGTGTATTGGGGCAGGCTCTGTGAACAGTGGTGACAGAGTGTGTTAGCAGATGCTGGAGGTGTAGCAGGGGCAGGCTCTGTGAACAGTGGTGACAGAGTGTGTTAGTAGATGCTGGGGTGGGCCAGGGGCAGGCTCTGTGAACAGTGGTGACAGAGTATGTTAGGAGGTGCTGGGGTGTATCAGGGCAGGCTCTGTGAACTGTGGGGACAGAGTGTGTTAGGAGATGCTGGGGGTGTATTGGGGCAGGCTCTGTGAACAGTGGGGACAGAGAGTGTTAGGAGATGCTGGGGGTGTATTGGGGCAGGTTCTGTGAACAGTGGTGACAGAGTATGTTAGGAGGTGCTGGGGTGTATTGGGGCAGGCTCTGTGAACTGTGGGGACAGAGTGTGTTAGGAGATGCTGGGGTGGGCCAGGGGCAGGCTCTGTGAACAGTAGTGACAGAGCATATTAGTAGATGCTGGGGGTGTATTGGGGCAGGCTCTGTGGACAGTGGTGACAGAGTGTGTTAGTAGATGCTGGGGTGGGCCAGGGGCAGGCTCTGTGAACAGTGGGGACAGAGCATGTTAGCAGATGCTGGGGTGGGCCAGGGGCAGGCTCTGTGAACAGTGGTGACAGAGCGTGTTAGGAGATGCTGGGGGTGTATTGGGGCAGGCTCTGTGGACAGTGGTGACAGAGTGTGTTAGGAGATGCTGGGGTGTATTGGGGCAGGCTCTGTGAACAGTGGTGACAGAGTGTGTTAGTAGATGCTGGGGTGGGCCAGGGGCAGGCTCTGTGAACAGTGGTGACAGAGCGTGTTAGGAGATGCTGGGGGTGTATTGGGGCAGGCTCTGTGGACAGTGGTGACAGAGTGTGTTAGTAGATGCTGGGGTGTATTGGGGCAGGCTCTGTGAACAGTGGTGACAGAGTGTGTTAGTAGATGCTGGGGTGGGCCAGGGGCAGGCTCTGTGAACAGTGGTGACAGAGCGTGTTAGGAGATGCTGGGGGTGTATTGGGGCAGGCTCTGTGGACAGTGGTGACAGAGTGTGTTAGGAGATGCTGGGGGTGTATTGGGGCAGGCTCTGTGGACAGTGGTGACAGAGTGTGTTAGCAGATGCTGGGGTGGGCCAGGGGCAGGCTCTGTGAACAGTGGGGACAGAGAGTGTTAGGAGATGCTGGGGGTGTATTGGGGCAGGCTCTGTGAACAGTGGTGACAGAGTGTGTTAGCAGATGCTGGAGGTGTAGCAGGGGCAGGCTCTGTGAACAGTGGTGACAGAGCGTGTTAGGCGGTGCTGAGGGTGTATCGGGGCAGGCTCTGTGAACAGTGGTGACAGAGCGTGTTAGGAGATGCTGGGGGTGTAGCAGGGGCAGGCTCTGTGAACAGTGGTGACAGAGCGTGTTAGGCAGTGCTGAGGGTGTATCGGGGCAGGCTCTGTGAACAGTGGTGATAAAGCATGTTAGGAGGTGCTGGGGTGGGCCAGGGGCAGGTTCTGTGCTGTTGACACTGGATCTTCCATCTGGGCAGGGCTCATTGTCTCGTCGAGAAAGTGACAGCTACAGAGGCTTCAAAGAAGAGGGAGTGAGTCGATTGTATGATCTACAACGTGCAGATGGTATGAAAGGGCCCCAGCCATTTACAACTTTCACCGAAGCCTGACGGTGTGGTCCTGCGAGCCTCAGTTCCTCTGAGAAACCCCAGGAGTCACGTTGCCTGGGCTTGGATTCATCTCATCACATCTCCAAATGTCCTGGAATCACGTGCTCTGTCTGTGGTATTAAGGACCCTTCCCTGATGATTAAAGATGAACTCCCCCAGGAGAACGCACACCTGCTGTGCCTGCCAGACCTCCGTATAAACCTCCAGCCTGTAGAGCTGTGTGGTGTGTTCACACACGTGTGGTTGTGAGGGACGTCCCTCTTCACAGGTGCGGACTGTGCCACGGTCCGTGTTGCAGTTCTCACAGGGAACAAACAAACCGTCGATTACCTAGGAAGCGTTTGCTGTGTGGGCAACTCGTCTCGGTGCAGGGAAGAACCCGGAAACCCTGCTCCTGCTGAGGCTGTAACTGGACCTGTGGCTCCCCCGTGGTGTGGTGCATGTGCGACAGTGTGGGGTGGTAAAGGCTACACGCGTGTGCTCGTGGAACTCGGAGACACAAGCTCCATGAGGCTTGCCATGGATGGGAGCACGGAGCCGGGGCCCAGAGGAAAAATGGGGAGTTAGACAAGGATAGGGGTGAATCCTGCAGACGCCAGGAGCTGGTCCTTTGGTGAGACTCTTAGGAAAGCTGAATAGGGCAGAAGCTTAGGAGACTCCACAGGCGTGCCTGGGAGAGGATAGTCATAGACTCCAGGTAACCAGAGGGGGATGCCGAGTTGAGGGAATTGTGATTGTTGAAGTACCTCAGAGTATGCTGAAAGGCAATTTTCATGACATTGTGTGCACTCAATACGGGATGGTTTTAAAGAGGGGAGAACCGTCTGCCAGGTGAGCTAAACATCTGCTTTTTGTAAGGAATCTGGCCGTGAGATGTTGGCCCGTGAACGGCAGTGCAAGAGGGCAGAGGAAGGCCTGGACGGTGGAGAGTGCTGCAATCTTGGAGACAGAGGGCAGGTGTGATGAGCACAGTGTGAGGCCTGTGGACTTCAGTCGGGGCCTGAGACAGGGCCTCCTAGACACGGCGTCACTGAGCGGGGAAAGTGGCTGGACAGGACAGTGACGAATTTCTGCTCAATGGTTCCACAGCCTTTGCCTCGCCTCACCAGCGCCAGTCAATAATCGCTCCTTAAGTGGCAGACAGGCTTTGCCACGCTGAACAAGCAGAAATTTCCCCTCTGAGACGCCCAGAAGCTTCTACCTGCCCAGGGTGTTGCCTGGGGATAACGAGTTCACAAAATGCTCTCTTCACAAAAAGCACTGCGCTTGCCTGGAGGGGACAGCTACAGACTGACCCCTGTGGCTGGATAGCACCCTTAAGTGTGAAATAAGTTACTTAAGATACAATTGTTGGTAGTAATGAAATAATCTGCCGACTTTTCTTTCTGAGAAAATACACCTAACTGGGTGGGAACTCGACATCACACCTTAAGTGGAATTTTTTCCCTGTATATCCACATGTATTTTTGAGAGCTTAGGAACTAAGTTGTCTCCAAAGGGACTGACATGCAGCAAACCATTGTGATGATCTCTGCGTTCTTTATCTCTGAACGTCTCCGTGCACCTCATTCTGCTCAGCCTCTTGCTGGACGTGGAGCGGCTTGGCTTTGCTCTCCAGCACGGCTGGGGTCGTGGGCGCTGGGAAGTCTCTGCCAGGCAGGCTGTGGACGTGCAGCTGGCAGAGTCAGTTGGATCCGTGAGATCACAGGAGACTGGCCCCTCCAGGTACACGCCATCTGAAAGCAGAACCTTTTTAAGGGCGGGCAGTGGCTGAGTTGTTGGTACTCAGCCAAGGAGAGTATGTCCCCACAGCTGTGGCACGGCCTCGCTCTGGGCTCACTCTATGGCATGACGCCGGCCCTGTTCTGTGGAAAACCATAACTGCTCAGGGCTCTGCCACGGGCCAGCATAAGGCATGGGCTGGATGCACAGTCTGGGAGTGGAGGGAGCGGACGGCGAACCGGGAGGAACCTGCGGCCTGCACGGTGAGCGAAGCACTGCCCAGCTGTGAGTGGCCGACGCAGGTAACCATAAGCCAAAGCTGCCTCGGACTAAAGGAAACGTCCACACCTAGCTTGGGGTGGAGTCACAAACCTCTGCACTAAACTGAAAACCCGCTCTGTGACAAATAAAACTAACACAGTACTTAGACAGTGTTTCTCTTTCAGAAAGGATTCTATTTCCAGTACAATTGAGGAGGAACATTGTATCTCTCTCTCAGTGGTGAAACTCTCCAGGTGTTGTCCAGAGTAACATTTTGGGGACAGAAAAGATGAGAGGGTGCAGGGCTACCCAGGTCAGAGTTGTCACCTCAGGTCAGAGCTGTCCCCCGAGGTCAGAAAGGTCCCCCAAGGTCAGAACTGCCTCCCCAAGTCAGAGCTGTCCCCCCAGGTCAGAACTGCCCCCCCACCCACATCAGAACTCCCTAGGTCAGAGTTGTTCCCTGAGGTCAGAAGGGCCCTCCCAGGTCAGAACTGACCCCCCCAGGTCAGAACTCCCCAGGTCAGAGCTGTCCCCCCACCCAGGTGAGAACTGCCTCCCCAGGTCAGAATTGCCCCCTCTCCACCTACGGGACGTGGCCCAGCCTCTTGTGGATAAGCATGGTGGGGACGGAAGAGCGGATGGAAAAGTGAGAAGACGGGTGGAAAGTCAGACAGGCCGGCCTCAGGCCCGTCCCATGGCTTCGGGAGCTTGGTCCCTGCAGGTTCCCTCCAGGGCTGCTACGCCTACTGGACACGGTTTGCTTAGCCAGGCCTGCGTGGAGTGGGGACTCCCTGCGTGGAGTGGGGCTTTCCTGCCCATCCTGCAGCACAAACCCAGTCATAGTTCATCCTGCAGTTACAATTTAGCAAGTAACTATTTTTCTTTTCTTTTCTTTTTTTCTTTTTGGAGATGGAGTCTTACTCTTGTTGCCCAGGTTGGACTGCAATGGGGTGATCTCGGCTCACTGCAACTTCCACCTCCCGGGTTCGAGTGATTCTCCAGCCTCAGCCTCCCAAGTAGCTGGGATTACAGACATGTGCCACCATGCCCGGCTAATTTTTATATTTTTAATAGAGACGAAGTCTCGAACTCCTGACCTCAAGTGATCCACCCACCTCTGCCTCCCAAAGTGCTGGGATTACAGGTGTGAGCCACTGTGCAATTTAGATCAATTGTATCTAAATTGCTGCACACTACGTGGCTATGCAGTCCATCTCAGTTTTGTGCAGGTCCGTTGGTCCGCTCCTCAGTAAAGTGCCCATGAAGCCCCTTCCCTATCAACTGAAATTCTAGAGCCATTGCTAGTTGAACCTCACTGGTTTCTGCCTTGTGAGAGCTGGGTGACCTTAGGCAAGATAATTAATCATTGTATACTTCAGTTTCTGCAATATTACCTATGTCATAGGTTTATTGTTTTGTCAAAGATGTAAATGAATACATTAAGGATATATAAAGAAATCAGGATAGTGTCTAGCATTCAAAAGTGCTGGCTGTTGTCAAAGTTACTCTTTTCATTTTTAATATAAAAATGATGTGGGTGTTACAGGAGACAGATGTGGGGGAGTGCAGGTGAGCAGAGAACTGTTGTCTCGGGAATTCGTTTCTCATCTCTGCAGTCGTTGAGGAAGAGAAGCTGAGACGTGGAGCCTGGATGTTCCTCTGTGGTCTGCAAACGTTCAGCGCTTCTCTAAGCTCCCATAGCTGTTGTATTTGCTATTAAATGACCTAAAATTTGCTGGTAGTTTGTCTTGACTGTTTCCTCGTTTGGGGTCTCCTTTTTGCCTTTCTGAGGGTGTATATGAGCTTCTTTCCTCTTTGAGAGCAAACGCTTATTCTTCCATGAAACATCCACTGTTCAGCGCGGCGGTTGACGTGCAGAGCGCAGCTCAGACTCATTGAGGGGGTTGTTCCGTCTGAGTTCAGTGACCACTGAGGGCTTAGCAAGATCTTAGGAGCTAGACTCAAGGTCAGAGGACTTCCTAGCTATCCAGGAGTTCCTTTAGAGGAGAACCTGAAATATTTGAATGCCCTTAGTGTTTTCCTAGCTTAGTTTTTGGCTGATTGTCCTGAATAGTCTATAATTGAGCCTGACAATTACTGTTGCCCACTAATGTATACACACCCATTTATTCATTTATATCTTTGACAATTTCTTAACGGAAGCCATGAGTTAAGCTGGGCGCTGTGCTCAGAATTCGCATAAAGAAGGTAGAGTTGAAGAACCTCACATTGCCATGCAAAAATTTGAGATAAACATGTCATTAAAATAAGATTACTGCATTATGTTAGAAAATATGTGCCTTTAACGTTGCAAACAGAGAGACAAGCAAAGTAATCCAAGTTTCAAGAACATTTTAACAGAATAATCCTTCCTAGGGAGGCCGTGCTAAGCTGAGCCGCAGAGCCTTCAGAAGACAAGCTGTGTCCGCGGCCGAGGAAGAGTCTTTTGTAGCTTAAACCTGGAGCTCCCAGAGGAAAGGGGGCACAAGATGACAGAGACGGGTGGATTCCATGGAGACTTACGAGCTACGGAGTTCAGGCTCCAGACTACAGACTTGAGCAGATTTGAGTGTTTATAAAGAAAATCCTGGAGACAAGTAGAATGTGCTTTTGGGAACAGAGAGCTGAAATCTGAAACATCAGGTATGCCAGTCTTTGAATGGTCTGTGTGTGAGACCATGATATCCCGTGATGTGACGCAGGGGGTCAGGGTTGCAAGATGTGTGAGAAGCAGAAGGTCATCACTTGATAAGCCAATCATTTCCACAGCTCCCAGCAAGGAGGCGGAAGCTCTGCGTTTCCTAGAGTCCAGTTCTGGGCCCCATGACACACACATTTTGCCATGGTGTAGAACGCAGAACGGTGGCCTAAAGCAAATAAAATTATTTAATATAGAAATAGTAGAATATAGACAAATTGTAGAAAATGAGGTTGATGGTGTCTGCAATGATGACATATTGCAGGAACACTAAAGATTTCTAGAAGGACAATTCCAAGTATCCAATAAGAAACTTATTGGTCCATCTATAACAATCAAATACTTCAGTTTTAATTGTAAAAAAATTCACGATGTTGTAATAATGCTTTATTTCATGTAAACATGCAAGAAAAAACCTTTTGTAGGAGTCCAGAGTTTTATGTAGCAAAATGTTCTAAGAGTCTGATAGGAACAAACCTAGGCTCCAATGAAAAGTATTTATCATGCTCCTAAAACAATCAATATTTCCCAGAACATAAACCATGAGCTCCGCATTTTTATTTTATCATGGCACAGTGGAAAAGGGGGTGGCATATTCCAAATACAATCTATCAAAGTTTTCCTTATTTTGTCCCATATTTACTCTTTTTTTCTTGTAAAGCCTGTCAAGGCTTGAACTGTTTCCCTAGCTTTAAAAACATGGCAATAAAAGACGCAGGAATCAGAGGATTCTGCCCCATGACTGAAGTATGCTCTTGGCTGTGCAGCCAGGTTAAATCCATCTCACAGTGCCCGGCATCCTGCTGGGTGGACATCCACGCTTCCCCTTTTCACTGTCCCGACCCCACACTAAGAACTTGGTTTCGGAGTTGACCGTGTCAAGCCTTGACTTGCACTAGAAGGGACACTCCTATTGCACTCATAGGGCACAGAGCAGCCTATGTAGAGTTTGGATTTTTTAAAAGATTTTGCTGCAGCACCTAACTTCGAACCTTGGCTTAACCATTGGAAGCACATGCAGTTCCTCAATAGATACTTAATGGCTTCTAAAGTAGGTTGCCAGTAAGGGAGAAAAGCTTTCATCTATAAGGTGAAAAAGGGCCGACTGGGATCTGGGGCTCCATCATCCCCCTGCTCTGAGATTCTAGGTCTGTTTTCTCTTTCGTCAGACAGAGGCTCAGGCCAGACAGTGTACATCAAAGTTCCCTTCACGTGTCAAATATCAGTGGTTCTGTGACTCTAGGTTCATCGATTCTAAATCATTTCAAATGTGTTCAGAGACAGATTTACAGCGCAGTCCACGAAGCTTGAATGTGAGCTCCCTCGGCGGCCATCTCTTGCAGGGACTCAGGAGGGAAGCTGGACATATGTCTGTCTTCACAGTCTGGACAGCTCTCTGTCCCATCCCATGTCCTGTCTGCCGCCCTTCCCTGGTGTCTGGTGGCATTGAAGGGATCATGAGGACTTTGAGATCCAATTTGAAAAGAGATGAACTGCAATAATTTCACTCTGGCATGGTGGGATCCACTCGTGGTTCACCGTCACTTCTGTGGATAGTTGAATTACTGCTGATCTTCCCAGTGTGGAAATGGCTTCTAGAACATTCATGCAACCACCGTGCCTCTCACCCGGCCTGTGACACCAAGGAGCAGGGCCAAAGGTCAGTTCCAACGCAGAAGTGTCCTCCGGGGCCCAGGCGGACGGGCAGCCAGGCAGACACAAGGCTCAAAGGCTTCGACCCCGAAGTTACTCTGTGGGAAATTCTTCCAATCTACACACCCTAAATTATATGCAGGTTCATCCTCACCTCATCCAAACAAAAGTCCTCATGTGTCAAGCATCTCCTGTCCAGAATGCAGTACATGCAGCGATAAACACATCACACACAGGAAAAGACGTATGGCACAAACACAACGGCAATTACATGTGCAAGATAGAACTTTTCAGAACCCCAGCATCAGCGATGCCCAGCGGGACTGGCAATTGGAAAAGCAACTGCTTCTGTGGCGGGCCATGGGTTTAGGCTCACCGTGCTGTCACGATACAACTCTATTTCCCGCGTCTCTGGAAACTGAGTTTTCTTTCTGTTCTGTCTATGGAAAACAACATTAAAATAGAGATAACCATTGGCACATGAAAAGGTGTTTGAATAATATGCAGAAAAATTGGGGGGAAATGTGCATGTGAGGCCGTTATTCAGTGGAAACGCTGTAACACGTTCAGATGGGCCTCGTGAGAGAAGATTTGCTAGGTTTTCAGATGCGTAATGTGTTGAGGTTTCTCTTCTCACTGCAGGCGAGGGCTTCCTGCTGTCCTTCCTATTTGTAATTTGGTTTTACTTTTCTTAGAGGGCTTGCGAAATCATTGAAGTATCAAAACCTGAATCCACCCGAATGTGTCCATGGACCTGAAAATTATCAGATATTTAGACAGGGTGTGTTAAAGGGCTCACCGTGCGGCCGTTTTATGCCGTAATTATGTGCACAAATTATTGCATGGCCGGCTTCCTACGCAGAAAAGGACGTGGGAGGAGCAGAACCAGGGTTTCCAAGTCCTGTCCTCGTTTAAAGCGCGCCAGCGCCCTCTGGTGCTCAGGCTGCGCAGCGCGCCGGCTCCGCGGGTGCCGCCAAGGGCCGGGCCTGCCCAGGGGCCTGCCCGGAGTTCCAGACCTGCAGGACTGTGCACGGCTCATCAGACCGGGCCTGTCCAGGGGTCCAGGCCCTCAGACCTGCAGGACCGTGCATGGCTCATCAGGCCGGGCCTGTCCAGGGGTCCAGACCCTCAGACCTGCAGGACTGTGCACGGCTCACCAGGCCAGGCCTGTCCAGGGGTCCAGACCCGCAGACCTGCAGGACCGTGCAAAACTCATCAGGCCAGGCCTGCCCGGGGTTCCAGACCTGCCAGACCGTGCATGGCTCATCAAGTCGGGCCTGCCTGGGGTTCCAGACCCACGGGGACCTTGACTCTATCAGGTGGGAACCGCCCCGCGGGGCTGGAAAAGGAAGAGTGCGTTTTTCTCTTTCTAGCATGGAAGGATTGTTAAATGGACGGATTGTTAATTATTTATTTCCTCGTAGTTTTCTGTGCTTCCGTTTCTCCTTTTTGCCTCACCTGCTCTTTCCTCCTGAATCCTGATGATTTGGGTAAAACCAGTGGTGAGGTTACCTGGGAAGAAGCTGGGAAGCCGAATGTATGAAGAGCGGGGGTTCGGGTGGGGGCCATGGAGAGCCCAGGCCCGGGAGGCCTGCAGAGCCTGGGAAGAGGGAGGCTCACCCAGTGCAGGGCCTGGCCCCTGGGGGTCCTCCTGCAGAGGAGGAGGGAGGCTCACCCAGTGCTGGACCTGGTGCCTGGGGGTCCTCCTGCAGATGTAGCCATGAGGGCTGCTGGCCCCTCCACCCCCAACTTCACTGTCACTCCTGAATCCCAGGCCATCCCAGCCTCGTCTGGCCGTGTGAACAGTAGGTCTGAATTCCAAAGATCTGGGTCTTGCTCTGACTTTCCCCATTTGCTGCAGTTTGAGGAAGTAAAGAATTCTGTTGGAACCTTCATGTGTGTACATTTTAATTTTTAAAATAAGGGTAAAAACATTCCACCACTGCAGGTGACTGTGAAAATGAGGAGGGAGAGCTTTGTGGAAGGACACGGAAAATTGCTCTTAGAGCCAACAACTGCTGCTTCCTTCTCCCTGCACCCTTCAGACAGGCGCCGTTCCCGTCGACCCCATGAAGAGGCAGCATCATGCCGGGCGATGGGAACAGAGACTGCAGCGCGGACAGACGTTTGTGTTGCAAGCAAACACACACCTCCAGGGTAAATGTTTATTCCAGAGGCAACACCGTTCCCACGCCCAGCGAGTGTGCATTCTTTCTGGATTCAGAGCCCCACAGTTGTGTTTGTGAGTCATCAATGGTGAACGCTGGGGCCTTCTCGGGACAGGAGTGTGATCCGGGTCTCCGTTTTCAGGTGACAACACCAGTCCCCCACCCACCTCACCCCAAACAAAGAGGCCACTGATCCCGGCCGCACAGACACTGGCAGCCGGCAGCTATGCGGCCCCGCCTTTTCATTTATTAAGCAGAGATTAATAATGGTATATTTATGGCCTGTCTGCAGCCGAGCGACACTGTGGCATTGATTCACCTCTGACCATAGTCTTGCGGGAACAACGACGCTGTTGAGCTTGTTGCTAGATTTATCACTTGAGGAGGTGGGAGGAGAAGGGGGTTACTGCAAATAGAAAACGCACCTCTGGAAACCGTTATTTATGGGCTGCTCAGGAACTGACCCCAAGACATAGTCACGCAGTTTCCAGTAAGTGGGCGCTGGGACTGGCGGGGCCTCCCCAGGCGGTGGCCGTCGGAGGCTGTGGCCGGGAGGTGGCCCCGGTGCTGGCCGGGCCACACGAACAGCATCTGGGGCAGCCGCGCCCCTCCATCCCCAGGCCGCAGTCTGGCCACCCTGGCAGGGCATGCACAAGATTTACACATCACCGGCACCCACAGAGTCAACAGACCAGCTCAGCTTTGTCATTAGCGTCCCCACATGGCACAGCGGAGGGTTCCCACGTCACCTCCAGAATGTATTATGCAAGGGCTATTTCTGTTTTTCTGTATCTACTGAGAGGTTATGTCAGGCAGCCCATCAATGGAAAAACGTGAAAGCAGGTTGTGACAGAACGAATATTCAGCCCAGCCCAGCACTGGACACAGACTAGGAGTCCATAAAATATTAATCTTTGTGGGCCGATGGATTTTTGTCAGCTTCTGTGGCTTATTTATCTTCTTTTTTCTCTTTCTTTCTTCCTTTTCCTCTTTAAAAAAAAGAAATTTAAAATGCATGACATACTACCAGTTGTTAATGAGAAAGTAAAAAGTGTAAGAAGTATTCTAAAAATAGTAGTTAGCTGTTCTTTCTGTATTCCTATTTGTGATTTTTTTTTTCTTTAATAAAAAGAATCTTTGTGTTTGCGTCCTGGCGGGTTTCACTGCACTGAAAAGTGGACTGATGTAATTTAAAGTTAGCTAATGTTTAAAAAGCGGTTGCTGCCCACACTCAGCATTTGCGGAGTCAAATGGAGACTGTGCGCGTCCTCGCTGAGACTTATCTCAGGAAGCGCACAGGCACAGCGCTTGCCCTGGGAGTGAACAGGCAACAACAGTATGGTCTGCTCTCACGTCTGATGTAAAACACTGTAAAGCACAGTGTGGGAGCCTAACTGGCCAAAGCCATTTGGTCTGATTTCATCTGATTACCCGTCTGTGTCTTTTGCTTAATTTATTTTAAAAGAAAATCCACACGCTTTTTGTTTGTGCCGCACTTTCACTTGAACGGTGGTGCCCTGAACACATTCACAGATTTCGCTCCCAAATACGGCCCGGAAGCACCCGCCACCACCACCGGCTGGAGGCCGACCCTGCTCGGGAGCTTCTGCCTTCTGGAGTCAGTAGGTCCTTGGTCCTCCCCAGGGCACCTGTTTTCTGGGGACTGGGGCAGAAGATGCTTTTGCAAACCTGCAGACGACACCTCACCACAGGTGGCTCAGCAGGGTCTCCATCCCCTTCACCTGCTGCCTCTCCAACTCACAGACATCTCCTCGTAGCTGCCAAAACACCTAACTTCCAGACCCAAGCCCATCAGGACAGGAGAAGCACGGCCCGGCCCCCAGAGTCCCATCACGCAGGAGACAGCCCCAGGATCCCTGCACCTTCCTGCTGTTTCCAGCGACGGAATGAGGCACCTGGCTTCCAGTGAGCACCACTCTCGGGCGAGGTGGGTGACGCTGGCTTTGCTTTTCTGTCCGTATTTTTTTGTTTTTGTTTTCTGAGGTGTGCCATATGATGAAAAGATGTTGGGTCCTTGGATGCAACTTTCAGTGGGAGAAATGTTTCATCCTGGGCTGTGATTCTGCAGGAGAACCAGGTGGTTCTTCTGACGAGACACACTCAGTCCTCGTTTTTGACTGTAAATGTTTCTGGGGCAAGTGTAACAGGAAATGGGGAAGGGAATAGGCCCTAAGTCATGGAGAATAACCTTTTCATTACTTGGAACTTCTGTTTCAAGAACTAAACATTTGCTGTTACTCATCCTGTCCTCAGCCACCCTCACGCAGACAGTGCCCCTCCCTCCCCAGTATAACAAATATTTAAAAATTCACCCACATACCATATTGAATTTTTTCTATAAAAATTATAAAACATTTTACAAAAATTTGAAATAATTGGCTATAATATCTCATTCAATTAATAATTTTCTATGACACAAGGTCCATTTGGGACCTACTGAAAAGTAAGAAAATCAATCTACAAAATGTTTTTAAATGTTGTGATCGTCACTTTGGGAGGCTGAGGCAGGCAGGTCTCTTGAGGTCAGGAGTTCAAGAGCAGCCTGGCCAACATGGTGAAACCTCGTCTTTACTAAAATACAAAAATTATCTGGGCGCACTGGCAGGCGCCTGTAATCCCAGCTACGTGGGAGGCTGAAGCAGGAGAATTGCTTCCACTCGGGAGGTGGAGGTGGCACTGAGCTGAGATCTCGCCACCGCACTCCAGCCTGGGCGACAGAGCAAGATTCCATCTCAAAAAAATACATAAATAAATAAAAGTTATGATCGTTTGTGAGTACACAAGTGAAATTTTTGTGGGTGAATGAGTAAACCTTTATTAATTTAAAGTTTGCAGTCACTTTTGCTGTCCGGAAGCCAATAAAATTGTGTTCAGAAACATTTCCGTAGACTCTTAAAGAGCTCGTAGCAGCAAAAGAATCATGTGTGTAGTGCCTGCACCGCTGTCCGTGGCTGACCGCATCAGTGTCTCTGGCCCCTCCATAGGAGGATGGACGATGTCCCTTGAAGATCTGTTTGTCTCCACCTACCTAGAGACCTGCATTTTTCCTTACCTGGCAAAATGGACTTTGCAGTGCAATTAAATTACTGTTTCAAGCTGGGAATCTGCTGGTGAGATGGGGAGGTGACCCTGGCCCATCTGGGGGTGAGGACGCTGACACAGTCACAAGGCTTCTCATAGTAGAGAGGTTGGGGATCCAAGTTAGGAAAAGGAGCTGTGACCCCAGAACCAGAGGCTGAGGTGTGGTGATGGGGAAGGGGCCGGGAGCCCAGGATGGAGGGAGCCTCTCACGCTGGGAAAGGCAGTAAGAGGGATTCTCCCTGAAGGCTCCGACACCTGGACTTCAGATGCCTGGATTTCAGACTTGCGGCCTGCAGAACTATGAGGGTATCAATCTGTGTTGTTTTAAGCAGTGATTTGCAGTGATTTGTTACAGCAGCAATGGAAACAAACGAACAGTCCTAGGACCGTGATCGCAGAGGCTCCTGGGGTCTCAGGATGAGATGTGGGGCCCGCTCCCCCTCCTGCAGGGTCTCTGCTGGCCTCTGAGGATCCCTGTTCCAGACGAGGGGTTGGCTCACCTGCCCCCTAACTTGGCATCTTCCAACATGATGGATGTGGTGCTGCTCTCCAGCTGCTCAGAGGGCGAGGCCAGGACAGGGGCTGTGCTCCATGGATGGGAGTTTGTGGCCCAGTTGTGGGGAGTATGGAGAGAAAGAGCAGGGGATGCGCTGAGGTGCTGGGGACAGGGAGACCCCAGGCCGGACAGGTGCCCACCTGCAGGCTGTTGGGCACAGAGTGGGCTGTTCTCTAGGAGTGAGATGCCAAGGTTTCGAATGTGCCCAGCATTAAGGATTCAAAGATACCTAATATCAGGAAGATGGCCAGCCTAGGACGGATTAGGAATACCAGTAGATCTTTTTTTTTTTTAAAGGTAGACTAAAAAAGGTGTTTCAGCTGTGAAAGATTAATACTGATTATAATCACCCAAGTGACTTGCTAATTATTTTCATCAAAACTGACCACAAAGGATATGTCCAGATGCCAGGGTAAAAACAGAGCCAGGCAGTTTTATTCACGGATTGTTCATCCTTTTATTCTTGGCTTATCCAGGAGTCCAGAGCTATTTTAAACAGCATCGTTAGAACCATCTCTGCAAACACTGTCCTCTGGTGTGCTGGCCGTGGACAGGTCTCCGCCAAGTCGTGGCTCCTGTCATCCTGACTTAGATGCTGCTGTTTTAACACTGACCTCAAGGGACTGGTGGCTGGACCTGCGCGGCCGTCACTGCCCCAACCCAGCAGAACCCCGTGGGCGTGGCTGCACGCGTCTCCCACTAACGTTCAGCATCGAAAGTCGGGGAATCCACATTTATTGCAAAGTTCAAGACAGCTCACTGGTCTGGATATTCTGTTTTATGTCTTGACTACACACTTAAACTTGACTACACACTTAAACTCTATGAAAACAAGTTCTGTGTCTGTTCTCTGAGATTAGTAACTCCCTTCTTTCATATCCACAGATAAGGGAAAAGTACACCGAAAATAATGTTTGTAGGTAATTTCTAGGCCAGGCGCAGTGGCTCACACCTGTAATCCCAGCACTTTGAGAGGCCGAGGCAGGCAGATTACCTGAGATCAGAAGTGCAAGACCAGCCTGGTCAATACAGTGAAATCCTGTCTCTACTAAAAATACAAAACATTAGTCAGGTGTGGTGATGTGTGCCTGTGGTCCAAGCTACTCGGGAGGCTGAGGCAGAAGAATCACTTGAACCCAGGAGGCGGAGGTTGTAGTGAGCCGAGATCGTGCCACTGCACTCTAGCCTTGGCGACAGAGCGAGATTCCATCTCAAAAAAAAAAAAAAAAAAAAAAAAGAAAAGCTATTTCTATACTTTGAATGCTCACTTTTTAATAATTCTGTTTGTCAGTATCCCAGAAGTTGATTCTATTTATGAAAAATGCACCTGACATCCTGAGAACACTGCAAAGTGTGCAATCTGGACTGGCCTCTGGGCACACAATTGTCCGGTTGCTGAGGGCTGCCCCGAGCTGAGCATTGCTTTGCGAATGTTGAATGAGCACTTACTCTATGCTTAGCTGCACAAGAGCCCTGAAGCAGTGTGGGGTTTGTGGAAGAACATGGGCTCCTCTGGTGCTCAGCGAGCCTCCACACTGGTGGAGAAAGACGAGTTTCCCCTGGTGACAAGGGAAATAAAGATGGGATGAAGCATCCGCCATGGGAACAGCCCCAGGGCTGGGGTCCTAAAGGCCGAGGGCATTCAGATGCTGACGCTGGAGGCCTCCTCAGTGAGGGAAGCCAGCGCCTGCACTGGTGGGGAGGATGGGAACACCTGGCCACAGAGAGAGGAAGGGAAGAGGACGACTCGGCACGAGGCTGGCTTTGAAACTTGATTGGGAGGGAGTCCAGCAAAAACAGGTAAGGAGCTAGGTAAGTTTATTCACTAATTGTTCATCCTTTTGTTCTTGGCTTGTCCAGGAGTCCAGAGCTATTTTAAACAGCATCGTCAGAACCATCTCTGCAAACACCGCCTGCTGGTGTGCTGGCCGTGGACAGGTCTCTGCCAAGCCGTGGCTCCTGTCGTCCTGACTTAGATGCTGCCGTTTTAACGCTGACCTCAAGGGGCTGGTGGCTGGACCTGCGTGGCCATCACTGCCCCGACCTAGCAGAGCCCCGTGGGCGTGGCTTCACACGTCTCCCACTAACGTTCAGCATCGAAAGTTGGGGAATCCACGTTTGTTGCAAAGTTCAAGACAGCTCACTGGTCTGGACCTCGAGGGTGTCCCTGAGGCCCATCTCTCCGAGTGTGCATTGGTTGTAATGGAGGAAGTGAGTTTTCCTTGGATTCTGTCCTGATTTGACCTCATCATGCTCCAGGACGCGGACAGCCCGGCTGGGCAATCAGAGATTGATGTCCTCGGGGAGCCTGCGATGCTCCTGCTGAGAGCTTCAAGGGCTCAGGAGGTGAAATGGCTGACTCTGGGGAAAATGGGCTCCTGGAGAGGCACCTTTGTTTCAGGGTGGTTTTAGGACTGTTTGGTGAATGCAGCAACCTCACCCAACTACGGCCTCAGGGCCTGGCTCCCCTCAGCCCCGCGGGGCTTTGATGGTGACCTGGGGACCTGTCCCAGAAGTTGCTGGCTGAGTACAACAGACTTTTGCTGACTGAAGGAAGCAAGGAAAAGAGTTTGGCTGCTCAGGACAATGACTGCATTTAATGACCTCTCCTGCTAGAAACAAAAACCAGTGGCTCAGGCCTGGGGATGAGAATCAAGTTTCACAGATGGTGGCGGGAGGAGTTCATTACACCAAGCACAGCCGGCCAGCGTCCTGCAGCTGCACACGATCCACGAAAGGCACCTCCACCTCTGGTCTCATCTCAAGGTCTGTCTCCGTCAGCTGGGAGCGAAAGGGACAACATTTACAAGCGTTCTCTGGAGACAGTGCAAGGTGCGTCCTGGAGCCGTCCGGGACAAGGGCTCCTGCGCCGGGTGCCTGATACTCTCGGTGCGACACTTGCATCCACTCCTTTGCTTCTGCCTGGATCTCTCCCCGACAAACTTTGTGTCAGAAGAGAAGAGGGACCTCTGGGGACATAAACGTCATCGTTACCAAAACTTTAAGGCCACTTTTCAACAAAAAGGACATCTTTTAAAGACTTTCAGATCAGAAACAACGCTGTCTCAACCCTCCCATTCCTCCAACCCCAGATCTGTGTGCACTGCCATGCAGAATATATCAAATCGGACTTTTACTATGATAATCTGACTTTTATCAAAGAGCACTGAGAGGGGACAGCCTGACTGAAGACCACCCAACAGTTGATTTTTTTTTTAAGTTTTTGAGACAGGGTCTCACTCTGTCACCCAGGCTGGAGTGCCATGATGCCATCACGGCTCACTGCAGCCTCAGACTCCTGGGCTAAAGCGATCCTCCCACCTCAGCCTCCTGAGTGGCTGGAACCATGTGCCTGCATGTGCCCGCACCACACCTGGCTTAAGTTTTTTTGTTGTTGTTGTTTTTGTTTTTGTAGAGATGGGGATGGGGTCCTGCCATGTTGCCTAGGCTAGTCTTAAACTCCTGGGCTCAAGCAATCCTTCCTCAGCCTCCCAAAGTGCTGGGATTCTAGGCATGAGCCCCCACGCAGCTCTGTGGGAAGTCAAGGCCTCATCCCAGGAACACATGCCGGGGGGATAACCAGGGACACTGGCCCTGGTTTTCCACCTGGATCTGGGAAGGAGACATCACACAGCTCAGCGTCCAGGAGGCAGGGCAGCCCGAGACTCAGGCTCAGGTTTTCCACCTGGATCTGGGAATGAAGACATCACACAGCTCAGCTTCTAGGAGGGGGGGCAGCCCGGGACATGCGCTCAGATTTTCTGAGCTCACCTACCTGGTCTCTCCTCACTCACCATGTGAGCCCAGGTAACTTCCTGAATGCCTTCATGCCTCAGTTTCCCCATGTGCAATAGGAGTTTTGTGAAGACTAATTGAATAATAACTATGTCGGAACAAATGTATCAGCTCTTGGCACTTGGTGATGTAAACCATGACTCTTCACTGTTGTTATCATTTGATACTTGAGCTTATTGCCAAAGGTTTCTCTGCAGGAAGGTACAGCTCTCTCGAAGGCACTGAGCTCCGTTGGGGAACGTACTTCCCAACTCATAATTTCCTTCAATGTTAAAACGTGAGCCAGTTGCCTGTGACTTTATTCCTTTCATGCATTTGTGAGTTTACTTCAAGCAAATACAGGTAAGCTCTTCATGTTCATGTTTTCACACTCTCAAAGGCAACTCCAATTCTGATATTTTAGGCTTTAGTCAGTTCATGTTTATCCTGTCTTCAAATTGTTCTAATTTTATACATGTCTATAATAGTTATCTTAGGTTTCTAAATTACTTTTTATCTTTTTATGTTTTATAGCTATACCTTTTTTCATGATTTTAGTGCATTAATGCCTGGGAGTGACAGCTGTTTACAATTCAAATCTCACATTCTGCTGCGAACTCTCCTCCTCTGTGTCCGGAAGGTTCTATCCACGACTTCCCTTTTGTGCATTTAGTTATTGGCACTGCTCTTTCTCCCCTAAAAGAATTCTAAGCAATTAGACTTGCTTGATTTCCCTTTAAGGACTTGAACTCACTTCCCCCAGCGAGTCACACTGGCTTACTTCGTCATTAATCTTACGTTTTAGTCTCCTTTCCAAGAACCTGCTCATCTGTAGTTGCCCTGTCTGTGTTGGAGTCCTTCTTGGAGATGGGGTCATTTTGATAAAGTCTCAGAGCAGAGGCAGTCACATGTCAAAGCCATGCTCCTCTGATGCTGAGCCGGTCCCTTTATCCCGTGCCCCATCCTCCTCTGTGTGAAGGACGAGTCAGACAAGGCCCTTCCGTGTACAGGACCTGACTCATAGCTCTGAAACCTCTGCTTCCTGGGCCATGTGTGGACGGGCACTGTCTCCTTGAGTGTACACTGTGTGGTTTTCATTCTTCCATCCGTGGCCTGTGGACCTGGGAATAGGCGACGTGGCTGCATCGAGCCTCTAATTGGCTTTCTTACCATAATTATTTTTATTTTTATTTTTTTTTGAGACAGAGTCCCGCTCAGTTGCCCAGGCTGGAGTGCAGTGCCACAATCTCAGCTCACTGCAACCTCCGCCTCCCCGGCTCAAGCCATTCTCCTGCCTCAGCCTCCTGAGTAGCTGGGATTACAGGCGCCACCACCACGCCCAGCTAATTTTTGTATTTTTAGTAAAGACGGGGTTTCACCATGTTGGCCCGGCTGGTGTTGAACTCCTGACCTCAGGTGATCCACCTGCCTCGGCCTCCTGAAGTGTTGGGATTACAGGCGTGAGCCACTGCACCCGGCCTACAGTAATATTTTTAAAACGGCTTTCTCCTGTTTTCTTTGGCCTGTCTAAACTTAAGTGTCCATATTTCTGTTTTCTGTGTTTGGATACGTATACATATACATATAATATTTCCCCCGTTTTCCATTTTCCTTCAATTTCCTAAAATTTGCCTTTCTCCCTTTATTTTATTTACTTCTTACATTATTCTTGTCAAGTACAATTGCTTTTGAATATAAAGTATTTTGGTTCATGATGTTCATGATTTTTCCTGAGATCCTAAAATTTTTGAGGAGAAATCCTTGTCTTCACTGATAAGACTATTTTATTTCAGTTCTTTTCTTTGCATCCCCCTTAACCAGTTTAATAGCATTTTGTCTTGATTTCGTAGTATGCTAGGTTTTCATCTTTGTGACTATGCTGTGGCCATTTTTTACTCACTAGGCTTTTGAACTCAATTTAAACAGAATAACTTACCGGTGCAAAATATGGGGTCAGATGAGTAAGTTGGAATCAAAATTCTGCCGTGTTGGGCAAATTATTCACCTACATGTTGTGAAGTGTTGTGTTATTGCTCATTATTTATTCTTATTGGGTCTTAGTAAAATTATTCTTAGCATTTGTTAAAGAAAATAATATTCATCATTTAAAGACCAGACGGTTCGATCTAATGAATTTTAATAACACAACAAATTAAACCATGTTCACCCCATTCTGTGAGCGGCGCTGCCTGCCTTTCTGCCCTGGCACAATGTCCAGGTTTGGCCACCAGGGGGCACTTGAAACCTGCCTTTCGGTGCCTGGTCGTCGTTCCCTGAAGTGAAAAGTTGCCCTTCCGGTTATTTCCCTTCCTGTTTGTCTGCTTCCTGGGCTGTGTGGCTGCATTATCGGATCTCAGAAGCTTATGAACTTTAAAAACGGTAATAAGCCCTGCAAAAACCCCCTTTGTGCACGTTTTCAAAAATGTATTTAACATCCAAAAAGAATGTTATGACACTCACTGCCTCCACGAGTGAAAATGTGTGTGCACGTGTGTGTGTGCGTGTGCATATATGTATGCATCCGTGTGTGTGCATGTGTGTATGTATGCATCCATACCTGTGTGCATGTATGTGTGCATGTGTGTGTAGGTATGCATGCATCAGTGTGTGTTCATGTATGTGTGTGTGCATGTGTGTATGTATGCATCCATATGTGTGTGTGCGTGTGGGTATGTATGTATGCATCCGTGTGTGTGCATGCGTGTGTGTGCATGTATGCATCCATATGTGTGCGTGTATGTGCATGCGTGTATGCATGTATGCATCCATACCTGTGTGCATATATATGTGCGTGTGTGTGTATGTATGCATGCATCAGTGTGTGTGCATGTATGTGTGTGTGCATGTGTGTATGTATGCATGCATCCATATGTGTGTGCATGTGTGTGTATGTATATATGCATCCGTGTGTGTGCATGCATGTGTGTGCACATGTATGCATCCATATGTGTGTGCGTGTATGTGTGCATGTGTGCATGTATGCATCCATACTTGTGTGTGCATGTGTGTATGCATGTATGCATCCATGTATGTGCATGTGTGTGTATGCATCCGTGTGTGTGCATGTATGTGTGTGCATATGTGTGTGTGTATGTATACAGCCGTGTGTGTGCGTGTATCTGTGTGTACACGTGCATAGCGTGCATGTTTTTGTGTGCTTGCATGTCTGTGTGTGTGTATGTGAGTCCCAGATAAGCCATCAACTAAGAAGAAAACAGGCTGGCCGTTGTCTAGGGCCTGCCTTATATCTGCCAGAGTCCAGAGCCCATAATTCTTCCCTTTAGATTTCTGCCTTTTCCACAACTGGCACTGACCAGCAGAAACAGAAATGTGTTGTTAGGTCACCACCATCACCTTTCTGCTGGTCCACGTGTATGTTAGGTTCTGCTGCTGGCAGTGGTGTGGCAGGACGGGGCCGTCACTTGTGCAGGTCTGCGTCTCAGATGAACGAGGGTGAAGTTTTGATTAGGTGCCCTCTCCATTCCCTGAAACTCTGGAATTCTAGGCCTGTCTCTTCCTTCTTCCCTCCCTGCTTGCTTCTCTCCCTTCTTTCTTTTCTCTCCCCATCCCACCATCCCTTTTCCCTTTTTCTCCCCCTTCCCTTTACTCCCTAAATAAGTGTCTGAGGTACTGACCACAACACCATGCTCCCTGTGTCCTTTGGGAGTGTATTCAGAACTACAAGAAATCACTCCGTTCCTTCTCCTGCGTGCTCACTGGCCTTGATTCTTGCCATGGGAAGAAGGCAGGAACTGGACACCTCCATCATCTTCTCTTTTTAAACTTTCCAACGTCAGGACAGCACCCTTCCCTCCACTCTCACCTTCAGACTCTCAGAGGAAGAGTTATCTTCACCTCGCGTTAGAACCTCTTCTCTGCAGCCAGGACCCGGGCATCTTCACATGTCCCCCAGAGTTTTCTTTCCACTCGACTTTGCGCCTCATCCCTCATGTTCACGTTCCATTTAGAGAGGAAGCCACACTGGCCCTGAGCCCCACATTGCTTGGTGTGTCCCATCACTGCTCCACTGATCTTCCTGTCTCCTGCTGAGACAGTGGTGTGGCCCCCGAAGCTGGGCTCCTGCCTTCCCTTGCCCCGCCCCCACACACCCTCCTTGAGGCTCCAAGAGTAAGAGGCTGTGGGCAGCCTCAGTCCTCTCCCATCTCCATCTGCTTTCAACCAGGAACTAATTCAGGCAGGGGCACCGCAGTGAACCCTTCCTGGCAGGACAGAACTCTGGTGTTGAAGACGAGGCACAACCACCCTCCACCAGCCTGGCTGAAGCTTCTGCAGAACCGTGCTGCCCTCCGGGTCCCTTCCCCCGATCCTTCTCCCTCCCCAGGAGCCTGAAGCTCTCCCCAGCTTCTTGTGCTCTCTCTCCAATAAGTCCCTTGGAAAAAACTGATCCCATGTTTCCATTTGTTATGAATCTGCGTTTCTTTATGTCACAGAGCTTACTATTAACACTTGCTTTAAAGGAATAGTGTACTAATTACAACATGGAGGTCAGTCTCCACTGATTGACTTTTCTTCTGGGATTGGGTCCTTTTTTTCTGTTTCCTCGGTTGAAGGTTGTAAAGGTTTTGCCACCGTCCTGGACACTGACGGTCGTGTGTTCAGACTCTGGGTTCTGTTATATTCCTCCGAACAGTGCTCAGCTGTGTCGTTGCTGTTGTTGGTAGAGCAACACTCACTAGACTGGAAGCAAACTGCAGGCTTTGTCTTTGGACAGCAGGTCAAATCTCAATTCAGACCTTTCACTGGGCTCCTGGAGGCCTATCTGGCATGTGCATGTTTCAGGGGTCATCAGGTATTAGGGCAGAATTTATACACAAAATGTGTGGATGCCCCTCTCTGTCTCTTTTTCCCCAGATTTATACTCAATGTTTTTGTGTCTATGGTTGCCCCCAATTTTACCCTTTGGTTCTTCAGATGAGAAAGACTGCAAGTTACCTACTGGAGTTTTACTGCCTCACATGGCCCACTGGAGCCTGGCCTTGGGCTAGAAGCTGTGAAGCTGGTATATTCACTCAGTGCCAGCTCCTCTCCTCCAAGTGCTAATTCTGGCCCAGAATCTGCCTGCTTTGGAGCATGATGTAAACTTGTCCTCCTTTCATGCTACATACAGGCCACGGAAATGGGACACCCACCCCAGGGTGTTCTGGGACCAGCTTGCATTGATTTGCAAGAGTCATTGTTAAACATTCTGCAATTTCCAAGTGGGCTGTTCAATCATTTGTAGCTTGAAACCAGAAATTCATTAAACATGGTGGGACTATTTATACCATGGTACTTGACAAACTACAAACCAGGTCTCTCTCTCTCTCTCTCTTTTCTTTTTGTGGGGAGGGCAATTAATGAGTACACTACTATCCAAGACATATACCACTTTATTTCCTCAAATGTTGACTCCCATTCAGGACTTGCCAGCTTCTGGTTGTTCTCTATTCCTCCAGATAACTGTTATATGTCTCTCTCTCTCTCTCTCTCTCTCTCTCTCTGTGTGTGTGTGTGTGTGTGTGTGTGTGTGTTAGGAGTATGGTAGTAGTTCTACAAAAGAACAACTACAAAGGAAAACTCATAGCTGTTATCTCAAACGAGGTGAATAGGCTCTGATGGGAGCCTTTCAGCCATTAGTATAAACAAAAACGGTTTCAATGTATCCTCAATAAAAAAATCCTCTCTTCTTTCTTAGACAACGTGTGATCTCTGTTCCTATGACAGACTCTTCTGATCCAGTCATCTCTACTCATTCCTTAGGTTAATTTTTGGCCTGATCAACATTAATGCTCATATAAGGGCTTTTCATAATCAATTTGTGACAACACAATTAATATATTGAAACATCTATTAAAACTGAAATGCATTTGTGCCCATCTATAGAGAGGGAAGTTTCTTACATGTTCTTTACAAACACTAGCTCGTTGGTTACAAGAAACACTTTCACATTTTCTAATCCCAGAGGCTATTCACCAACTCTTATGTTTTGTTGAACATAAGCTTAGCTCATCGTGGCAAATATACCACTTACTCAATCATTCCTTCAAAACAATTTATTAACTGCTTGGATAATAACCATGTAAACAAGTATATTCATAATTACAAGAACTCGCATGTCATGAAGTAAAGAAACTGCGTGATGTAATTACCCTAATAATAGAGAAACTCATTAGAGAGTGTGTTTGTAGAAGGTCCGGCTGTCCAAGTAATATTTAAGCTAATACTTAAAGGATGAGAAGAAATTGTTCACTAAGGAGCTGAAGAATAAAGAAGTAAACATTCCAGGCGTAAGGAACCTTGTGCCAAATTCCCTAGGATAACAAAGAATTTTTTGGCATGTCAAAGTAACTGAAAGAAGCCGGTGTGGATGGATTTTAGTAATCAGGTGATAGTGATATGGAAGGGATAGGAGTGAAAGCAGGAAAGGAAAGGGTGCCACATAGAGTACTGCAGACCAAGTTAAGCCAAGAGCCTGTGTTTTATACATTGCAATGGGGAGACATTGAAACAGCATAGTCAGGAGTGGCAGACCTAATTCATAGGTAAAAAGATAACTGTGACCTGAATTACCAGCGGATTAAAGAGGGGAAGAGAGGGCAAAAGAAGAATCCAGGGGGCTCACTGGGAGAAGCTAAGGCTGTGTAGGTGGCAGGTTTTCGTGACTTGGACTCGGGTTAGGGCAGTGGAGATGTGAAGATTCCTGACAGTTGAAGATCCTGGACAGGCTCAGTGGGCTGTGTCATAAGAAATACGTTCTGGAGGCTGGGCGCAGTGGCTCACGCCTGTATTCCCAGCACTTTGGGAGGCTGAGGCACTCAGATTACCAGGTCAGGAGTTCAAGACTAGACTGACCAATATGGTGAAACCCTGTCTCTACTGAAAAAAACAAAAATTAGCCGGGCGTGGTGGCAGGCGCCTGTAATCCCAGCTACTCGGGAGGCTGAGGCAGGAGAATCACTTGAACCCGGGAGGCAGAGGTTGCAGTGAACTGAGATCGCGCTGCTGCACTCCAGCCTGGTGACAAAGTGAGACTCCATCTCAAAAAGAAAGAAAGAAAGAAAGAAAGAGAGAGAGAGAGAGAGAGAGGGAGGGAGGGAGGGAAGGAGGGAGGGAGGGAAGGAAGGAAGGAAGGAAGGAAGGAAGGAAGGAAGGAAGGAAGGAGAAAAGAAAAGAAAAGAAAAGAAAAGAAAAGAAAAGAAAAGAAAAGAAAAGAAAAGAAACGTGCTCTGGGAAGGCATGACTTGCTGAATCCTTAAAAACGTCTGAACGTGAAGATCAGGTAGAAGGCAACACACTTGCTGTGACAGCGTAGAAAGGGCAGATAGAAAGGTAGGGAAACAGGTCCTTGGCTTCAGAGCCGTCTCGTCTTCCTCGGTTAGGGAAACAGGTCCTTGGCTTCAGAGTCGTCTCCTCTTCCTCATTTCCAGCTGGGTGTCCTGGAGGAAACATTGGTGATCTGATGGTGGGTTGCAGGACAGTGGAAGGCAGAGGATGCCATGAGGATTTCCAGCTCATGCGACTTGCTGGAGGATGGTGAATTGAAATTAGAACTCTTAGAGAAAGTGGTTTCTGAAAAACAACCTGAAGATGTACACTTTTTATGTATTGAGTTTCAAATGCTGGTAAGATATTTTAGTTGGAAATGCCAAGTAGGTGATTGAATATATATAATTTGGGAACTCTAATGTGTGATCTAGCCTGGAGGGAGAACTTTTGGAATCAGCATGCAGATGAGATTTAAAGCCGTGGGGGTCCGTAAAATTACCCTGGTAGTGGTCTTCTCAATTTAATGCATATTTCTGGTGATTTCTTTTCCCTTACTTCAATCTGCAATTCACCAGGTATAATTGGCTGAGTAGTGACCCCAGAGATACATGCAGGCCAGCATCCTTGGAACCTGGGAATGTGAGTTTGTTTGGAAAGATGGGATTAAGTTCAGGATCTTGAGATGAGGTCATCCTGGGTCATCTGTTGGGCCTCAGATCCAAGGAGCAGTGTCCTTGTAAAAGAGAGGCAGGCATTTAGACACCCAGAGAAGTGGAGGGAATGTGAGGACAAAGGCCATGTGCTGAGAAAAGCCCACAGGAGAATGCTGGCAGCTGCAGGGGTGAGAAGAGGAGGGAAGGGGCTCCCTCCTGACCCCTGGGGGAGTGCAGCCCTGCTGGAAGCCACAGGGGTGAGAAGAGGAGGGAAGCAGGGGTGAGAAGAGGAAGGAAGGGGCTCCCTCCTGACCCCGGGGGGAGTGCAGCCCTGCTGGCGGCCACAGGGGTGAGAAGAGGAGGGAAGCAGGGGTGAGAAGAGGAGGGAAGCAGGGGTAAGAAGAGGAGGGAATGGGCTCTCTCCCGACCCTGGGGGTAGTGTGGCCATGCTGACTGACACCTCCGTCCCTGGCTTTCCCCCTCCAGAACCGCGAGGCAATGAATTTGTGTTGTTTAAGCCAATAAAGTTGTGTAATTTGTTCTTGGCAATACTAGAAACTCATATACCAGCTACCAAGTAGGGTCTGAAAGTCCTTATTTTAAACTAGAACCCCAGGTGATACTGGTTAGTGGATCACCGTTGAAGAAACGCTGACCTAGGGAGATACTACACGATTAAGTTTTGAAGGGCATCAGAATTAAACATTTAGGAGGAGAGAAAAAGAGGCTCCAGGACTTGCGAGGCCCAAGATGAGACACAGAGAGAAACAGTACTTGGCTCCTAGGCTGTTTTTGTCTGACTCCAGCCACATAATTGCCCCTTGGAAAAACAGTCTGGAAATGACTGGGTTTGCATCGTGTTTTCTGTTCTTCAAGCGTTTTGACTCTGTCTGGATTTGTAACTAAACAATACCAGCAGGTGAAAGCGGTCACACGGACTGAAACCCAAACGATCTTCAAAGGACAAACGTGGTGAATCCTCGAACTGGCAAAGGAAGAAGTAAACTCTGGCCCCGCAAGCTCACGCGATGTGACACCGCGGCCCCTCCTTGGCGCACTTGCCACTTGGACGCTCTTTTTCAAGCTGGGAACATGCGCTTCCTCACAGCTGGAGCCATTCCTTCCGCTTCTTCAAAGGATTTTCTGAAATTCCAACCCCCACTCTGAAATTCTGTTTAATAAACTACCACAGTTTCACCTTCTCACCCTTCCACATGAGTAGCCTCTCCAGTAAGACTTGTCCCTAAAGTTGGGGGCTTTGACCTGAGTTTCTACACCAGGGGAGCACTGGGGCAGACAGGACCACCCACCCTAAGTGACCTGCTCACTGTCTTGATGCCTCGGGGCGAGACTGGTGACTTTTATCTTCTATCTTCAAATTTTCCCTGGATCCAAGCTGGACTGCATAGCAATGCTCCCTGCCCTCCTTCCTGAAACAGCTCATCTTTGTCCTGGAAAAATGTCACACTTGAGGCACTTTGGCCTTTGGGAGGAACAAGAGGGAAGACGGGAACCTCCTTTTTCTGGAGCTCCTACTCTGACTAGGACTGGTTGGCCGGTCAGTTTCACTCTCTGTTAAGCACCGATCTGCTCCGTAGTGAACCCCTCGTGGATTTTATACACTGGAAAATGGTCTCTTGGTACATTACTTCTCTTAATGTTCTTAACTTTGTCCTTCACTTAAAAGAAATCCTTAATTTTGAGGTATCGATTATTTTAACTTTTGTTCTTTGGCATATGATTTTAAAAGTCTTTTTATCGCAAACTTACAGATATTCTTATACGTCTTCTTATATCATCTTTAACGTTTTTACCTTTCACATTTAAGGCTTTCATGGACCTGGCATTCATCAAGTGTTATGAGGTGGGAATCCAATTTTTTTTTTTACATTCTAGGATTCAGCCACCTTCAATCTCCCTAACAATTTCTAATAGTTTTGACATTTGTTCCTTACCAATCAACCTCCTTCTCAGCGATCTGACGTCTCCAGGACTGAACTTGGAGGAATTTCCCTATAACCTGTGTTAGTTTGCTATCCTGTTGGAGGCTGGACGTTAATAATACCTGGGCTCATATTTTTTGACGGTGTCATTCTTTCTTTTTCTCTTGATGTTTTAAGCCTTTTGTAGAACTCAGGATTCCCAGCACCAAACCTCACCTATGATGATTGAAGGTGATAAGATCCTTCAATGCCTTTATCCAGTGGTATTAACTGCATTCCCACCCTGTGGTGAATCTCACGCTTGGTGATGCAGGGAGAGGAGGCGGGGAGGGGAGGACCCACGGAGAGCCTGGAGGCTTGGGTGGGCTTAGGGGGGCCTGGTGCACTTGGCCTTTTGGGAAGTGTGGAAGCCCAGGGAATTGGTTTATTCAGGGACCTGGCCCTGTGCCCAAGTGCCCTAAGTGAGGAGTCCTAGGCTCTACGAGTCCCCATCTCTGAGGGCAGGTGGCCAGACATGAGTGTTGAGGAACTGGAGGCACTAGGGAGGTATCATCCAGGGTTCTTGCTCACTGGGCCTTTGCGTAGCAGTGGGGAGAGAACGGGCCCAGGCAGGACTCACCAAAGACCCATGGGAGCTGCACGGAGCGTTCCAGGGCCCCAGCGCTCCCTCCTTCCACAATGTGGATGGCAGGAGGGGGATTCTGAGGACCCTCTACATGGACCAGCCTTTCATTTTTCTTTGCATCTTTCAATGGAGTTAAAAGGGGAACCTTCCTACCTCCATTGAGGACAGGGGCTCCTGCCTTCCACACACCACGGAAACCCTCAGGGCACTTGAGGACTGACGTCCAGTAGGGGCCAGCACCTGCTCCTGGAATGAATTAATCAGCAAAATCATTGCAGCCCCCACATTATTTTAAATAAATATTAAGGTGTTCTCTAATCTTTCGCCTATTTTAGTTATTCACAGTGCATCACCACTATCTGAAATCTCCTTGACTAGTTGTCTAGGTGAATGATCTGTCTCTCCCACGAGGACATACACTTTATACTTACAAGGTCCTGTCCATCTCGTTAGTCCCTGCTTCTTCCTGTCTAAAACAATACTGAGCCTGTGCTAGGAGCTCAGCTGCTATTCGGGTCAATGAAAGGTATGAAGGGGTGACCGAATAATCATTTAACATAAGAAGGTAGGACTCCAGGTGCCCTTGGCGATCCTGTCATTAGCGGAGTCCTTGTGGAAAGAAATGTAGCAGTGCTAAGTAGAATTAAGCAGGTAAAAAAAACAGTTGATTTGTTAGGTTAATCCCTTGGCAATGACTCTCAGTTTATTTTATGGGCACATTCTTATTTTATTTCTTTATCATTTATGAGATTCAAAATATTATGAGAGCCTTGAGGACCCATTTAAAATCACCTCCATATCCACAGCCATAGCAGAATATGACAATAGATGTGCTTCATTGAATCACAAACTGCCACACTAACTCCGCTGCCCCACACTGCGACACCGTTGCACCCCCACGCTGGGAGCTCAGTGACAATGCCAGTGTCGTGCACCTGTAGTGCAGGGAGTGGAGGCTGCCATGTCTTCACTGTCACGTACATGGCAATGCCACAGGCACGGCCATTGCTATGACATGCTACACAGCAGAGAGACGAATCCCAGCAGTGACGCGGCACATCTCAGAAGCGTAGCTTTGAGTGAGAAAGTAAAAAGCAGGATATACCCCATAGCACAAAGTTGTTTCTATAAATCAATAAATCAAAACACTCTCGCAATAAACAGCACTGGATCCCCCACCTGTAAATATGCATCTCCAAGCACACATCTGAAATGCGACGGGGGAAAGGGATGAGTGAATGGGACAGGAAGTGGGGTGGGGGAAGCCACAGGGAGGAGATTAGAGACAGAACAGGAGCTAACCATGGGCTGTGGTAGGGGAGCAGGGCCAGGGTCTCCTCCTGCACCCGGGGCCTGCAGCACCCCCACTGACTGGGAGGAATGGCGTGTGGCAGGGAAAGTTCAGTTCCTCTATGAGATAACTCGCTTCCATTGAACCTTCCCCAGCAAGCGGCAGTATACACAGGTAAGCACTTTTGTATTTTCTAAATAAACTAACAAAACAAGCTGTAAATGGAGATATTGTTCTCAGGGGGAAAATGCCCCATTCTTAATAGCTTGACTTTTGGCTGTTCCATTTTGATGGTTTATAATTCAGTTGAAAACATGTCCTGTCATATTGGGTTATGGCCAGGGATGGGAAGGTAATTTTCACTGGGTCCTCGAGTTCCTCATGTTTTGAATCTAACAGATGATCTTGGAATACAGATGTGACCATAAGATGAATAGAGAGCTACAGTCAAAGAATTAGCCTGACGACTCCTCTTCTTAGCAATTAACTATTGTGCAACAGAAAATGACTATTATTCAGTTAACAAACGAGGCCTAAGTGGAGTATGAGCTCTGCACACCAGGAAGCTCTGTATGAATTCTAAATGAGGACAAATGTAAATCTTTATAAAAATTATCATAAACAATTTGGGTTCATAATACAACTATACATTATGAATGAATACTAAGCATTTCAACTTTTGTTAAGAAACTTTTTATCATCCATTAAGAAATGAAGGTAATAGACAATGATCAATAATAATATCCGATAACGAGGTCAGCCTCATGCTTGCTTTTGTATTCTGGGCTAGCCTAAGGCAGACGTGTAATCACCTTGCATTTCTTTTTGTTTTTCGGGCCTTTTCTAGGTTTCCCTTCCTTTCCTCCTGTGTGCTCCCCTGCTGCCCATTCCCAGCATTGACTCTGCTGCCTCTCCCCTCCCAAGGCTGAGGGACCCTGACCGCAATCATGTCTCAGACTCTGGGCTGCCCTTTTTCCTCTCTCTGTCTTGGATTTTATTTTCTGCTTTCTAAAGTGTCATCATCGTGCATTTTTTTCTGAGGTCATACTTTTCTGGTGTCTAATGGAGAAGAATTGATAATGATACTAAAGAAAACAGTATCTGCCCAATTGGGTACCATAAGTCAATTACTAAATTAAGAACTTTACCTATATTATCTCGTGATTACCTCTATGGGAGAAAATATTCTTCCTACTTTACAGGTGAGAAAACTGAGACTCAGAGAAGACAAGTCACTTGGCCAAAGACACACAGTCAGTTAATACAGGAGCCAAGTTGAATGCACACTTGTAAGCCTTCTGTTAGAACACCAGGCATTTAAAAAAATGAATGCATCGCAAATGGTTCGACCAGAAAACCACGTTGGTATGTATTCTGTGTGTGTGTGTGTGTTTGTCCGTGTGTGTGTATATCATTATATATACATATACGTATATAGGGATTGGCTATAGGGACTTGGATTACACAACTGTGGGAACTTCTAATGCAGCCTATGTCAGGCTGTTATTATCAGACTGAACCTGACACTGGGTCTTGAAGTTGAGAAGCTAGGCATTCAGGAAGGGAAGATCACAGGCCTGAGCTGGAATCCCATTGGGATGAGCTGAAACTCATGTCCGTTCCTGTTGCCTCTGACTTGAGCTTCCTGCAGAAGCTGCCCTTTGCTAGGGCATTCCACACACATATCTAGCCTGAAGGCAGAAGAGGTGAGAGAGAATCCAGTTTTTAAAAAAAGAGCAGTTGCAGGACCAGTTGTTGCTTCACACTGATGCGGTGAATCAGTGGATCAGCAGCAACACGTGTGAGCTACTAAATGTAGCTCCATCTTCTAAATGTTTGTTTAGACTGAAACTTTTTTCAGTCTTTGTTCCAAGTCTCAAACATTGTCTTGTGGTCTACCTTAAAAAGATGCATACGAAAGGTGGATTCAGAGAAATGTCGTTCTGCCTGGCTATGTCAAGACATTTTAAAGTCACTAATCACATGAAACAGAACTCATGTCAGAGTAGTGGGGACACCTCTAGATCTGGGGACACTCTTGCTGGATCTCAGAATTTTGTCTCATGTGAGTTCCCACAGCCATGCTTTTGCCACATGTCTTTCAACTTCAGAATGATAAGGTCTATAAATTTTGAAAGCCAACTTTATTTCTTACAGAGGGTTAGAGCCTATGAGGTGCGACGGGCTGGGAAGTATAGCCTCTGGCAGGGACCTTTAGCAGGCATTTCAAAAGAGAAAAGGTGAGACAGGAACTTATGCTGAAGGGGTTGGCTCAACACACATATTCAACAGATTATAGGAGGAGCTATGAATATTCATGAAGGTGTCCCGACCCATGTTTATTGAACAAACATGTGTATTACATATGACCCATGTTTACTTTGAGGTGGAGACTTAACATTCAAATGCATTACAATTAGGCCTTATATGTCACAGTGTGAAGTGGGGACAGATGCTGTAAACCAGCCGGAACCAGTCCAGGGTCAGTGACCTTCTCAACAGGAGAGAGGTATTGAAATCAGCCTCTTGTCAATCAAAGCTATAGTTATGGCTGGTGGAGCAGGCGGTCAGTCCACGTTTCATGATTGGTGAGCTGCAATTGCTTCAGCATTGCTTATCTCTTGGCCAGTGCTTGTTTAGCTGCTAGAGAAAAATAAAAGCCTTGTGTTGGTAAGAACATAGTTTACTCTGGAAGTGTAGGGTGCGTGACTTTGCCCTTTCCTGGCATTGCTTTAGGTCCTATTGATAACTTGGTGTTTTATTGCCACAAAGAATCAGTCCTGTCAATCTTAGGACCTCTATTTTAACCTTAGTGCTGGTTGGCTGTTGTGTCTAAATCGCAAAAGGGAGTGGGTATAGGGAGGCAAGTCTGACCTCCCATACCACCAGGGCTGAGCACTAACATGTAAAGTTTTCTCTGGGGTCCCCTTGGCCAAGAGTGGGTGGATTAGTTGCAGGGGGCTGAGGATTTTATTTTTAGTTCTCATGCCATATTTCTTTACCCAGTTTTTAAATCATTAGCATATTTCAAAACTTTTCTTATCTAAATGTATCTATCTTTGAGAATATTTCTATATCTCCATGTTTATCAGGTTTTTTTTTCTTCTGTAACGTGTGATCTTCCATAAATCCCACCCAGCAGAGTTTTCATCTCAAAATATTGTTTTCTCTTCTGGAAATTTGATTTGGGCCTTTTTGAAATCCTCCATATCTCTTCTTAGCTTTTTGAACACATGGAGCACAGTTATGATAATGTTTTTAATCATCTTATCTGCTATCTGTACATTTTTATCAATTGTGGAGGAGTTCTGATCGCCTTTTGTCTGCATCATAAAACACATTTTCTTGCTTCTCTTGATGTCTGGTAATTTTTGTCTCAGTGCTAGACATAGTTATTTTTCTTATTGGGTATGGGGACATGTTTGCCATCCTATTCTTGAGCTTTTCTGGGAGAGGCGGTAAGTTACTTGAAAGCAATTTGATTCTGAGCCATTTGAGTTTTGCTTTGTATATATCTTAGGAGAGACCAGAGCTGTGCTTTGTCCAGCCCCGATATTTCCCCCAGCTGGCCAAACCCCTTGTGCAACCTCTCCAATGGGCTGTGCTTCTGAGGCCTTTCTGACTAGTGGGAAAAGGCACCATTCCAGGCCTGGGTGAGCTGTGGGCACTGTTTCTCTCAATCCTTCCAGATGGTTCCCTCCCTGGGAGTAACTACCTTGGCCTCAGGTAGTTTTTCCCATAGGCATGTGCTGATCAATATTCTATTGAATGCTGCAGGATTACCCTGGGAAGATCAGGACAGATCAGTGGAGTTCTCATTCCAGCTCTCTCATCTCAGAGACTCACTCCAGTGGCCTGCATAGCCCCTTCGGTCTTCCTGAGGCCTCAGCTCTGCCTCCTCCGCTCAGGGAGTCACCAGGTTCTTCTCGGTTTCCTCCCGTCTGGGCTGTGGCCTGGAACCCCCTCAAAGCAGCACCTTTGGGCCATTGTGGGGCTCAGTGGTTTTTGCTTTACTCTGTCATGGGTCACTGTCCTTTGTTGCTCCATGTCCAGTGTCTCAAAAGCCATTTTAAATAGATTCCATCCCTCTTTTGGTAGGAGATGGACTAGATCCCTTTCATACACTTGAAGCAGAAGTTATCCACCAGCATATGTTTGCATATCTGTACTCGCTACCAGTTTTCACACATTGTGAATCATGAACTTAGTAACGGCCACGTAATAGGTTCTCACACAGCCAACATGAGGTTGGTGGTAAAGACAAGGCCTCAGAAGTCTAAAGTTAACACAGGTCTACTTTTACGACCAGCAGAGACTGCTCAAAACGTTGCTAACAATCACAAGCACAATCACAACAACAAGGCAAACCTACAAGTAGTCATCTAATTATTTTTCTGGAGGTTTAAAACTACGACAACATTTAATGACTTTCTCTGTCTTAAGCAGAGGGTTGGGAAGTGATGCAGAATTTATCATTGGGATATGAGGTTTGTGCCAATCCTGTGGCATATGGCGGAGGTTGTGGAGGCAAGCAGGCCAGATTTAGGCCCAAACTCTTCATTCTGTGAAGTGGGATTTTGGTGGAGTCATAAAACATCAATAAGCTTCCACTTCTTTTCTGCAAATATAACAGTATTTCCTGCCACGCGAGGCTGGTGCAAACACTGAGAAAATTTGTAAATCTCCTATACAGTAAGAGCTCTAACAATGTTAACTGTTATGGAATAATATTGCTATTGATTTAATATTTAATAATATTGTTATTTTATTTATTTATAATATTGCCATTATTTATCTTTTTCTTACTAATAATCAAACACAACTCAGAATCAGAGAAAATATTTTTCCCAGAAACGTTTTCACTTTGCGTACCTATGACCAGCAGAGACTGCTCAAATTGTGAACTTACTAATACGTCCAAAGTCCCACGTCATGAAAATATTCTCAGGATTTGTCACCGCTCATTGTTTCTCCCTCATGGGCCATGACTACTCCTCATTGCTGTCCAAGTGGGACTCAGAGTTCCTTTCCATTTGGTCTGCAGGGTCTTCAAAGGCGTCCTTAGAAAAAGATTAATTCCAGTATGTCTTAGGCATGATCATTTGATTTTATTCCACTATGCCCAAGAGTTAAGATGTTTCTAATTGGCCTGGCGTGGTGGCTCAAGCCTGTAATCCCAGTACTTTGGGAGGCCGAGGCGGGTGGATCAGGAGGTCAGGAGATCGAGACCATCACGGCTAACACAGTGAAACCCCGTCTCTACTAAAAATACACACACACAAAAATGAGCCGGGCATGGTGGCGGGCGCCTGTAGTCCCAGCTACTCGGGAGGCTGAGGCAGGAGAATGGGGTGAACCCGGGAGGCGGAGCTTGCAGTGAGCCGAGATCGCGCCACTGTACTCCAGCCTGAGTGACAGAGCAAGACTCTGTCTCAAAAAAAAAAAAAAAAAAAAAGATGTTTCTAATTTTTTTCCTATTGGATCAAGTAAGCTATGTCCCAGTGTATAAATCTCACTTATTACACATAAATAAACTTAAAATATGATTGAAATCTCTGCATGTGGTTTCCACTGCGTCAGACAGAAGTTTGGAGACAGAAGTGGTTGAATACAGGTCAGACGAATCATACACCCTTCGCCCTTCGCCCTCCCCATCTTAGAGGTCGGATGTGGTGCTTCGGGGCTTTCCACATGTCTGAAACGTCTGACATGGAAGTGGTTTTTTAAAATAAACTTCTTATAACTCTGCTTTATTTTACATTTACAGAAAAATTGAGAAAGCAGTACTGGAATCCCACGAGCCCCACACCGCTTTCTGCTGCTGTGATTGTTTTCCCTGGTGTGGTGCGTCTGCCTCAGTCATAGAAGCAGTGTTGGTAGTCAGCGTCGTGGAGGCGGTGTTGATAATCAGCATCAGCTCAGGGCGTCCTCCATCTGTGTCCCCTCAGTCTTCCCTCCTGCCCAGGATCCCACGTAACACAGTCCTCACGTCTCCGCAGCTTCCTCTGCTCTGTGACAGTTTGACGTGCTCTTTTTGAAGAATGTGTTTAAGATTCTTCTTAATTATTCCAAAAGCCCATTACCTAAAGTGGAATTCTAAATCTCCCTTTAAGAAATAAATAGCCAGGCACAGTGGCTCATGCCTGTGATCCCAGCACCCTGGGAGGCTGAAGCAGGCTGGGTTCACTTAAGCCCAGGGGTCCAAGGCCAACCTGGGCAACATAGTGAGGCCTTATCTCTACAAAATAAAAATTGACAAGATATTGTGGTGTAGGCTGTTGAGGCCGTGGCCCCAACTACTCAGGAGGCTGAGGTGGGAGGACGGCTTGAGCCCCAGGAGGTGGAGCCTGCAGTGAGCCAGGATCGCACCACTGTACTCCAGCCTGGGTAGCAGAGCAAGACCTTGTCTCAGAAATAAATAAGAAAGGAAAGAAAGAAAGAAGGAAAGAAAGAAAAGAAAGAAAGGAAGGAAGGAGGGAAGGAAGGAAGGAAGGAAGGAAGGAAGGAAGGAAGGAAGGAAAGAAAGAGAAAGAAACAAGGAAACAAAGAAAAACGTGAGTCCCATCTGACTTTGTTTTGTAAAGCAGACACGTATCTATAACCCTTGTTGTGGTTGTTTAAGTTACAGAGCAGCGATGATCCTCCTGGGTGAGGAGCAGGGTCCTCCCGGGTGAGGAGCAGAGTCCTCTGTCTTCCTGGGTGAGAATCGGGGTCCTCACTGTCCTCCTGGGTGGGGAGTGGGGTCCTCTCCGGCCTCCCGGGTGGGGAGCGGGGTCCTCTCTGTCCTCCCGGGTGGGGAGCGGGGTCCTCTCTGTCCTCCCGGGTGGGGAGCGGGGTCCTCTCTGTCCTCCCGGGTGGGGAGCGGGGTCCTCTCTGCAGCTCCTCCTGTCTCTGTCTCCCCCCTTTCCTCCTCTCCTGCTTTCACGTGCTCCTCTTCTTCCCTGCTTCTCTCCTCTTCCTTGTTTTCTTCTCCCTGCCTCACCCTTTGTCTGACTTGCCCCTTCTCAGGAGTGCATATCCTCACACAATCTCCACCACAAGCATGTTCTGCCATTTCAGAATTTTTTTTTAGCCAAATCTTCAAAATTCCATAAACTTTGGTTTCCTTGAGTCAAAAATGTAGAAGCTTCTAATACTCATTGTGATAATTAGTACTGAGTGCCAACTTGACTGGAATCAAGGACACAAAGTGTTGCCTGGCTGTGTCCGTGAGGGTGTTGCCAGAGGAGATTAATACTTGAGTCAGTGGGCTGGGAGAGGCAGACCCACCCTCGGTCTGGGTGGGCACCATCTAATCAGCTGCTGGCTTGGCTAGGATAAAAGCAGGCAGAGGAACATGGAAAGAGGACTGGCTGAGTCTTCCTGCCTCTATTTTTCTCCCATGCTGGCTGCTTCCTGCCCTCAAACATCAGACTCCAAGTTCTTCAGCTTTTGGACCCTTGGACCTCGGACTTACACCAGTGGTTTGCCAGGGGCTCTCGGGCCTTTGGCCACAGACCAAAGGCTGCACTGTCAGCTTCCCTACTTTTGAGGTTTTGGGACTTGGTTTGGCTCCCTTGCTCCTCAGCTTGCAGACGGCCTATTATGGGACTTCACCTTGTGATGGTGTGAGTGAATTCTCCTAATAAACTCCCTTTCATGTATACATCTCTCCTACTAGTCCTCTAGAGAACCCTGACTAATGCACTCAACCTTGGCGAGTTATCGAGAGAATTAAGTCAAATAACAGAATCAAAAGACTGACTCATGTCAGGAGCTGAGAAATCCAGTTCCTTCTCTCATTCATGCTCAGATTCCCTCATCTCCTGCAGCACCAAAGGCATGGCGGGCTCACCCTGTAGCACACAGGTAAATTACAATTACATGATCTTATGCTGCCCACTGAATCTGGCAAAGGCTTAAACTTATACCCCACTTTTTCTGTCTTCACTGCCCCCTCCCATGTATATCCCTCTATGACACTTCATTTCTGCTTACATCCTGAAACTCTCAGCTAGCAATTGTCTTCCTTGCCTCAGTTTCTCCCTTGTGACCAGCATGCCCTGAGCCTCCTCCAGGTTCCCTTCCTTCCCATTATTGGGTGCGCTCCTGCTTAGCGCCTTATCCCAGCTGCTCCTCACACCCTCGCCTTCTTCCAGATAGATCTTCCTCCTCTGCACAGATCCTCCCGGCTTCTCATCTGTTCTGAAAGTCAGCACGATTCCACGATCCTCAAATCACATTGCACACCAAGGACCCCGATGCTCACCTATTGCCTGGAACATTCACCTTGCCCCACCACCCTCTTGTTCCTGCCTATCCAGCATGGATTTCCTTACAGCACTGGCCTAGAACAAAATCAACCTGCAACTTTCAGTAATTCCATTTCTTCTGACTCAATGAAAACATGGATGGGGCTCTGTCTTCCCCCAGGACAGGCCCCTCCTGCACTTGGATGGCTTTGCTCACTTCCCAATGTCCTGTCACGTTGAGTTTGCTTCAACTTCTATTTGTTCAATGAAATCAGTTTAACATTTTCGGAAAACATTCCTACATTCCACACCCAGTGCTGAGGGTAGGATCTCTGCTGAAAGCCACACCGGCTCAGGTCACCTGCTGAAAGCCACACCTGCTCAGGCCCACCTGCTGAAAGCCACACCTGCTCAGGCCCACCTGCTGAAAGCCACACCTGCTCAGGCCCACCTGCTGAAAGTCACACCTGCTCAGGTCACCTGCTGAAAGCCACACCTGCTCAGGTCACCTGCTGAAAGCCACACCTGCTCAGGCCCACCTGCTGAAAGTCACACCTGCTCAGGTCACCTGCTGAAAGCCACACCTGCTCAGGCCCACCTGCTGAAAGTCACACCTGCTCAGGTCACCTGCTGAAAGCCACACCTGCTCAGGCCCACCTGCTGAAAGCCACACCTGCTCAGGTCACCTGCTGAAAGTCACACCTGCTCAGGTCACCTGCTGAAAGCCACACCTGCTCAGGTCACCTGCTGAAAGTCACACCTGCTCAAGTCACCTGCTGAAAGCCACACCTGCTCAGGCCCACCTGCTGAAAGCCACACCTGCTCAGGCCCACCTGCTGAAAGTCACACCTGCTCAGGTCACCTGCTGAAAGCCACACCTGCTCAGGCCCACCTGCTGAAAGCCACACCTGCTCAGGTCACCTGCTGAAAGTCACACCTGCTCAGGTCACCTGCTGAAAGCCACACCTGCTCAGGCCCACCTGCACCCTGTGCTGCAGGAAGACAGAGGGGGCGTCTACTTTCATCCGGCCTTCCACATGCCATGCAGTGCATCTCACCCATAGGTTCTTAATGCCATCCACAATCTGCTGACAAGGAAATCTGGAAAGTCTCCCCAGGTTTACGTCTGTGTGATCCAAGGGGAAGTGCTAGTCCTGCCAGAGAACTGAGCCCCAGCTCCCTAAGCCCCTGTGTCTTTCCACTCCCTATCCCACGTTGTTCAGAAGCGTGTTTGTTAGTTGGGGAATGGGTGTCCTGGGAGGCACAGTGCTGTTTTAATGCTGAGGGGACTGTCCCCTCTTTCATTAGCAAATGTTTAAGCAACATTGTAAACATTTTTCATGCAATAACCCATTAATGCTCACATAAGCCCGATTATGTAATGAATTAGTGACAAAGATTTTCTATTACAAACAGGAAGTGGGAGCTCCAGAGGTGAAGGCCCTGCCTGAGAGCACAGGACTGCTAAGTCTGGGCAGATGGAAGCAGGGTCAGCCCGCGGGACCCTTGCATCTAACCACTGCACAAAGCCCTGCCCTCCAAGAGTGGTGACTTGGGGAGACACCTGAGTGTGGTGGACCCCAGGGGAGATCCAGAGGAGAGTGGGAAACGCCATGTCTGCCAACCATGAGGAACCATCCAGTGACTACAGGCAGCTCCCCAGGACAGAGACGTGCGCACAGGAGCCGCCAGGCACCGTGAACTCTGCTTTCGTGAGTGCTTGGCATTTGGCCACAGGGTGATTGTAGTTTCTGTGCCTCTTTTTATTCAGCGTGAGGTTTTCTTCTCCTTTATAGAGTTCTCTACTGAGTCCCTGGTGATCCTTGGCTTAGAGCAACTCTATATCACAGATCTCCAAATTCCCCGGACTAGAAAATGCACTTTTGAACAAATTGTGTGGCTTTACTAGAGCATGATAGTTGGCAAAAAGAAAACTTGCAGGACTCGGGGCCCAACAGCCTGACAATCACAGATCAATCTCCGTAGTTTTTGTCCACCTGTTGTGGCAAAGGGAGAATCTGAACTGTGGTCTTAAACCAGCGGCTGATGTGAAGCCCCTTGGGACCGAGTGGTGAGGAGCTCCTGTGCCAGAGTCATCCGACTGCATGTCTGGTGCTGTGTGACCTTAGAGGAGTCATCAGCACTCCCCAAACACCAACACTTCCAGCACTGAAGAGGGGGTGTTGGCAGTGACTACAGCGTGGGGACTAGTGGCACCAAACACTTTGCCACGCGGAATAAGCAGGGTGGTCCGTGGACACCCACGTGGTGTGGTGTGTTCTTGAATGTGCCCAGATCATTTGTCCCCCGCTCCCCCATCTGCAGAGCATTCAGACATCAGACCTTCTTACACGACTCACCTACACCAGAACAGAGGGGGCTGCTGTATCATTTTTGCTTGAAAATGATGATGGTGATGGAGGTTGTGAGACTTTGGGTCTGGTCTTAGTTTAAAAGGATTTAAGCAAGAGACACACAGCAAAGGAGATGCAGTGTGAAGTAATTTATTGCAAAGGAAAAATAATATTTTGAAAGTCAGGTGCAGAATAGACAGGAGAACTTGGGAGAGAGAGGATTCAGGGCGGGTCCTCTCTGGGGTGAGACAGCAGAGACCAGCAGGTGGGAGGCTCCCTCTGTGGGAATCTTCCATGGTTACCCAGGAGGGGGTGGGAAGACATGCTGCTTGGGGCATGTTCTGGATGGTCCTCTGGGTGCACGCATGGTAGCTGTCCATGCTTGCTCACATGTCACGTGTCTCAGGGTCTTGTATCTCCACCCAAGGTTTGCGTTTTATGAGTATAAAGAGCAAAGGGTCAGTTTGAGGACGGTAAAATCAAAGTGCACATGCTCTCTGCAGGGGAAATTCCCTACTGAAGGTAGCTTTGTTTGAGCGAGCTCAATGCCAATGCCAACATCGAGGCTTGCTGTGTCAATTGTACAGTCACCACCTACACCAACGTCCACCACCACTGTGGACTGATGTCCACCCAAGGACACGGCTACTTCCTTGACTACCTATCCTGCCTCAGCGATTGGTATTGAATTTAAATTTTGGAACATTTTGAATTTAGAGTTTTTATCAGGGTTCTGCTTCTATCCTAGAGAACCCCAGTGGCATAGAAGGCTTTATTCTCACATGGATATGTCACTCCCTTCTGATGGCTCCTGTGATCCAAAAACCCACGACTGACCAGCCCCAGTCTCCAAGGAACAGGCACGTTTTTCCTAAAGATGGATGTGCATACATTAAGCTGAAACATGTGTACCAATGTGGAAACTAAGAAGATGCATTTAAAAAATGTTTCTACACAGAGTTATTTTTGGTCAATTATTAACTGATAACATGGTTGGATTAAACAAAGTGAAATGAAAAGATTAAATGTCTATTTACTTGAATGTGTGATTAATTCTATTTACTAAATATTTAAAATGAACATGTAGATGATAGGCACAGATTTTACTTTTAGACATGGATTAAATAGTGCAGACAAACGGACGAAAGGCCACTTGGGACTGGGTGCTCAGCGATGCCTCATCTGTGATGGCAGGTGCATGGCGATGCCTCACACATGACCATGACATGAATATTTACAGATCCTTCTTGTGCATTTGGCAGCTGCTTTTGTCTTGGTTGAGTAAAATTTAAATATTTTGTCAGGTGCTGTGATAGAGTGGCAAAATGTCGGAAAAAACTGACTCAAGCTAAAGTGAGATTTGACTATCCCCTGGCTTGTAGTCATTTTGCTGAAAAAATATAAATAGAGTTTATTCTATATTAATTACATCTCCTCTATCTATCTATCTATCTATCTATCTATCTATCTATCTATCTATCTATCTATCTATCTGTCTGTCTGTCTGTCTGTCTGTCTGTCTGTCTGTCTGTCTGTCTGTCTGCCTGCCTGCCTGCCTGCCTGCCTGTCTGTGTGTCTGTCCGTCCGTCCGTCCATCCATCCATCCACCCATCCATCCATCCATCCATCCATCTATCTATCTATCTATCTATCTATCTATCTATCTATCTACCTATGTATCTGTCTATTTAGATACATTGAGACAGAAGGAGAGAAAGTATGTGTGGGCCTGGGCTTGATAAAATGAAGAGTAGTTGAGTCATTGCAAAGACGGTTTATATATTATTTCACTCAGGTTACTTTATTTTTGAACAAACAGCAGATTTTTTTTTCTTTCTATTTTTCCCTTGGGTAGTTGGTTTAACAAGAATGTGACCAAATTATATGCATGTGTGTCAGACCCAGCGTGCAGCTCTGTCTCATGAAGTGGAACCATACCTTCCCCACAGGCTGGCCTCTGCAGAAGGGGCCCGGCCAGGGCAGCACTGGAGCAGGGGCCACCCGGGGGGTCTCCCCCACCCCAGCCCCTGGATGGCCCTATCACCACGCAGGGTTCCCAGCCATCCCCATCTCCAGGTTTTGTGAGGATGGGGTGTGCTGGGAGCGAGCGTACTTGTGCTCCAGTGTGGGTGTGCACCATCAATCCCTGTGCTCCAGTGTGGATGTGCACCGTCAACCCCTGTGCTCCAGTGTGGGTGTGCACCGTCATCCCTGTGCTCCAGTGTGGGTGTGCACCGTCATCCCTGTGCTCCAGTGTGTGTGTGCGCGGTCATCCCTGTGCTCCAGTGTGGGTGTGCACCGTCACCCCTGTGCTCCAGTGTGGGTGTGCGCCGTCACCCCTGTGCTCCAGTGTGGGTGTGCACCGTCATCCCTGTGCTCCAGTGTGGGTGTGCACCGTCATCCCTGTGCTCCAGTGTGTGTGTGCGCGGTCATCCCTGTGCTCCAGTGTGGGTGTGCACCGCCAACCCCGTGCTCCAGTGTGGGTGTGCACCGTCATCCCTGTGCTCCAGTGTGGGTGTGCACCGTCAACCCCTGTGCTCCAGTGTGGATGTGCACCGTCATCCGTGTGCTCCAGTGTGGATGTGCACCGCCAACCCCGTGCTCCAGTGTGGGTGTGCACCGTCATCCCTGTGCTCCAGTGTGGGTGTGCACCGTCAACCCCTGTGCTCCAGTGTGGATGTGCACCGTCATCCGTGTGCTCCAGTGTGGGTGTGCACCGTCATCCCTGTGCTCCAGTGTGGGTGTGCACCGTCATCCCTGTGCTCCAGTGTGGGTGTGCACCATCAACCCCTGTGCTCCAGTGTGTGTGTGCACCATCAATCCCTGTGCTCCAGTGTGGGTGTGCACCGCCAACCCCGTGCTCCAGTGTGGGTGTGCACCATCAATCCCTGTGCTCCAGTGTGTGTGTGCACTGTCATCCCTGTGCTCCAGTGTGGGTGTGCACCGTCAACCCCTGTGCTCCAGTGTGGGTGTGCACCGTCATCCCTGTGCTCCAGTGTGGGTGTGCACCGTCATCCCTGTGCTCCAGTGTGTGTGTGCACCATCAATCCCTGTGCTCCAGTGTGGGTGTGTGCCGTCAACCCCTGTGCTCCATTGTGGGTGTGCACCGTCATCCCTGTGCTCCAGTGTGTGTGTGCACCATCAATCCCTGTGCTCCAGTGTGGGTGTGTGCCGTCAACCCCTGTGCTCCAGTGTGGGTGTGCACCGTCATCCCTGTGCTCCAGTGTGTGTGTGCACCATCAATCCCTGTGCTCCAGTGTGGGTGTGTGCCGTCAACCCCTGTGCTCCAGTGTGTGTGTGCACTGTCAATCCCTGTGCTCCAGTGTGTGTGTGCACTGTCATCCCTGTGCTCCAGTGTGGGTGTGCACTGCCAACCCCTGTGTTCCAGTGTGGGTGTGCACCGTCAATCCCTGTGTTCCAGTGTGGGTGTGCACCGTCAATCCCTGTGTTCCAGTGTGTGTGTGCACTGTCATCCCTGTGTTCCAGTGTGTGTGTGCACCGTCAATCCCTGTGTTCCAGTGTGTGTGTGCACTGTCATCCCTGTGTTCCAGTGTGTGTGTGCACTGTCAATCCCTGTGCTCCAGTGTGTGTGTGCACCATCATCCCTGTGTTCCAGTGTGTGTGTGCACCGTCAATCCCTGTGCTCCAGTGTGGGTGTGCACCATCATCCCTGTGCTCCAGTGTGGGTGTGCACCGCCAACCCCTGTGTTCCAGTGTGGGTGTGCACCGTCAATCCCTGTGTTCCAGTGTGTGTGTGCACTGTCATCCCTGTGTTCCAGTGTGTGTGTGCACTGTCAATCCCTGTGCTCCAGTGTGTGTGTGCACCATCATCCCTGTGTTCCAGTGTGTGTGTGCACCATCATCCCTGTGTTCCAGTGTGTGTGTGCACTGTCATCCCTGTGCTCCAGTGTGTGTGTGCACTGTCAATCTCTGTGCTCCAGTGTGGGTGTGCACCATCATCCCTGTGCTCCAGTGTGGGTGTGCACCATCAACCCCTGTGCTCCAGTGTGTGTGTGCACTGTCAATCCCTGTGCTCCAGTGTGGGTGTGCACTGTCAATCCCTGTGTTCCAGTGTGGGTGTGCACCATCATCCCTGTGCTCCAGTGTGGGTGTGCACCATCAACCCCTGTGCTCCAGTGTGTGTGTGCACTGTCAATCCCTGTGCTCCAGTGTGGGTGTGCACCATCAACCCCTGTGCTCCAGTGTGTGTGTGCACTGTCAATTCCTGTGCTCCAGTGTGGGTGTGCACTGTCAATCCCTGTGTTCCTGTGTGGGTGTGCACTGTCAATCCCTGTGTTCCTGTGTGGGTGTGCACTGTCAATCCCTGTGTTCCTGTGTGGGTGTGCGCCATCATCCCCTGTGTTCCAGTGTGGGTGCGCACTGTCAACCCCTGTGTTCCAGTGTGGGTGCGCACTGTCAATCCCTGTGTTCCAGTGTGTGTGTGCACTGTCATCCCTGTGTTCCAGTGTGTGTGTGCACTGTCATCCCTGTGTTCCAGTGTGTGTGTGCACTGTCATCCCTGTGTTCCAGTGTGTGTGTGCACTGTCATCCCTGTGCTCCAGTGTGGGTGCGCACTGTCAATCCTTGTGTTCCAGTGTGGGTGCGCACTGCCAACCGGGAAGTTTGCCAGGGAGCTCTGACATCCAACTATTTACTGCGGAGTCAGTAGGAATCCCTACCCATGGGGTGGGACTCTGCTGGGGCCAGAATTCACCTGTGACCTCTGTGCCAAGCAGCACAATGGGCCTGGCGCAGCGCTGCCCTTGTTTGGTTTGTTTTACGCGCGTGCTTCTTTGACATATGGTACTCAGCTTCCGAATCACTTTTGGTTGATTTCCATGGCCGTTTCTGTTTCCTTTCATCACGTACATTTCTTGTCTGAGCCACTTCTTCCCCTGTGGCGGTCAGCTCTGGGTAGCCTGCGGGTGTGTGCAAAATGTGTAAGACGAGTGTCCTCCTGTGACCTCCGGTCTCTGGGGTAGCAGTGAAGCCACTAGGCCTGCTGAGAACAAAGCTGTCACTTCCCAGCTGAAATGCACCCCACCATGCAGAAGCTCAGAGGCCACCCCCGGTCTTGCAGGGCCCTCCTGAGCCTCCATGTCCCTGTTTTGGCTCCTCAGTTTCCCCACCTTGTAGCTCATTTCAGGATGGCCTTTCAGTTCCTGCCTCCCTGACTCTCTCCCCGACTTCCATCCCTCCCTCCTCTTCCTCCCTTTCTCCCGAAGGACATTGGTGCCGCTGGCCACTCTGAAACCCCAGGGGGCAGGGGAGGCCCATGTGAGGGCCGCAGGACAGAGCCGGGAGCATGGGGAGGTGAGGGCATCCTTTTGCTTTGGTGCACACAGGGCTCCAGTGCAGGCACCTGCTGAGATCCTGGGACGTGGCACTCACCGCAGAGCTGACAGACATGCGTCTTGGAGCCAGGGAGCCCCACAGCAAGACGGCACCAGGGCTGAGCTGGAGGCAGCAAGAAGTCCCCCTAGGACCCAGCCTTGTAACTGGCTCCAGATAGCAGGGCCTGGAGCTAGGACGTGTTTGAGATTTTTGAGGGTTGGAACACAGCTTTAGCAGCAGCAAGCCGGAATCTTGCAGAAAGCAGCATTGGCACCTGAGCATGGCTTCTGCCTACAGAGGTAGGAGCATTGCGGCAGGCAGAGGCCGGCTGCACTGGTGGTTTCCGCAGGGACAGGAGAGGACTCAGGAGCCGCCCCCAGGGATCACCCACAAGCATGTATAAAATGGCTTTCAGGACTTCCAGAAACAGTCCGGGGAGGGGATGCTTTATACTGGTAACTAGAACAAGAGAAGTTATCATTATTACTGTTTACATACAGCTTTACAACAGGCTATACTGGCCTGGAGAAAACAGATAGAAAAGCAAACATACTCATTTATTATTACGTAAGAACAATTCATTCACTGAATCCCAAATATTCATGGAGCACCAGCTGTGACAAAGCTGCTCTGGGTGTCCCTGTGAAATGGAAAACCACATATGTAAGAAAGCTTAATGTATGGATATAGAAGAAGAGTAAGAGATTTTGCCAATCAAATTTTAAAACATGACTAACAAGTGAAGAGTTTAAAAACACCATTATTCTTGAACAAAATCCTACACACCTAAATCACAAACATGGGCAGTCATCGCCTGATATATGAGGTTTTGCGTGTTAGCAGACGACTGCGTCGCACTTTTTCTTTTATAGTCAGAAGCGTGTGAAATGGGCACACGCTGATCCTCTGCCTTGAGGAGCTTCGTGTAATTTGTGTTATGATGTCGCTCTGAAGCCCTCTGAGATGAGCCTGGGAGGTGTTGCCTGGGTGCACAGAGACGCGTCACAGTGTAGACCGTGGCCCTCCCAAGTCGAGTCAGGGGTGCTGCTGCAGGCATGTGGAGGGGACCCCATGCAGGAGCGCGTCATCATCCCTGGGGAGCTGGGGGACTCCTGGCAGACGCAGCCCCACGAAGCTGTCCTTGGGCCCCCCAGTGCTCGGTGTCCGGCTTCAGATAGACAAGCAGCTGTGCTATCGCTTCCTCTTATTTCTAAGCCACTGCTTGAATGCTTCTTACTCATATAAAGGATTTCTGACATTGCTTTTCAGAATCGAGGAATTTCTTCATATCCTATGGCTTAGATTTTGCCAGATCAGAGGAAAATTGTGGCCACCCAGGGCAGGCCTATTCCCGGAAATGGCCTTTGCCAGTCGCGAGATCCCTAATCCACAGGCCTCCCTGCTGCCAAATTCCTGGCTTTTGAAGCCTGCTGCTGGGGAAAAGCCACTCTGCATCAGTTAATGTTTCTTTTTCAAACTTTTTCCCCTTCTATTATTTCACAACCAAACTCTGCCAGGGCTTGGCTTTGAGTTATTAAAGGGCCAAAAGCATCATTTTCTTCAGATGCTTTTAAAGAGGAGGGGAAGGGTTTCCCAGAGATATGTGGTGCCTTCCCCGTGCACATGTTCCAAAATCAAAGCAGCCTTCTATGAACTCTCGTGCAGGGCCTCATCTTCCATGGTTAATTTAGCAATAGGGATCGTGTGCTTCAAAGCAATACCTCATTCCTAGGGAGAAATTTATTTAACCTCAGGAAACTTTATTGCTGAATATATTAAGAACTACATGTTCGTGATGATGATATGAGAAATTCATCTATCAAAACATCACTAGAGGGCCGGGCGCCGTGGTTCACACCTGTAATCCCAGCACTTTGGGAAGCCGAAGCAGGTGGATCACTTGAGGTCAAGGATATGAGACCAGCCTGACCAACATGATGAAACCCTGTGTCTACTAAAAATACAAAAATTAGCTGGGCATGGTGGTGCATGCCTGTAATCCCAGCTACTCAGGAGGCCGAGCTAGGAGAATTGCTCGAACCCAGGAGGCGGAGGTTGTAGTGAGCGGAGATCGTGCCAGCACTCCAACCTGGGCATCAAGGGTAAAACTCAGTCTAGAAAAAAACGAAATCACTAGGCACCCCATGACTATGTACAATTCTTTCTTGTAAATTAATAAAATAAAATTCTTTTTTTAAAATGATGATTATAGTTAAGAGCATTACATTAAAAAAGATGTTTATTTAATTATGAAAACTGAGATAATGAGGTAGAGTGTTTTTATTTTTATTTATTTGTTTATTTATTTTGAGTCTGATTCTTGCTCTGTCGCTCAGGCTGGAGTGCAGTGGTGTGGACTCGGCTCACTGCAACCTCTGTCTCCCAGGTTCAAGCATTTCTCCTGCCTCAGCCTGCCGAGTAACTGGGATTACAGGCACCCACCACTAAACCTGGTTAATTTTTGTATTTTTTAGTAGAGACAGGTTTTCACTATGTTGGCCAGGCTGGTCTTGAACTCCTGAAATGAGATCGATTTTAAATGTTGTATATTGCAAGAGAGCAGTGAGAGACCAGGGGGCCCGGGAGACCAGTGTGAGTTTGCAGCTGAGCTCCCAGGAGCCACCGCTGCAGAGATGCAGGCAGGTCTTGTGTCTCTCTAACCTCAGTTTTTTAATCCGTAAAAATGAGGGTGGTCCTGCTCCTCCCTGGACTCCTGGTGAGGGCTGTAATGATTACATAAAATCACGAGGGAGCGTGTCCCTGTGTGGGGCATCAGGAGCCTGTCTGGCCTCCCTGGCGGCTTCTCTCTGCTGTGGCCCCTGCCTTGCTGTGGCTTCTCAGTCACCTTACCATGGATGAGACAGGGTGAGCCAGAGCTTCTCGCAACAAGGAACCATCCACTCATATTTCTCCCAAAAGCTTCTTAGTTGGAGCAGTGTTTTGCAACTGTAGAAGAAGTGGAAAAGATAAGTTATGGATTAATTTAGAGACGGCCAGATATGGTCCCATTTTTGTGTGTGTGTTTTGTCATGCATTGAATGAGACATAAGTAGTGATTTGAAGAATATACTGTTTAAAACTGGCTTCAGGCAGGAGATGGTGGAGGGGGTGTCCTGACAGCCAAGCCTTAAGGGAATTGTTCACTGAAGCTAAATAATCATGAGGTAACTCACCAGAGGCTCCCGCTGTCTGCCCTGGGATGTCTGTAGCCAGGATTGACAGACTTGGCCAACATGCAAACGAAACAGGACACCTTGTTAAACTCAAATATCAGATAAGCAAGGGATACTCTTTTAGTGTCATTATATCCCATGAAATGTTTGGGACATACTTACGCTAAAAAAATTACAGTCTACACTCAATTGAAGTTCAGCTGGTATCCTGTATTGCATATGGCAATCCCTGAGCAGAACTGCTGGTCCATAGAGGGCACCCTGGCTCATCCTGCAGGCTTGAGGTGTCCCGTAAGCTGTGCAGAGCTCTGATTTCCAGATAAAGTCACCATTTCTAGTACTGCAGGGGTGATCATGTGTTCTACAAGACATTTTCAATTCATTTCAAAAATTATCTAACAAAATTAGTCTAAGAAATCCCACAATACCTGCATGACCACAGATAACGAAGTAATTCCATTACAATGACATGGCATCCTTGTTCAGCGGCGTTTCTTTTTGTGTTTCTCATTAAATAATCATGATCGCCTCATGAAAAGTGAGGCGACTTTTAAAACATAATTATAAAGCTTTTTCCCCCCAATTTTCAAATCTAGCTAGATGAATTTAGTCTGTATTTTTAAATGTTGAAAAAGCAAGTTCAGATCAGTTCATCCATTTCTTCAAACCATAACTGTAAAGAAAACCAGCAGAAATTAAGCCACAGAAATATGTTAAAGCACATTGCAGATGTGACTTGAACCCACAGTCCAGGAAACTTGGGTTTGAGGCTAAAACCTCCTCTTAGCATATCTTGTACCTTGCTCTCATGCTGATCTACTTTCATTTGAGTGTTCAAATTACAGCGTTCTAGTACATTCTGAAAGTGTTAATTTTCATGCTACAGTGGTTGTTTTCCACACAGCGAACTGAGGTTTTGGTTGAGTACAGTTAACGTGGTTGTAGAAAAGTCTGATTAAACTCTCATGACTACTGACCTTGAAACAAAAGTCATACAAAGACCGTGCGCCTTCAGCTTTCACGCTGTGTAAACTTACAAGTCAGACCTGTTTTGAAACTTTTTTTTTAAATTAACAAATGTTTTGAAAAAGAGTTTTTAGAAACTTCATAAAATTAATCTTCTGGAAACCATAAGGCTTTTTTGATTTCTTGAGAAGACCAGAGGTTGATGGTGCGGGTTCCTCCAGTGGCCGGAGGATCTCAGCGTTCTGGGCTATTGACTCTGCACTTTCCCTGGCCTTACCCTGTCGGTGGCAAAGCAGCTGCTGGAGCACCAGGCGTCAAGTCCTTCTGCCTGCACCCTGGCAGAAAAGACAAGTCAGAGGAAGAAACATTTCCCACAGAATTAAAATGACATGGCAGAAGATCTTTCCAGTAAGCCCAGTAATGAGCCTGGCCTCCACCCTCGTCCGGTGCTCCGTATTTTCAGAGTCTCCTTGTAATCGGATCTGAAGCTTCCGAGGGCTGCAGATTCAGGCTCAACTCCCTGCTCTCAGATTCTCTTTGATCCCAGCTTCGTGAGAATGCTTGTTTTATTTTTGAATGTACTACCATTTTAGTAGCTCACTTTCTTTCTTAACATATTTTTAATATTGTGAAATATAACATAAAAAATAGGCATAAGGCAATAACGTTCTCCTCAATTGTTTAATCAAGAAATGTGACCACACCCAGGTCAGTGCACAGAATGGCCAGGACTCTAGAAGACCTGCACTTTGTATGCCCTTCCCCGCGTTGCAAAGTTCACTATGCTACGGGCTGCAGTGCAATCACAGCTTTGCCTTTCTGCAGAGGCTTAACTAATCATCACTAAGTACGACGGCGTTGCCTTCCTTGTGAACGTTACAGACATGCCATCATGCAGTCCAGTCCTTTGCATTCTCTCGGTTTTACTTGTGAGGTTCACCTGCTGCTACCTGTAGCCATGGTTCCTTTGGTGTCGCTGCTGAACACTGTCTTATTCTATTGCATCCGTGTTCCGAAGTTTATATATCTATTCTCTGGTTGAGAAAAATGTAGGTTTGTACAGCTAATGCTAATAACATGGCTCTAAATAATCGTGTATGTCTCTCCATGCCCATAAACATAAATTCCCATTCAGGAGTGGAACTGCTAGAACCCAGGTGTAGACACCTTCACCTTTAGTAGATATCACCAAACCATTTCCAAAGTGGTTTCACCAATTTTTGTCCCCCCAGCAGTGTGTGAGGATAATTCTCATCCACACGCCCTCTTGCGAATGCCCGGGACCATCAGTCGTTCCGGGGGTTGTGGAATAGCACTTTCCTGTTGACTTAGTTTTCATTCCTTGAGAATTATTGAGATTGAGCATATTTTCCTATATGAGTTGTCCACTGGATATCTGTATCTTACATAATTTTCTTTTGAACTGATTGCTTTTGCTGTGTTGATTTGCAGAAGATCTTTATGTATTTTTGATAAGAGTCCTTTGTTAAATGAGTCTCAAATATTTCCTTTTTCTCAGTGGCTTACCTTTTTACTCTCTTAATGGGTCTTTTGTGAAAATAATTTTTTAGTGTATATGTGACCCCAATATAATTTTTCCCCCTTCTTGGCTGGTGCTAAGTCCTGGATAGGGTTAACTTACTGGCTTATACCTGCATTTTCGTTTCTTCTAATATACACATTTAAGGCCATAAATGTCCTTTAAGCATGGATGGAGTTGTATTTTGTAAGTTTCCATGTGGAGTATTTTCCTTGTCATTTACTTTATATTACTTTTTAGTTTACATTTTTTATTTGGCACGTGGTATTTGGAAGTGTATTGTTTAATTTTAAAACATATGCGTATTTTCTAGTCATCTTTTTGTTATTAATTTCTGGCTTATTACACTGTGGTCAGAGAATGTGCTCAGTATGATGCCAATACTTTAAAATGTAGTGGGATTCAGCGTTTGGTCAAGCTTAGCAAACGTTTCAGAAGTGCTTGTAAGACAGCAACAAAAACATCTTCACAAGCAGCATCTTATTTAAGTCTTGCAAAAAGCTAAGGCATGAGCACTACCATTACTTACATTTATAGGGAAAGAAATTAAATGAGGTCATACTTGTTAAAACTTGTGAAGATCGAAATATATTTTTCAGTAAATTATTATTATCACTTTAGATTTTTGATTTCATGCTCTGAGCTAGTTATTGACTTCTGGTATTGTATGGTTAGGGGAAGGTTTGGGCTTTGGTAACTGTGGAAACTCAAATCCTCACTACCTGTGTGGGTGGCCAGGAGGCCTGTGTGGCCATCTCACCCTGGGAGTGTGACTCCTCCAATGTGGGACGTGTTGTAGGTGTAACACACACCGATTTCAAAGACTGTCCAGGAGGCCTGTGTGGCCATCTCCCCCTGGGAGGGTGACTTTCCCAATGTGGGATATGTTGTAGGCGTAACACACACTGATTTCAAAGACTGTCCAGGAGGCCTGTGTGGCCATCTCGCCCTGGGAGGGTGACTTCCCCAATGTGGCATGTGTTGTAGGCGTAACACACACTGATTTCAAAGACTGTCCAGGAGGCCTGTGTGGCCATCTCGCCCTGGGAGGGTGACTCCCCCAATGTGGGACATGTTGTAGGTGTAACACACCGATTTCAAAGACTGTCCAGGAGGCCTGTATGGCCATTTCACCCTGGGAGGGTGACTCCCACAATGTGGCATGTGTTGTAGTCGTAACATACACCGATTTCAAAGACTCTGTAGGAAAGAAAGAATGTAAAGTATCGAATTAATATTGTCATATTGAGTACATGCTGGAATAGTAATCTTAGGAATAGACTGGGCTAAATCAAACATATTATTACAGTGAGTTTCATCCTTTTTTTTGCATTATCAAGGCTGCTCCTGGAAGATTGAGGTAGTGCTGGCCATGGTGCTTTCTCGCAAGCAAAGTGCAGGTCTGGGAACAGGCACTAACTAACCACAGCTGCTTACTGCGACCTACAGGTGCCCTGGATTTTAACCTGTTTTAACTGCCCATGTCACGGCCATTTTCCATGTCTTTTCTAAATCTGCATTTATAAACATAAATACAAATCAGTTGTATTTACATAGTTGTGTATTCAACTGTAGACAATCAGAAATTGACAAAGAATGGTTTAAGTAACAGTATTTTCTCTCTTAACCGTTTGTTAGAAGAAATTGGAAAGAGGGAGTGACAGGCTCTGTGCACTCAGGATGTCAGTGGGAACTGTGAGTCTTCCGTTGTCCACACCCCATTGTCTCTTAGGTTCAGAATGGCTGCCACACCTCCAGGCATCACATCAGCATCCCAGCAGGAGGAAAACCCGTCAAAAGCATTTGCTTTGTAGGACTCTCTCCTTTTCTTCAGGGGGGGATATCTGCCCCCATCCACAGCTTACAGCTCACCATGCAGAAATGAGTATTATTGTCTCCATAGGCCCCAGGGAGGCTGGGCGCTGAGCCTGCACTGAAGGTAGGACAGTGTGGGGTGGGAAGCTGCAGGCCACACCATCTTCCCAGGGGAAGAAGCCATAGCACCTTAGGTTATAAGGGTTTGACGTAACTCTTCCAACATTCCAGAAAAAAGAAATGAAGCAACAAAGCATAGTTTCTAAAAGTTTGAAAAAAAGGTTTTCATTAAAAGATCAACAATATAGTTTCACTGAAATATGTTTTTAGAAAAGACTTGTTTATGTTTTTTCTCTTTTCAACCTGAAATCCAGCTCTGATGTTTTATTATTGTGGGTGGAGATGAATCTCCGCTCGTCTTCCCTCATCTGCTTTCCTGACCTTGTGAAGGGAAGACCGGGGTCCCTGACATAAAAGACTTCTTTTCACAGACCCGTCATCCAGGGGCGGTGCTGCTCTCCTCTCATGGTAGGCATAGGTGGTCTCGTATTTACATCTGAGCCTTGCTGTTGGCGTTCACGCCCCCAGAGGAGTCCCGCCCCGGAATCAGGCTCACTCCATCTTCCTTTTTGAAGACAAAGTCATATTATGTGATTTCCTTTTGCTTTGCACAAATCAAGATGCCGTCCCACCAAGGCTGGGAGCTAGTTCTGCGTCTTTCAAGTCACAAGCTGATCCTTGACCTCAGGAAGACTCAGGGAGGCCCCGAGAGACCGAGGTCCTGTTCAAGCCCATGGAGATGGTGCTCAGGGAGCACTTTTCATGTGAAAAGGAGGCCACATCAGTCTCTCCCCATCTGAGGAAACCCCAAGCAAGCGAGCGAGCGGAGACTTCTCCCGGGACCCGGTGGGCCCTGGGCTCCTCTCCTGTCAATTACGTCACCTTTATTTAGCCCGAATGCACTGAGTCATTTCTTCTGGAACAACTACAATGGATACTTTGTATCTTGTACCTAAGCACAGCCTCAAACATGTTCTCATTGGGTTTGGGCCCATGTCCTTCATTTAGCTTTTTTTTTTTTTTTTTTTTTTTTTTTTCCTGAAACAGGGTGATAAGTTTTATCTATTTATTTGTTTATTTTTATTTTTCTTGAGACAGAGTCTCGCTCTGTTACAGACTGGAGTGCAATGGTGCGATCTCAGCTCACTGTGACCTCAGCCTCCCAGGTTCAAGCAGTTTTGCTGCCTCAGCCTCTTGAGTAGCTGGGATTACAGACATGCACCACCACACTCAGCTAATTTTTGTATTTTTAGTAGAGACGCGGTTTCACTATGTTGGCCAGGCTCGGTCTTGAACTCCTGACCTTTAGTGATCTGCCTGCCTTGGCCTCCCAAGGTGCTGGGATTATAGGTGTGAGCCACTATGCCCGGCTGAGACAGGATGATAAGTTTTAAAGAGTAAGGTCTGTGTTTATAGTGAGTGCTGGTAAATAAATTTGATGTATTTTTATTGTATTCATTTTGCAGTACAAAATAACTTACTTGGGTCCTAGGTCTCTTGATAAAAAATGGCTGAGCCAAAAATCCACGTTTTCCTTCATGACTAAAAGGGTGTGGATATTTCTCTGCCCAAATTTCACGTTGAATGGAATCCCTAATGTTGGAGGGAAGTGATTGGGTTACGGGAGTGGATTTCTCATGAATGGTTTAGCCCCATCCTCTTGACACTGTCCTCATGATAGTGAATGAGTGCTCACAAGATCTGGTTGTTGAAGTGTGTGGCGCCTCCCACACCTGCTCCTGCTCTCGCCCCCTGAGATGTCCACCCTCCCTTCGCCTTTCGCCATCTCTTCGCCTTTCGCCATAATTAGAAGCTTCCTGAGGCTTCCCCAGAAGCTGAGCAGACATCAAACCATACTTTCTCTACAGCCTGCAGAACCATGAGCCAAATAAACCTCTTTTCTTTATAAATTACCCAGTCTCAGGTATTCCTTGATGGTAACCCAAGAACAGGCTATGCAGTGAGCCACATGAATCCCACTAATGCAGTGCACACTGTAATCAGATTGCTTTCAAGTTCTGTCTAATTGTCTTCATTTAACATGGGTTGCAAGAACAGTTATATGTAACTGCAGTCAAACCGTAAGACGGAACAGGGTAGTTGCTAAAATAAAGCAACATATCAAGAAGTAAGTTTTGAAATTGTTTTACTAATTGAAATTGGATGATCACTTTTAACTTTATTCATAAACCTATCAAAACTTTAGACACATTTTGCTAAGCAAAAAGATATTTTAATACAATTAAACAAATATATATGTACATGTTCACACATGGGTATGGGGGAAAAAAAAAGGGTGGTTGCTGAATTGCTTTTGTTAAGAAGCCAAACAACTGCACCTCAGTTTCTGGCAGCAGGAGCCTGAGCCTGTTCTTGCAGGAGCCTGAGCTTGTTCTTGTGATAACAGACAGTTCTGAACACAAATGTGCTGGTCTTCTTCAGCTTCACCCTTTCCTGTTCTCTACCTTCAGTGTCTGTCTCAGGACCCACCTCTAACCTCCCTCGTGTCTTCCATTTCCGAAGGCAAGTTCCTTAAGTGGAACCATCTCTGTGAAAGGGGAGGCTGCAATGGTGCCGTGAAGAAAGACTGGGAATGGTTTCTGTGAAAACACAGCCAGGCCGGGCGCCACTTCTGAGTCTGATGCATTTGTCAACATATTTCCAGTCTCCTTCCATCTTCTGCTCCTTCCTCTTCCCTCTGCCGAATTTTGCTCTTCCGCAGTTCTTGAGGCACATTTTAGGCCCCGACCAACAAAGACTTAAACAAGCACAAGGGGAAAACAAAACTAGCTTAACCAGTTCACTGCTAATTATTGCCTGTTAGCATGAGAAGAAGAGCACAATTCTTCACATTTTTGGTTAAGGAAACGTTACCCACACATTCACATGTAAATTGATTCTGACCAAATTGTTTGGAGTGGGAATTTTAGCTCAGCTGTGAGCACTGTCTCTCAGGGGCTGAGAATGAGCCCAGCAATGGGCACCATCACATGCAGGAACACACACCTGCAATGCACACACACACGCAAACACAGCAACACATACACATGCGACACAACACAGACACACACACGGTGTGCATGATGCACACACACGTACACAAGGACAACACACACGTGACACCACACACATGAACACAGTGTGCACGATGCACACACACATGCACACAAGCACAGCAACATGTACATGTGACACCACACACACAGTCTGCACAATGCACACGCACATACACACACAGCAACACATACACATATGACACGACACACACATGCACACAAGCACAGCAACATGTAACATGTGACACCACACAAGCACAGTGTGCATGATGCACACCTACACACATGCACACACACAGCAGCACATACACATGTGACACCACACACATGCACGCACAGTGTGCACAGTGCACACACATGCATACACACCCCCCACACACTCACATCACAACTAAAAGACGGAGGCATCGTCCGGAGGAAACCTTTCAAAGTCATTGCATCCTCAATGATATTGCCTATAAATCTCAGTCCATGCATTCTGTATGCAATAACTATCCCTAGCCTTATTAGTGAAAATGCTATTTCTTTGTATTTCTGAGCTGAAATTTCACTAAGATTGGGGTAAACCTAACTTTAATTATTCTTGGGATGTAAGCCTCAGTTTACGAGACTTGCACGGGGCCAATAGGTTATGTACCTAGTATTTATATAATGCTTACCAGGTGTTAGGCACTGCTTCAAATGCTTTGTAAATATTAACTCATTTAATCTGCACAATAAATTCAGAGGGATGTGTGATTTTATAAATGAGGAAGCTTAAGGACAGAGATGTGAAGTCACGTGCCCAACGCGAGACAGCATTAGGAAGACAAGTGGTCTCTGAACTTCTTGCCTGGCTCCAAAGCTCATCCTCTCAGTCAGACCTCCTGAGGTCACCACCTCTCTGCTCGCTTACCTTCTAGTTACAACACCCACCAGGCCGGGCCCCAGAACTATTTTGTGAAAGTGCCTGTTGACCCGGTTTTCCTAAACACACCTTATATTCCTGTCTGATGCTTCTTTACTTCATGCCAGGAAGCAAAAGACTGGCTCCAACTGTCTCCAAATGCTTAGACCTCCCCTCCGCACACAGAGGAGAGGTCTCAGTCTGTCATGGTGCTGGCATGCCCTGGGGTCCTTTTCCTATCCCACCCGCTTCCAAGATGCCATTTCCAAGACTTACCTGGTTTACAAACACCGTTCTTTTTTGTCTGAAAACTTCCAAGTTCTCCTGAAGGCCTAGGCTTTGGGAAAGACCAATTCTTGATATGCAGCTACTTCTGTGTGAAGAGGGAGAAGAGAAGGAGGAAGCGGCAGGGAGAGGAAAACCCCGTGTGTGCACATTCCAAAGCACCCACAGCCACAAACAGCAGATCTGATGTTTTATGATACCTTTTTACTAAATTATTGTGTTTCTTTCCTTCGTTCTACTGGCCCAAGTCCTAGGTGCTTACCACCAGCTGATGAGGTGGGCTTATTGGATGCCGCCGAGATTTGAAACAAGAGTCTTCCAAACCAAAGTTTCGACTGTGAAGTCATTTCTTGCTTAAAAGGCCAGTGGAATCTCCTTAAAAAGGAATGGAACATCTTAGCACTCTGTATCTTTTGGCAGAGACGCAGGCTTCAAAATAAATGTTTTCCTGTAAACGGGTCCTTACTAAGTGTTAGGGTGAGTGAGTATGTGCTCTTGAAATGTGCTATGGTGAAACGAAAGCTTCAGTCACCTGCAGACATTTCACCGATGGAGATAAGCTTCTTCCAGTCCAGGCCTGGAGTTTCCCTTACTCCATTGGAAAGGAACCCGGACTGGTGATAATGACAAGCCGGCAGTGTGGCTTTCATGCACCAGGGCCAGTGATGGAAATACCCTATTACCCAAGGCTCGCAGAATGCTATAAACTTGGGGACGGAGGGGCCACAATGCCGGGGGAAAAGCACAAAGCAGCCTGGAGACAAGAAACAGACTCACCAATCAAACGCTGTGCCTTTTCCCCCGGTCCCAGGATGGCTGTCCTCATGATTCTGGTGGAATCCGTGTCCTCCAGCGCCACTGTGCTGGGCTGGCAACACCGGCGCTCTCCATTAGCTAGAAGGACAAAGAAAGATTTTAATTTAGTGTCAGAGTAAAGAAAATGCCTTCTTCCATGGAAACTGTAACACTGGCAGGGTTTTAAGTTAATGGAATCAGATATTTAAAAAGGATCTGCAGAAAGGAATTAGGAAGAATGCTTCAAAAACATTTTAAATGCTGCTTAGTAGATGCTCAATGTTTACCTAAATCAAAGATGTGGTTTGCCCATATATTTATTTTAATAATTTAAAATATGTCTACATGTACTAATTATCTATATTTATCTATCTGAATTTTTTCCTCAATGACCAACACACAACGAGTGGCATATGCTGCGTGTGTACTGTTTTAAAGACGTAATGTGTATTTAGGAAAAGAGCTTTCACATTGCTGCCACTTTGTGGATCACTCTGCTTGGCTATCTTTTTAAATTTATAGGCCTTATTTCCCATTAAGACTGGAACACCTTCCAAAATATTTTCTTTTTTTATACATCTATAATAAGACCAAATAACAGTAGTGGCAAATTCACCATGCTCTTGAAGCATACATTGGAACTCTCTCTTTGCACGGGTAAACGGGCCGCCAAACAGATCACCTGCGTGGAAAGTCCTTTGTTCATTTTGTGGATCTGAGTTGCTGCCAACTTTTCCGTGTGCTCATGTTCTGAAGGAGAAGCAAGACGGCCCTGTTAAAAAGTCCTACTTGGCATTTGTCAAGGACGTTCTGCTCAGGAGTGAGACTGAGGCTTCACGTGTGAAAACCCTGCAGGCTGGGGAAGTGCAGCTCGAGCTGACCCCTTGTTCAGGGAGCTGATGAAGACACACACCATGGGAATGAGAAAGCTACTCCTTAAGCATCAGTAACAGAGGGTGTCATGTGGATAATACAGGGGCTGAAAAATAATAAGATTATTTGGGTGTCCCCACCCAAATCTCATCTTGAATTCCCACATGTTGTAGGAGGGACCTGGTGGGAGGTGATTGAATCATGGGGGCAGGTCTTTCCTGTGCTGTTCTCATGACCATGAGTGGGTCTCACGAGATCTGATGGTTTTAAAAACAGGGGTTTCCCTGCACAAGCTCTCTTCTCTTGTCTGCCACCATGTGAGACATGCCTTTCACATTCTGCCATGATTGTGAGGCCTCCCCAGCCACACAGAACTGTGTCCATTAAACCTCTCTTTTGTTAATTGCCCAGTCTCAGGTATGTCTTTATCAGCAGCATGAAAACACACTAATACAGGTGGGTTTAGACAAAGAACTGTTGGCTCCACATGGTGGCAGCTCCTGTGCCTCCCGCCTGAGCTGAGGGTCTGTGGCTGCAAGCCCAGCTCAGGAAAGGAGCTGCTGGAAACTGTGGAATGAAATGAAATAGTCCCATCTACAGTTTTTCTGGTCATCTGTTGAAAAAGACTTCAATGCTTACAAAATAACTGTTATTGGTGGTAATAGTCCAGGCCCATGACATTCTTTAATATTCGGGAGTATCAGAATTTAAAGATTAGACTTAGTTATCAATGGAATATTTATTTAGGAACTTAGAGACATCTGGGCATTTCATGTAATGAAAGTAGCAAAATCCTCCCTCTTTGCACGGCTCTAGTATGAATCATGACTGCTATTGGAGGGGCTCTCATACTCTGTGCGTGCAGATGGTGCCTGAGAGCCGGGGGACGATGGTGTCTGGCCTTGTCCTTCTCCTTTCCATCTGGCAGGTGCCAGCTTCTAACCATCTGGCAGGTGCCAGCTTCTAACCAGCATCGGCTGCCATGTCCACTGTCATCTGTTTAGCTAATGGACAGGGAGCACCTACTGTGGGCCAAGCCTCCAACAGGCACCAGAGATTGGGTGGAGACAGACAAAACCAAGCCCAGACAAATTCAATTAGTTGTTTTATGGAGGAAAGAAACAAGGACCATGCATGAGAACAGCTTGTTCTTGACGTCTTCAACCAGACACTGAGGTCAGCTCTCGTCAGCAGCTGGGTCTCCTTGAGGTTGGCTGGATGGGGAGGTTGTCTGCATTTCACGTTTTAATTAATTTGTAAAAGTTACTTAGATGAACTATTTCATTGGCTATTTCTCATCCTGTGCCAGTAGAGAAATTGTGAATCCCAACAGCATATATATTTTAAAATGCAGTTATAAAAAAGCATAAATACGAAAACAAAAGCAAAACAACTAACCATTATTGATTGTGTCATACTAAAACACTGTTTTAATTTTGTGGTATGTTTTGGGGAATTTTTCCAATTTATACTTTGAAATAATGTTGTATTCAGAGCATACACCAAAAACAGGGGCCCGTTTCTTTATCCATTTAAGATTCTCTCCCTTGCTTCTATCTATTGCTCATTCACTGAACCTCTTGTCCCTTTGACTAACTGTATTTATTTTAAAGGCCTAATGAAATATTTCAAAGCAGTTATGAATAATCAGATAATCAGATGACAGATGAGTACAAGCCACTAGCAGAGGACATGAAACGTGGTGAATGCCACCAAAGCAAAGGTTTCACTTCCATCGCTTCCTTCTCCCATTCCTCAAGTTATCACTGACTGCATTGGTGTTTATTCTTCCCAAATATCTCTTCGTATTTTACTACAAATGCATGGAGGTTTGCTCAATATTTGGTATTGATCAGTCTGAGTATTTTTTTTAATGTGTATAAGGGGAATCTTACATTTTACATTTTTCATGACTGGCTTTGTATGTTAAACATGTTCCTCGTGAGATTAATTCAGGTTGAGATGTGTAGTACTGTTTATTTATTACCCCATCAATGAATGCATTACTATTCACACAGTCTCCTGTTTTCATAGACTTTTAGTTGTTTCCAATATTTTGTCCTTCTGTCTTTATGAAAATCTGTCCCATTAGGCCCTTGTGGAAGCACTTTTTCTAGACTGGAAATCTAGGAGTGGCATAGCTGGGCCACGGAGTCACAGGAAAGCACTGGAAATCTAGGAGTAGCATAGCTGGGCCACGGAGTCACAGGAAAGCACTGGAAATCTAGGAGTAGCATAGCTGGGCCACAGAGCCACAGGAACAAGCTGGAAATCTAGGAGTGGAATAACTGGGCCACGGAGCCACAGGAACTCACGTTTCCAACTTCAGATGCAGCCACATTTTCTCCCAGTCTTTGCAGGAATCACACTCCCATGAGTGTGGAACAGTTTTCTTAACCCTCTCCAGATTTCTATTTTGCTCATAAATTTACTTATTAGTCCAGATTCTCCAGAAAAACAGAACCAATAGGATGTAGAGAGACATAAGAGGAGATGGATTATGACCATTGGCTCCTGTAACTATAGAAGCTGAGGAGTCCCATGATCTGGTGTCTGCAAGCCAGAAAGATTCTGGTGTAGTTGAGTCTGAATCTGAGGCCTGAAGGCTGGTGAGCTGCTGGTGTTGACTGAGGAGTCCAAGACCTGAGAACCTGGAGCTCCAGTGTCCAAGGACAGGAAAGGATGGATGTTCCAGCCCAAGGAGAGGGAGGGAGTGAAGAAGGGAGGGAGAGAGGGAGAGAGAGAATGTGTATTTCTTTTCCCTGGTAAAGTCAAATATCCTGTACTCAGTTTATTGATTCAAACATTAATTTCATCCAAAAGCATCCTCACAGAGACATCCACAATAACATCTTACCAACTGTCTAAGCATCCCTCAGCCTAGTCAAGTTAACACATAAGATTAGCCATCACAATTATGTTGTTTTAAAAGTACTGACATAACTAACTGTGATACCTTGTATCATAATTTTCATCATCTTTTTTCTTCTTTCTTTTGTACCTGTGTTTTTGTGACTACTTTATGACCTTTGTTCTTTATTATAAGGCCTAGACAATCTTGCCACATTTTATTTAAAAAATCCTGCTGAGATTATAATGAGAAGGGCATGAAATCTATAAATTACTTTGCAGAGTTTTGAGATCTTCACAATATTGAATATTTCTATCCATGAACATGGTAAACCTTTCCATTCACTTCTCTGTTTTTAATATGCCTCAAAAATTTGTAATTTTCTCCTTCTATCTCATGAAAATTTTGTCACTTTCGGTTTTTATGTTTTTTTTTCTGTTACATGTAATGTTTCTAAGTCTTGAGTTATTCTTTTTGTTGGTGCAAGGGAGTATAATGGAATTTTAGCTGTGATCAATAACTATTTTAATTTTTCCCTATTAACCTATTTAGAATAGTGCCTGCTCTATATTGAATACCACATAAATGTTTGTTAAAAATTAAGGAAAGCTGCTCGTTCTCTAAGTTAACTCTCGGGTAGCTCTAGCGTGATTACGACATCCTCTCTTCCTATCCTGCACCTTGCACTCCCCACTCAGTGCTAACATGCATCTCCAGCGTAACACTGAGTAGAAGCTGGGATCATGAGCTTCCTTGGTTTCATCTGAAGTCTTCTAGGGAATGTTGCTTCCATGTCACTGTAATTTCTGATATTTGACATGGTTACTTTAGTTAGCCATACCCTACTGGAATAAGAGTATTCTTTTATATTTTTAGCGTGCTAATTTTTTTTTAAAATCTCACCATGAAGGATTTTTTTCTCCTTGAGTTTGTTGCCATAGTAAATTTTGAAAACCATTAATAGATTTTCTAACCTTTTTGTCTTGCTGACTTAGAATGTACTCAACTATGTCATGATGTAAATATTTTAGTATATTTTTTTCTGGATTTTCTTTCTTAACATTTTGTTTATTACTTTTGCATCTATATTCATCAATAAGATAGACATGTAATGTTTTATTTTTATGCTGTATTTTGCTGGGCTAAGATTTTGATATCATATTCAGTGATTTGGGGAGTGTTCCTCATTTCCTGGTCTCTGGAAGAATATATGTGGTTATACAGTTATTTGCTCATTTAACAGAACACATCTCTAAAAAGACTCTGAGCTGGGGAGATAGTTCTTTTCTGTGTATACACTTTTAACATGTATTTCCATTAATAGTCATAAAGAATATTTGGCGAAGATTGAAAGGTGCTGAGGATCTGTCTGAAAACTGAATGCCATGGACAAAGTGACAACACATGGGGCAGAGGAGACGTGAGGCGACACCGGGCAGCCTGTTCGTAAATGCTCCTAAAGGGGAAAACAGAGGAATGAAGGAGCTACTGATAATATCAACCACTAACACCTGTTAAGGCTTCATGGCTCTCAGGCACTTGAGAAGTATACTTCTCCAAACACCTTAGGTTGGTGCTGTTATCTTCCTTCTACAGATAGGGAAACTGAGGCATGGTGCGTTTAAGAGGTTTTGGATCCCACAGTCCTTAGCGGTGGAGCCGGGATTTAAAAGCAGGCAACCTGACACCCCAGCGGGTGCTCTTAACTCTGTCTCACATTTTTTACTGAGGGTTCCTGTGCCCACCAAGCTTCAGGAAGTCACTCCCTGGTGCTGAAAGAAGGCACAGGCCTTCGGGGATCAGTAAGTGACTGGCAGTATGTACATGTAGTAGTACATGCCTGCGTACAGTCTTGTGAATTTCAAAGCATCCAGGATGAAGTTGGGGAACCAGAGGGAATGAACAAAATTCCAACTGCTTTCAGAAAGAAAGACACTAACTCAAAAAGCAGCAGTAATCAGGTTGGCATGAAATTGTGTTGGTTGTTGCATCCTGGAGGCAGTGGGGTTAGATGTGTAAAGATGTGAGGAACAGTGACAGGCACCCCCGGCTTGCCAAACACTTTCACTGTCTGAACTCAAGAACCAAACAGATCTGGATTTCATGGTATTGCCCGAGAGCAAACTGGCTACCAGGTTCCAATTACACTCACGTTCTTCATCCAAAGACCATCAGGAACACTTGTGTCCAAAAAGTTAGATTTATTTAATTTTCTGAGACAAGTAAGAGTGGAATTAAAATGAACCAGGAAACCCTTTCAATAAGGGGGAGTTAAGAGGGGCTTCTGAAAGCATGGGGGCTTGTGCTAGGTGATTCCAAAGAGAGATTAAGGAGAGGGGAGACAATGCTGGATGGGTGAAGAACAGATTAAGGGAAGGGAGCCAATGCTGGATGGGTGAATCCCAAGGAGAGATTAAGGAGAGGGGAGCCAATGCTGGATGGGTGAAGAACAGATTAAGGGGAGGGAGCCAATGCTTGATGGGTGAAGAATAGATTAAGGAGAGGGGAGCCAATGTTTGATAGGTGAATCCCAAAGAGAGATTAAGGAGAGGGAGCCAATGCTGGATGGATGAAGATACCGTCATACATGTCGTCCCGAGAGGGGAGATTCAAGTGGGCGCATGTGGGCACAGATGAAGTGGCAGGTGTCCCTGTTAGTCCGAGGGGCTGCATGGTGGTATCTGATATGTGGTGGGATTGCCTCCCTCCTGCTCCAGGCCCCGCTGCAGTGTGGTCTCAGCTCAGCATCACTGCTGCCCTCTGAGCCTGGCTGGTCCTCAGGAACAGCAAGATCTGGCTGTCGGCAGAGTCTTTCCTCTTTCCGAAAACCCAGGGGTTACACAGACTCAGACACCACAGTTTCTGCCTCGGATTCAGGCAAATTGGTTTGGCAGAAAAAACATACAAAATGTAAATTTGCATTCTTTTTATAGTATTTTCTCTTAGTTTCAGATAGGAATAGAAGCCATTTGTCATTTATTGATTTAGAGGGTTTTTTTGTTTTCTGTATGTTTTCAAGACAGAAAATAACTTGTGGTTTCAGCCTAAGACTAGGCCTGGTAAAGAGTTTATGCTCATGACTTAGAGGCAGAGGGAAGGGAAGAAGATTGTGTCAAGGAAGGAGAAAGGAGGTGGAAATCTTCCCATAGATGGAAATGAAGAGAAGTCAGTGATCCTGTGAGTGGGCGACAAGAAATTTCTTGAGGGCAGGGATTATGCCTAATTCATTTTTCCCCAAAATAGCTAAAAAAAAAACCAAACAGAGTAAGTGTTCACTGAATATTTATTAATGCAAACATTTATGAAATGAAGAAGGAAAGAAACAGGATATAGATGAACCCACATTCATTAAAAAGTGTGTGATCCTGTAATGAGGTAGGTCCTGATAAAAACTGAATAATAAAGGAAAGTATCCCAACACCAAAGTAAAATCTGCAATTAGAAGCTAGGAAGAGAAACCGGGCCAATGCTTAGCTGCCTTCTTGCGCTTATCTTCTATAGTGTACATGGTTTGGGGGTCTTGGACAGGTTCCTGGGAACCACAGTAATCTGGTGCCAGCTCTCACACGTGCAATTTGCAAGGGGGTCTGTGCTTGCACTGCTTCTTAATTTCAAGCTCATCTTTTAAAAAAATATCTACTATAACTTATCTGGCTCTGTGTCTCTCCACTTTTGTCAGAGCGTTTGCAGCGTTTACGTCTTAACGTGTTTGAAGAGTTTTTAGCCATGTATTGGACACAGTGGCTGATGCACCACCCTTCATTTGATGCAGCCAAAGTTAACCACATCACAGTGTACCAGGCGTTTAAAAAGATGTAAGAAATTTCAATCAGGACATTGCTTTAATACAAATCATATACGTAGTGATGTTGAGGGATCAGAAGTTTGGGAAGAATGTGATTTCTCTCCGGAAGTCATCTCCGCAGTCCTGAGACCTGCAGCACGGCGCTGAGACAGGGTCCAGGCTCTCAGCGTCATTTCCGTTTCTCACCTCCTCAGCCCTTAGAGAGCTGCGCCTGTGCTATGCCTAAGCAAGTAGGGAGGGGCTCTTTGGAAGGACTGGGAAACTTCGTTTAAACAATCCTGTAATTAAATCATAACTTACTGCATGCCTACTGCATGCCTGGCGGTACAGATGCATTCTCCATCCAGTACCCGAGACACCCTCTCTGTGGGCACCTCACTTGTTCCCCAGCAGTGGGGCTGGCCACCGGAGCAGCTGGCCCCCGGCAGGGCCAGGACTGAAGAGATGTCTAAAGTTAAATGCTGGAAGGTCCAATTTGCTAAAATCACTGAAAGAACTTAACACAGATGTCTACCAGATTGCAACAGTGTTGGTTACTACAATACAGTGACTTATTCAAGATAAAGTGGAACTGGGCATGGTGGCTCACGCCTGTAATCCCAGCACTTTGGGAGATCAAGGCAGATGGATCACATGAGGTCAGGAGTTCTAGACCAGCCTGCCCAACATGGTGAAACCCTGTCTCTACTAAAAATACAAAAATTACCCAAGCATGGAGGCATGCACCTGTAGTCTCAGCTACTGGGGAGGCTGAGGCAGAAGAATTGCTTCAAAATGGGAGGTGGAGGTCGCAGTGAGCCAAGATTGCACCAATATGCTCCAGCCTGGGCAACAGAGCCAGATTGTGTCTCAAAAATGAAAAAAAAAAAAAAGATAAAATCGTACCTCAACATCTTTGAGACTTTAGTGATAATGAGACTGAACATTTCTTTACAAGTTTATTTATTTATTTATTTATTGCTTTAAGATGTCAGAGTCTGGTGGTGTCGCCCAGGCTAGAATGCAGTGGTGCGATCACAGCTCACTGTAGCCTCAACCTCCTCAAGCTATCCACCCACCTCAGCCTCCCAAAGTGCTGGGATTACAGGCATGAGTCACTGCGCCCGGCCTACTTACTCTGAAAATATTTTTTGCTTACATTCATTTCCTCTTTAAAAACTCAAGTTTGTAAGGAAGTTAAGGATTCTGCATTTTTACAAGTGCTCCAGGTAATTCTGATGCCATTCTGAGTTCCGAATTAAGATTTTCTGGATTATAGTAAAATGAGACATCTGTTCAGAACATAAGAAATGCTTCTCTAAATTAGACGTTGTTATTTCCTTTTTGCACATAGGAAAACTGAAGCTCAGTATTAAACCAAGTTGTCAGATGCGCAGTTAATCAGTGGCAGGGCTATGCTTTATACCAGGTCTGTCTGACTCAGGAGCTGGTATTGCTCCCAACATACACTAAATATTTTCTAAAAGAAAGCCAGTATTTGCATCCACTAAATAGAATATAAAGCCAAGCTTTATATTTTTAAAAGTCTGGATTTTAAAATAGATTATTTCATAAGCCAACTGGTTAAAAAGTTCTGATGTAACTGCATGAAAATTCTAACATATCCTGTCATCTTATGATTTGATGACATCTGGTTTGTTGGAGGAAAAGAGAAAATCCATAATTGGCTGTTGAGAAACTTGAGATGGGATTTGTAGTCATTAAAGCTGAGGATCAGGAGGGCTTATGCCCACAGCCAGTGGGCCCCAGGATGCTGGACACGTTCGCCTGTGATACGGGATGGGTTCACCTCTTTGTTAACAAACCCATCGCCCGAAAGCGGCTGTCTCACCTCCACTGTAAGAGAGGGTCGGCAAAGGCACAGCTATGGGAGAGTGTCACAAACTGGTGCACAGATGCCAGGGGTCCAAGACACAGAGCCACATTTCACTCTGGTGTGATCTGCCCAGTGAGGAGTTAAACATGTGTTCCCTACCGAGAAACGGGAGGCTATTTCTCACTTGGTAAATGTCGACATGACCTGAGTGGACAGCATTATTCTCACTCTCCTGTCCAGAGCTCGCAGAGAGTTTGATCATCCTCCAGGAGAGTTAAGTGACCTGGCATTAAAACGACCTTTTATGGGTTCAAGGCAAAATCAATCAATCCTGAGATGCCATTCTAACCTCTCATCCTGCTGGTGGTTTCCTTTCACTCTGAATTCCATGTAACTGACAGAGTTACAGCAAAGGAGGTGGAGACCCAGCCGTCAGTGGGAGCCATTTGCTGCTGAATGCCAGGGTCTAGGCCAGCAGCCCTTCCTTGCCTGGTGCCCGGCTGCAGCTGGCAACATCTGTGACTGACCCTAGGGATCCTTGCCTGGTGTCTGGCTACCGCTGGCAGCCTCTGTGAGTGACCCTGAGGATGAAGCACCCAACGGTGGTGAAGGAAGGTCTGTTAACGAGCAGAATGTGGAGAGACCAGCAGGAACAGAAGCAGAGGTGGCGGCAACAACGCTTTCCACACTTTCTTGCCTCGTGGTCTCATTTTTCCCTCCGCCCTTTATCCCAGGAGAGTGTTCTCCACTATTTACAACTAAACTTGGGGCTCCTGTCCTTGCTTAGCTTTGACCAACGTCTTGGAGGATTCAGGCTTTCACCCATTTCATTGAGGAGAAGCCCAAGATTTCATTAAAACTGGAGTTTTACAAACTTCCAATGACAGAGCCTAAATCATCATCAGTGCTGATGGCTTGGATCCTGGGCCATCAGCCCAGGGGGCGTCTGATCCATGTTTACCGGGTGCCCGCTATGTCCTCTCCACCAGGCATGCAGCTCTGCAAAGAAGAAAACCCGGCTCATGCTCTCAGGGAGTGTGGGAAAGCCATGGAAAAGTTCTCCTGAAAAGTGAACACGCACAGCGTTAGGGGACGACTGTTAATAAATAAAATGCGTCAACTGCTTTTCATGTGTGCGTTGACTGCTGTCACCAAGGTTGGTCCTCTGCAGTGCAGTCCCAGCCTGTTTTGACCCCATTCCTATAAACACCGCAGGAAGGCACTACTTAGCTTGGTATTTGTGTCACTTAAACATGTTCCCGTTAAGCACATATTTGTGGTAATTAGGTATAATCCCCTTAGTCTAGGTTTCTCATGAAAAATGTGTGGAAGAATTCTGTGCCTCAAGCGTTGATGGGTCAGACACAGTGAATCAGAACTGTGTCCAATGCACCACCCTGCTTAATACCCACCTATGACATGTCCATCTCAATGGTGTCCAATGCACCACCCTGCTTAATACCCACCTATGACATGTTCATCTCAATGGTATCCAATGCACCCACCCTTTTAATACCCATCTATGACATGTTCATCTCAATGGTGTCCAATGCATCCACCCTGGTTAATATGCACCTATGACATGTCCATCTCAATGGTGTCCAATGCACCACCCTGCTTAATACCCACCTATGGCATGTCCATCTCAATGGTGTCCAATGCACCCACCCTGGTTAATATCCACCTATGCTGTGCCCATCTCAATGACACATACATGTGTCAGAAAGTAGCTGTAATAGCATGTCTCTGGTATTTACAGTTTGGGCTGTTTTGCCTGCGATTTCTCTTACCAGAAATTACAGAACGTCCTTGGCGATGGCTCCTGCACACTTTCCAAGTGTGGTGTTGAAGGAGCAGCTTTTTAATCAGTATCGTGACAGAGAATCTTTTCTTTTCTGCAGTTTTCCCTGAGGAGGGTGGCTCTGTGCTGTTCTGGTTTTCTGTCTGTCTCGGTCTCTATACCTTTTTGAGTTGTCTTTGCAGGTTTGTTATATATTTGTGGTTACAGAAGTACAATTTAAACCCCACTGGATGAGAAGACACACTTTGTATTTGGAGTTGAAGCTCTGGGCAGATCCCACTGGGCGTAACAGGGATGCCCTGACACTTCCTATGGCTGCCATTGGTGACTCCCTGCCCTCCACTGGATAACATCATTCTGGGGTCATGATTCCCATCCATGGTCAAGAGATCCTGTGCCTTACACACGGCTCCTCTGAGAGCCACTGAAGAGCGTGGAGGAAGGGACAGCAAGGAGAGAGGGAAACAGAGTACTGGATCTGTTTTTATACATTGGGCTTCCATTTGTGTTTGAAGTAAGGATTCTATAACACACACGCACACACGCACACACACATACACAAAATTATAAAATCACAGCATCAGGATAACCCAGGATGTCTCATTAACCTGCGAATAAAGAGACAGGGTTATGCTAACAATAAAAGACCAGATTGTATGGGAGTTTAAAACATCTTGGCCCTCTGCAAAATGACCCTCTCACACGGGCTTGGAAAGGGTTTGAGCCAACTAGCTATGGAGCCATAACTCCTATCTGCACGGCACAGTTCCCCAGATTCCAGAGGAGAAGGCTGACTGGCTGGACATCAGAGTGGAGACCTCCCTTGCCTCCCTCATCTCTCTGGGTCAGGCACCATCAGAGGAAACCAAGGCTGTGCAGTTGTGCCTGGATGGCCTCTCAAATGTTGGTGCCATTAGAGAAGCAGAAGCACACATTTTGCAGCGTTTGAAGAGCAGGGACTACAGAGCCCCTGTATTGAGCTTAGAACTAATTTGATATTTATCAAAAGGCTTCGCTTAGGGGTTGGAGCACATTTTAAAATCCTTTTACTCTTTGCAGTTTAAAATATAACCCAGTCCCTTAAATGCCCTCCTTGTTATTGTTCACCATGTATGCCACTGCGGGGCTGCCCCGTCCACAGGGTCTGGGGTGTGCAGTCAGACCTCCTGTGATGGAAGGCAGTGGGAATATCAGGTACGTGGGGTCAGGTGTGCAGTCAGCCCTTCTGTGATGGAGGGTGGTGGGGACACCAGGTCCATGGGTTCAGGTGTGCAGTCAGCCCTCCTGTGATGGAAGGCTGTGGTGACACCAGGTACATGGGGTCAGGTGTGCAGTCAGCCCTCCTGTGATGGAAGGCGGTGGGAATATCAGGTCCATGGGGTCAGGTGTGCAGTCAGCCCTCCTGTGATGGAAGGCGGTGGTGACACCAGGTACATGGGGTCAGGTGTGCAGTCAGCCCTCCTGTGATGGAAGGTGGTGGGAATATCAGGTACACGGGGTCAGGTGTGCAGTCAGGCCTCCTATGATGGAAGGCGGTGGGAATATCAGGTACACGGGGTCAGGTGTGCAGTCAGCCCTCCTGTGATGGAAGGTGGTGGGAATATTAGGTACATGGGGTCAGGTGTGCAGCAGTCAGCCCTCCTGTGATGGAAGGTGGTGGGAATATCAGGTACATGGGGTCAAGTGTGCAGTCAGGCCTCCTGTGATGGAAGGCGGTGGGAATATCAGGTACACGGGGTCAGGTGTGCAGTCAGCCCTCCTGTGATGGAAGGCGGTGGGAATATCAGGTACACGGGGTCAGGTGTGCAGTCAGCCCTCCTGTGATGGAAGGCGGTGGGAATATCAGGTACATGGGGTCAGGTGTGCAGTCAGCCCTCCTGTGATGGAAGGTGGTGGGAATATCAGGTACATGGGGTCAAGTGTGCAGTCAGCCCTCCTGTGATGGAAGGTGGTGGGAATATCAGGTACATGGGGTCAAGTGTGCAGTCAGGCCTCCTGTGATGGAAGGCGGTGGGAATATCAGGTACACGGGGTCAGGTGTGCAGTAGGAACACCCAAAGCACAAGCTCTGCCTCGTGTGGTTCGTGAAGCGGTGCCTTTTCCTCCCAGTGCCTGATTCTCAGCTGTGTGTGCTGTCAAGGAGGCAGTGGCTTCTGCTGGCCAAGGGGTGTGGAGTGCATGTTCTTCTTGCTCACTCAGTCCTCCCTCAGCTTTTGCAGCTCTGCACCCCACGGTCTCCATCTGACACCTTGTCCCTTAGAGAAACCCTGCACCATGCTGTGTGCCGGCTCACCTCTCTGTGGGTCAGATCCATGGCCCTGGGGACCAGAGGGGTGAGGCTCCCGCTAGTAGCACTAAGGCCACGTGGATGCACAGAGGCTCCTAAGCGATGCCTGAGCCTCCTCCCGCTGGCTGAGACATGCCACCCTGTGACCTAGGCCAGGAAGGCCAAGACACCCCAGCAGCCCACACCCCACCCCACCAGTTCCTTGCTTTCCCTCAGCTCACAGGCATGTCCATCCTCTCCAGGAACACACCTGAGCTCTGTGCCCTGAGGTCTCACTCCTCCTCCCCCTTATTCTTTGTGACTAGAGTGTAAAGATCTGTATTCCAGGCACAGTAGTAGGTGTTGTAGCTATGGTTTCCCCACAATTTTGGGAAAGTTACTGTTGTTTTCTTCATTACGCAGAAGAAGCTGAGATTCAGAGAAGTGAAGGGAGCTGCTTAAGACCCCAGGTGTAGGGACTGACGGGACTGGACACAGCAAGCTGTTCACCATGACTGTCCTGCGTCCTTCAGACCTCAGGAGAACCTGAGGAGGCAGGTGCCGCTCTTAAGCACGTTCTGCCGCCAAGGACACCGAGCCACAGAGGAATAAAGGAACTCGCCAAAGTCACCCACGGGACAGCGGCAGACCTAGGAGGCATCGGGTGAACCCAGCAGGGCAGGTCCTGAATCTGCCCTTAAACTAGGGGCTGGCGCCTGTGATCATTGCAGCCCACCCCACAAATGTTTCTGTCAATAGTTTTGCTGGCACATAGCCACAGGCATCCACTCCACGTAGACATTGTCTGTAGCTGCTTTCAAAGCTGTAGCAGCTGAGTTGAATCATCGCAACCAAGACCGCAAAGCCTAAAATACATATTTTGGCCCTTTACAGGAAAAGTGTGCTGACCCCTGGTCTAAAGCACCAGATTGTACTGCTCCCGCTGCGTGGCAGGCCTTGACCACGGACAGAGTATTTTTATCTACACGGTGGAAGGATATCTGAGGTCCTGTTGAAAAGCTCAATGTTCTACTGCGCATGCACAGCAAGGCCTCCACTGATGAGGGGTGAGAGCTGGAGTCGAGACTGCACCTCTGGGGTGACGGCAGAGGCCGTCTAAGCTGTATATCCAGATGCACAGTTTTAACACCTGCAAGAACGCAATCTCCATCACAGCTGCCCAGGCCTGGGTCCCGCTGCACTTCCGCTTCCAGGAGAGGCATGCAGGAGCCAGCTGGGGCTGGCCAAGGGGAGACGGGCAGGAGACAGACAGCGCTCGCCACTGACGATGCTCCACCCCTGACCACCTAGACCCCTCGACTGGCAGTTATCACTCCTGCTGTTATTTCCTTTGGGATACGTTCTTTCCCAGGAGGCTCCTAGATTCTTTTTCAAGCAAGATTCTAGCAGGCGCCTCCCATCAATCTTTCAGATACATTTGGATGTGTATGACCCCAGCTGGGGCTCGACCCTGCACGTCCTAGCACCAGAGACTTATGTCAGAGCTCCTTGAAGATTCCTAGCGCCGGAGTGCTCCTAAACTAAAGGTATTCCCTGGTTTCTAACAGAAGCAAATGCAAATCCTCTCCAAAGAAGGGCATTTCTTCGGCCATTTTGTATGTCTGTGTAGCAAGGTGAACCACAAAGCAGCTCACAATTAAAAGTTACCAGAAAAACCCAAAACAGTGGTACCAGAAATGACAGTCACAGAAACCAAATCAAAAATGAGCCCAAGGAAAGAGACTATTAAAAATAACCAGACATAATTAGAATAGATAACTTTTAGGGAAAAAAAAAATCAGTGAATTAAAAACTCTATGGTTGTTAAAGTGAATGATGAGAGAAGTAAAATAGAAGATTTCTCTGAAGAAATTACACAGAGATACCCAGAAATATAATGAGATGGTAAATATAAAAGAGGTTAAGAGATGTAAAAAGTCGATTGAAAAACTCTAGCTTCAGTTTAAGCTGAGCCACAGATGAAAGAGTGAAGGGAATGGTGTGAAAGCCATACTATGGAAGAACTAATAGTAAGAAAATAAAAAAGAAATCCACACTTATGCATTTTCTAATAAAACTTCAGAACAGCAAAAACAAAGAGAAGATCTTAAATGCAGCTACAGAGACACGAGAAACATCTGCAATGAAATAATTTAACTGCCAGAAGATTTGTGAACAGAAACAATGAGAATTAGGAGACAGAAGAATAACCTTTTCCAAGCACCGTAAGAAAAGAATTACCAGCTGAGGATGGTGTACCTAGCAAAATTAGCTTCAAGAATTACAGCAATATAAAGACATTTTAGATAACAAAAAACTAAGTCACCTATAGGGAGAACATTATTATAAAGTATAGCGCTAGAGGATTATTTTGAAGGATTTCAGTAAGAAGAAAATAATCCTAGAATGAAGATCTGACATTTAAAAAAAAAATTAAGAGAAAAGAGAGTGATAATTATGTGACTAAATGTAAACAACCATAATGATATAAATAACAATAATAAAATAACAATGTATCTTGGGATTAAAAAAGATATGCAACTAAAATACAAGGAAACAACTGCAAATAAATTGGAAGAATGGTTAGTGAAATTAAAATTTCCTAATGCCAAAGTCTAGTCTTCTCCTTGAAAAGGTTTCAGTGATAGATTTTCTTTTCTTGTATTTTCTTTGGTGGTTTTGGTATCAGGATAATTCTGAGCTTATAAAATAAGTTGAAAAGTTTTCCCCTCTTCTATTTTCTGGAAGAGGTTGTATAAAATTGCTGTTAGCTCTTCTTTAAATGTCTGTTAGAATCCTCCAGTGAAATCATGTGGGCCTGAAAATCTCTTTTTGGGAGATTTTTAGTTAGGCTTCAATGTCTTTAATGTTTATAAAACTCTTCCAGTTATCTATTTCATCTTGGTTGAGATGTTTCGGTTTGTGATTTTCAAGGAAGTGATTTATTTCTTCTGAGTGGTCAGACTTATGAACATAAATTGGTTGTTGCAGTCCTTTATTTTATTTAGATCACGGTAGGATCTGTAGTGATATCACTTATTTTACTCCTGATATTTCTGGTTTGTATCCTCTTTCTTTTGTCAGTCTTGCTAGAGTCTGTTAACTTCGTTGATTTTTTTGAAAAAACAGCTTTGGATTTTAAGTTTTTCTATTAAATTTCTGTTTTGGTTTCACAGATTTTGCTCCCTATTATTTCCTTCTATCTACTTGATTTTAGTTTATTTTGTTGTACTTTTCTACTTTTTTGAGGCATTCACTTAGATAATCGATTTGAAACCTTTACTGTTTTGTAGTATAAGCAATTCATGTTATAGATTTCCCTCTCAGCACTGCTTTAGCTGTGTTGCACATATTTTGAAATGCTGTATTTTCATTTTCATTCTATTCTATGTATTTTTTAAACCTTTGGAGACTTTTTCCTGACAAATGGCTCATTTAAAAGTCTGTAGTTTAATTTCCTTATGTTTAGAGATTTTCCTGTTGATTTTTAGTTATTCATTTCTAGTTTGCTTTCATTATATTAGATAATAGACTATATGACTATAATTTTTAAATGTATTGAGGTTTGTTTTATGACTTAGGATGTGGTCTATCTTAGTGAATGCTCCGTGGACACCTGTAAACATGCATATCCTGATGTTGTCGTATGGAATGTATTGCTTATGTCAATTAGATACTGTTGATTGTGATTATTCAGATCCTATGTATCCTGGCTGGTTTTCTGCTTATTTATCAGTTGCTGACAGAGAGGTATTAAAATCTACAACCATAATGTTTGATTTGTCTATTTCTCCTTTCAGTTGTTGATTCATGCATTTTAAGGTGCTGTTGTTTGGTGCATATACATTTAGAATTATTATAACTTCCTGGTAGATTTATCTTTTTATCATTTTTGTAGTGTCCCTCTTTGTCTCTAGTAATTTTCTTTGCTCTGAAGTCTACTTTATTAGATATTAATAGAGTCTCTTCTGATTTTTAGATTAATGTTGCATGGTCTATCTTTGTTCATCCTTCTACTTTCAAACTGGCCATATAATTGAATTTAAAGTGAGTTGCTAATAAAGGGCATATAGGTGAGTGGCATTTTCTTTATCCACTCTGCCAATCTGTGTATTTTGATTGATGTATTTAGGCCATTTACATTTTATATAATTATTGATATGTTAGGGCTTATCTCTGTTTCCACGAGCAACAAATATCTTTCTACTTTTCTTTCATCTGAGTATGTCTTTATTTGGAGTTGAAAGTTCTTTTCATTCAGCGGTTAAATGGTGTGGGGAAAAACAAGAAAAAAGCTATTGGGCTGCTTCTTTCTGGCTTTCATCATTTCACATGATAAATCCTTTACATTTTAACTGCTGTTCACCTATAGGTAATGGGTTTCTTTCTGGTCAATTTCAAGATGCTTTTTCTTTGTGTTCATTACCTACAGGTGTGTGTTGCGCTGTGGGATTCAGCTCAAATCGTCCTTCCCCCGTTAGTTGTGCACACATTAACTCTGTTAATCTGTGCAATGAGGAAAGCACGTCTAGATAAGACTAACGTTTTTAAAACCACGAAGGCATGAAAGTCAGTGATCCACAGATTAGAACAACATTCCATTGTAAAGCATCTCTAAGGGAAAGCATCCAAGATAAAAAGATAACGGCCCGAGAAAATGTTTGTAATAATGACATTTATCACTTGTATATCTACCTGGGTTTGGTTCTGCCATTGGTTGGGGGTCTGGAAATGGTGCCTCTGGGTCTCCGTCTTGTACGGGTAAGGGTATATCGGATGCCCTGCTGCTGTGCTCATGTTTTCCTCTTTTTTAGTCCCTAGCTACCAAACCATTCCACCTTTATCCAGCCACCATTCAGAGTCCTCCTTTGGTTGTTTCTTGCGTTATTTTCAGAGTTTCTAGTTGTAGTTATTGGTATAAGCAGGAAGAAACAGGTCTATATAAGCTTGAACCGGTCAGAAATTCTGCTAAAGCTACAGTCTCACAGAATGTCAAGGTTTATTTTAGCAAAACAAAAAATAGTGTATAAATCCTAATCAAGTACACTGAAGGCAAAGAAGAAGAAGAATTAAGAATAAGAATAATATCAAAAGTTTATGTAGAGCTGATGTTGTGCTGGGCATACACACTTACGCACATGCATATGTGCTCCCTGATTGTAGGAATCTAGGTTCCATCTTGCTGATATTCTTAAATTAATACATTGAGACCTAACCTCTTTCTTCAACTTCAGGCTTGTATCAGCTTTTGCCTCATTAAAGTCTCTATTTTGCTACGTAAACAGTTCAGACTCAACATGTCCAAACCACTTTCCATCTTCCCTGCACACCAGTTCCTCCTGCAGATCCCTCACATTTGTTAGTGATGACTTCTCCCTTCCAGCTACTCCGGTCAGAGATCCTGGAGTCGTCTCCTGATGCTTCTCCTTATCTCATCACTCAGATCCAATCATCACCAAGCCCTGTTGGTGCTACCGTCAGAACATATCAAGCATCTAACCTCTCCTTTGCATTTTTCCAACTAGCCGTCTTCTTAGGCCATTGACCCTCTTATTGGATGATGGTAGCAGCCTCCTAATGTTATCTTGCTTCACCCATTTCTCTCTTCTGCCCTTTTCAACACATCAGCCAGAAGGACCTTTTTAAGTCTGAGTCAGACGCAGTCCCTCTCCTGACTTGTGTCTCCTAAGACTTCCCGCTCCAGCAGGGTGAAATCTGTTGCTGGGTTTTCAAGACCTCATGTAATACACCCCACGAACTCTCCTCCATCTAATGCTGTGCATGTCCTCTCTGCCCGTCTCAGAGAGCTCTCCATTCTTCCCCACTGCTACGTGCCAGAAGGCTGAACCTCATGATCTTCAGGTGCAGGCTCCTTGCTTTCTGTTTTCTGCTGGGTTTAGAACTGGAAACACCAGGAGGGCTTCAGGATGTGGGAGAAGGGTGAAGCTGGGAAGTCTCTCTTTCTCCCTTCTCCTCGGCCAGGTATTGGCAAGGGCTGCTCTTCTGTGTGTTCACAGATCCTGTCCAGTGGGCACCCTACAGCCCAGGTTCTTGTGGGGCTCCATGGTTATACCTTGCCTTGCTTCAGGCCAAGGGTTTGGAATGGTTTGCTTAACTGATCACACCTCCACACTTCTCTTTTGAATGTGCCATCTGCTTCCTGCTAGGGCACTTATTTTCTTGCTATGCACCTCCCTATTGCTGTTTTCATGGCCTGGCCAGGTGGTCCTCTTTCCTATCACTTTAACAACAAGCATGAATTTGAAGTTGTCATCATTTCTACATGGAATGCACTTCCAGACATCCATGTGCATCACTCTCCAGGCTTTCTAAACAGAAGGATCGAGTGTTGTGGACAGTGACTAACTGGGGACAGTGGTGCATACAGTAAAGGAATTTACAAAGGCAGTTTACCTTTACCTACAAGGCAAAGAAAGGAGGATTTATTAAAGAAAGTATGAAAATATGTTGCAAGGATGCAATGGGTAGATCAGCAAGAAAGATGCTGAGTTCCAGGAGACAAAAGCTTGCTGAGTATTTTATAGGATGGTGCTTGTGCTGGAGAGGGATATGTGCAGTACTGGTAACACTAAGATTGCTGTGAGCTCACTTGCATTTTTCTATCAGCTGAGGTGTCTGCTGGTAAGTCAGGCATAGGGAGATTGTGTGTTAGATGGACTATTTGTGCAGGAGGGCTGTGTGTCCTGCACCATGAAGAAAGGCAGATTTATAATTTATCTGCTTTGTCTTTTTGCCTTCCCTGCTCCCCCTAGCCTGGCTCCTTTTCCTAATCAGGACCCCACATCAGATAACACCCTCACTCCCAAGGCTGGTCATTTTGTTTAAAGTTAGAATATATCCACTTCGCACTGCAATGCTCTAGATTCCCTTTATCTTTGCTTACTTCACATAGAAAAGCATAATTTATAACTTAACAAAAGTGAGTAGCTAAAGAAGAAAGCAGGTCATACATGACACCATAAACTGTAAACAATAAAAGCTGAATTGGTGAAGATCTTCTAACTGGAAAGCCCCATACTGAGATGGTGTTAAATGCATCGTTTCTATAAATGTTCATGGTATTTTTATGAGGTGGACACTATTATTTCATCTTATAAATCAGTAAACAGGCTTTGAGAAAGGAATTAAATTGCCCAAGATCAAACAGCCAGTAACGTCAGGGCAGGGATTAGAAAAATTTAACAATTATAAAATTTCATGAAACATGAAAATAAGGAATACATCCTTTCAAAGCAGCTAGGAGCTGTATGTATTAGAGCAAAGGAGCGGTGAAAGTTATTGCATATTTCTTGGTACTTAGTCCACGGATTGCTTTCACAGTGTTATTATTCCTGTAAGTCACAGGACCTGACAGTTGTGAGCATTGTTACTGCCCTAATTCCTGCAGCCTCAGCTGTGAAACACTTTCAATATTTTTCTTTTGTTTGTTGAGCCAGTTATAAAAAAAAAAAAAAAAAAAAGAACTACCACAGCTAATTCTTTCTGTTTATCTAAATGCTTGTCAAAATGCCTAAGCAGTGATTTGCCGGGTTTGGGAGTTATGTGTGCATATACATTTTAAATAAACTGTGGCAACAGGCCTTAGCTTTTGTGGCTCCAGCAGGCGTGAGTGAGTGTGTGTGCTCTCTCTCTCCGCATCTGCTGCTTGACATCTTTAATTTATTATTCCTGTTATATAACTTTGTTTTGGTGTTTGAACTTCCATTCCCATGACTTTATGTTGAAAAACAGTTTTAAATCTAGGATTTGCATTTCACCACAGTGATAGAGCCTGGTTATTTTTTGTTATTTGCAATATGGCATATAATATGGCAATAATCTATGTCTAGTCACCAGTCAGGGATAACAAGAGATTTATGGCATATTAAAACAAAATTGATGTTCCTCTGATGAGGGAGGTTATTGCTGGCCTAAGCAAAAATGGCCAGAGTGAATTTCACAGGCTGTGCAGCCCTGGAGGCCGTGGCTCTGGTCTCTCAGCCCTGCTCACACCCAGACCCCTGCACCCTTCTGTGAAGAGCCCCTGTGATTTCGAGCCTGCAGTGTGAAGTTGCCATGACTGAGTTAGCATCTGTTTCAAGTCTCCTGGGTGACAGAACACATATTTGGGTCAAACTCTGAGGCACCGATGCAGCTGATGTTGAATAAATGTGACAGATTTACCTAGTTAGTGACTTTTTATGAAGGAAGAAACCTAATGCACGTGTGCGTCTTGAGACGTGTGGGCCTTCTGTCCCGTGTGCAGCTGTGTGTGCTCCCCCACTGGCCCGGCCTGCGCGCTTTTCTGCCCCGGCACTCGGCAGCTGCCCAGTCCAGCTCAAGCCAGGATTTTCCACGGCTGCCTCTGAATGGTCTCCAGGCTGCTTCCTCACCTCCTGCTGAGCTCCAAGTGCCATTGCTATGAGGGGACAGGAGCAGGGCGGGAGATTGTCCTGAGTCTTGACTCTGTGCGGTGTGCAGGGTTATCACCTTTACACATCCCACTTTCTTCATCTTTACAGTGGGGAGAGCAATTTTTTACCTTCCCCATCCTGAAGCAGGGGTGTGGTGGAAGATCAAAGAAAGTGCTTTAGCTTTTAAAAATAGAGAAAAAGCCAACAGTTCTTGGGTGGACATATCAGACCTGTTCCCAACAGGACAGATGGCAGCACAGCCAGACCCGCTCTGTGTCCCAAGAGCAGCCCCGGGCAGAGCAAGGTGGGGAGCCGCCCCTCACCAGCCCAGCTGTTCTCACACACTCCCTCTGCAACGTCGGATGGTTCACAACAGGATCTATTGTTTTCTTTAATTTCGCTTTGTGGAAACCCTTGTATCCCTTACTCTCTTGTGCTGTTATTGAAGGTTTAATGGGTTCGTTTTGACTCCTCACATAGACTATGCTTGATAGTTCTTGCAAGCTCAACACGATGCCTGGAACAGGTAAGTGGGTGAGTGAAAAACAGTTTGGGCTGCTTTTTAATTAGAACTATTAAAAAAGAATTTTGGTTGCTTTTTAATTGGAGCAATGAAAAATCAAACGATTACCTGCTCAAACCAGAAAATTCTTAGTTTTCCAACTTAGTTTATAATTTGCTTCCTTATATCTTTGGGTTTAATTTGCTGTTCTTTTCCCAGTTTCTGGGGGCAGAAGCTCTGAGCCTTTATTCCAAAACTTTCTTCCTATTAAATATATGCAACTAAAGCTATACAGTCTTCTCTAAGCACTGCTCTAGCTCATCCCTCATGTTTTGATATGACACGTCTTATCATTTTTCAATACAAAACATTCTCAATGTCCGCCGTGCTCCTTCTATGCGTAACAACGTGGAAGTGTTTGTGCGATTATTTTAGTTATCTTTCTGTTGTGTTACAGTGTGATTGTGTTGCACAGGAAAACAGAGTTTGTGTGATTTTACTTATCTTTTTATTTTTAATTTGTTGAGAGGAGTTTTATGGTCGAGTCTGCTTTGGTAAATATTCCTTGTTCCCTTGATAAAGAGTTGTTGTTGTTGAGTGCCATGTTCTGGAAAATTTAGTTGTGTCCCTCAAAGGCTACTTTTATACTTTTTTTTTGGTTTGGTTATTCTCTCAGCTTCAGAAACAGGTGTTAAAATCCTCAACTATGCTTTTGAATATTTATCTTCCTCTGCTTAGTTAGGTCTTTTTTTTTTTTTTCCTATACATGTTTAGCAATGTTATTAGGCACACGCACACAATTACGAGTTTTATATCTTCCTGCTTTTATGAAATGCAGTTTTTATCTTTAGGAATATTTTTTCCTTAGTTAAAATCAACTGTCTCGTATTGCTATAGCTACCTCAGCTGCCTCTTAAACACAGTGTATCCATGACTCCCATTCTATAGATATTGATCTTCAGCCTGTCTGTATTATTTCATCTAAAATGTGCCTCCTGCAATTTCATATTGTTGGATTCTTGATTTTTCATACAGACCATCTTTGTCTTCTAATTAGAGTGTTCAGTTTTATACATTTAATTACTAAAATAATTGTGTTTAAGTAAGCCTACCATCCTACTAAATGATTCTATTTGTCTTGTCTGTTTTTATTTTTGTTCCATTTTTCTTAATTTCTTTCAGATAAGTCAAGTATTTTCACGCATTGATTTTTCTTTTTCATTGTATTTTAGTACATTATTTTATTATTCCCTTAGCAACTACCCTAAGCATCTGTGAGTAGTTAATGTTTAAAGTAGTAATTTTAATATTTCTCTGAAAATACAAGAAGTTTCCAATAGTTAACTCCATTTTTGCACTAATATAATATAAAATTTTACTTATGCACACATTATAAAACTTGCACTAAATTGTTATAGTTGTTGTTTTAAACAGTTCTTGTTATTTTTACAGTTTCTGGAGTGCTTCATTCCTTCCCGATGATCTCTGCTTACCTGTAGGATCTTCTGGACTTTTCTTTCCACTCAAGAAACTTCTTTTACTGTTTATTTCTGATGTCATTCTGTGGCAGGAAATTGATCAACTCTTCTCTGACTTGAAATGTCTTTATTTCACCTTATGTTTAATGAGGTATGATGGCTGTAAAATAAGTTGCACGTATTGATGAATACTAATACAGTGACATATTGATTTCCCATGAAAACGTGTGTTTCTGTAACCTAAGGGCTTCCTCACGTTCCTTGGTGTCCATTTCTCCCTCCGCTCCTGTCTGAGGCAACTGTCAGTTTGATTTCTGCCACTGTAAAGTAGTTTTCATTTTCCAGAATTTCATGTAAATGGAGTCTTACAGTGCATGTTCTTTCTTACTTTTAATCTGGCTGCTTTAATTTCACCTAACAATTTTGGGTGCATCATCCACTCACTGCGTCCCCCAGTAGCTTGTTGCTTTTTATGGCTGGGTCGTTGCCCGTTGCGTAAGCACAGCACAATTTATCTACCCATTCACCTGCTAATGAACATTTCTATTATTTTCAGGTTTTGATTATTAAAAATAAAAAGTGATATGAGCATTTGTATCCAAAAATTTGGGTCTCAAATGTATTAATTGTAGGATTAGAATATCTGAGTCATATGGTAGGTGAATGTTTAATGTTTTATAAATTGACCACACTGTTTTCCAAAATGGTTTACATTCCCGCTGGAGTGTATAAGATTTGAAATTGCTCTCCATCCTCACCAGCGTTTGCTATGGTCATACTTTTAAATATTAGCTATTCTCACAGGTGTTCAATGGTATTGCCCTTATAGTTTTAACCTCCTTTTCCCTAAAGACTAATACTGTTGAGCATCTTTTCTATTGCTTATTTGCCATTTGTGCATCTTTTCTTGTTCTTGTTGTTGTTGTTGAAATATCCATTAAAATATTTGTCTAACTCAGTCCACAAATGTACGGAGTTGTTTGTTTTCTTACCATTGCATTGTAAATTATTTGTATATTCAGAACAAAAGCTCTTTCTCAGATATTTTGCAATACTTCCTTTCAATCTATTAAATCATTTTAATGATGTCTTTTGAAGAATAAAATATTATAATTTTCATTTTTAAAAATTTATAATGTATAATTTCTTGTGTCCTTTTTAGGAAAACTTTGCCAAACAGAAGATCACTAATCCTTTGTCCTATTTTTATTCCATAAATACTACTAACTAATTATTATTGGCATTTATAGAAAATTCCTCCAAACAGCAACAATGTATATCTTTAAATTGAAATATTTTACCAAGACAGCTGATGTTCTGTGCCATAGACTAAACCTTAAACATGATAAAAGAGTAGAAAACAAGCAAAGTATGTTCTGAGACCATAAGGAAATTAACTGAAAATAAAAACATATCTGGAAAATCCCTGAATATATGGCAAATAAACAACACACTTCTAAATCAACGATGGGTCAAAACTGAAGTCTTACACTAAACTAAAAATATTTTGAATCAAATAAAAATTAAAATACTATATATCAAAATTATCAGGATACAGCTAAGCAGTGCTTTGAGGGAAATGTAGAGTACTAAGTGCTTGTAATAGAAAATAGGAAACACCTAAAATCAGTAATATTACAAACACCTCTATGCCCAAAAGGAAATAACTTACATGAAAATTAAAAATGTTTCTACCTGCAATAATGAACATTTGGAATTTGAATTTTATAAAATGTCATTTGCACAACATGGCTTGGCCTGGAGGACATGATTCTATGTGAAATACTCAGACACAGAAAGAAAACAATTGAATGATCTCACTTATATGTGAGACTTGAAAAAAAAAGACTCTCAAATACACAGAGACAGAGTGTGTAACAGTGTTTTCATGGGTGGGGATTGCAAGAGGACATGGGGGGATGTAGGTCAAGGGAATCAAAATATCATAGAAGGTATGCGGGCCAACAGTTCTGGAGACTGGATGCACAACATGAGGGCTGAACTTAATAAAACTGCACCATGTTAAGGATTTTTGTTAAATAAGTGGATTTTAGCTGTCTTTGTCACAAAAAAAAAGTGAGATAATAGATACGTTAATCTGTTTCACCATTGTAACCATTTTACTATCTATATTTTGTAGCATCATGTTGTAAACATAAAATATACACAATACTATTTAAAATGCATTAAATTGCACTAATAACAAATGAAGCATTAGGTCTAAATATAACAAAATAGGTGCAGTGTTTGTATGCTGAAAACTACAAAACACTGATGAAAGAAATAAAAAAAATCTAAGTAAATGAAGAAATAGGCAGTTTCATGGATTTGAGACTCAATATTTCAAAGACGTCCATTCTCCTATTTTCCCTGACTTGAGCAATGCAATCTCAATAAAATTCCAGCAAGTCTACTTTGTAAATAACAACAAGCTGAATCAAAATTAACATAGAAAGGCAAAGAAACTATAATAATCACAAAAATTCTGCAAGAAAAGCAAAACAAAATTCTGGAAAATGAACAAAACAACAAAGGTAAAATACTCACGTAACTTGATTTTAAGACACTATAACGCGACAGCGACAGTAAACAATACAATGTGGTATTGGCGTAGGGACAGTCAGTCAATGGAACAAAAGAAAGAACAGAGAAAATTGACTCAGACATATATTGACAAGTGACTTTTGGCAAAGGTACAAGTCAAGTTAGGAAAGAAACAATCTTTTCAGTTAATTGTGTTGGAACAAATAGTATGCAAATGTCCCAAATACGACCAATATATACCTTTTCCATATACAAACATTAATTCGTAGTGGATTATAGATTTGAATGTAAAATGCAAAACCATACAACTTCTGAAAAAAACATGACAGAAAAGCTGCATGACTTTGGTTTTGGTGGTGAGTTTTAAGATACGATACCAAAAGCACGCTCAATGAAAGAAGAATTTTTGAAATTTGACTTTAACAAAATTTAGTGTTTGCATTGCAGAAGACACTGTAAATATGGTAAAACAGCAAGCCACAGACTTGGAGCTATTACTTGCAAATTTCATATTTGATAAAGTACTTATATCCAGATTTTTTTTTCTCTCTATCATCCTCAAGTACTGCTAAAATTAAAGCTTAAAATAAAATTGACAGCACCAAATGCTGATAGGTATGTGAAGCCACAAGAATTCCCATTGCTGGTAGGAATGCAAAAGTAGTATTCTACTTGGACGCCCATACACCTTGGATGGCAGATTGCCTATTTCTTACAAACGTACACTCATCTCATGGATCACGAAGTCCCGTCCCAGATGTTCATCTAAGTGAATGGAAAACTGCGTTCACACAAAAAACAATTTGCAGATGTCTGTAACAGTTTTATTCATAACACCTCAAACTGGAAACAACCAAGTTGTCCTTCAACACGAGTGGAGAAACAGACTGTGGTGTGTTCACACGACGTAAGACTACTTAACAGTGAAAGGAGTGAGCAACTAACTCACATGACCTAGACGAGTCTTAACTGCATTTTGGTAAGTGAAAAAGGCAGCCCCCAAAGTCTGCATATTATATGTTCCACTTATATCACATCCTGGAGAAGGCAAACGTGTAGGAACAGAAAAGGGTGCAGGGCTTCTAAGGGTTTGGGGATGGGTTGATGAGTGATAGAACTGTTCTGTGTGGTAGTGGGTGGAAGATTTTTGACTGCATTTCTGAGTTGTGCAAAGACATAGAAAAACCAAAAAGTCAAATTTATTGTATGCAAATTCTAAAAAAAGCTCAACTAGGATTTGAGGGAATCTCAAACTAGAAGAACGACTGTGACAAATGAATCTAACTGATTACAAATGATGACACAACTCAGAAATTTTGCAGAATCAGAGAAGAGAAGTGTGAATCTGGTGAGGAACTCAGCCAGGCAGGCTGGGGGCTGTCAGGCTAGCCACTTGGTGGTGCCAGAGGACCTCCAATAGAACCTTGCACATGATTTTACATAATTTACCCAGACAGCAAAGAAGGCTCAGCCACTGCACTCAATCAATACCAGTGACGACACTGCCACTTGCTGAACACGACCTTGGAGCATGTCTACAGGTCAACAGCATGTCACTGGTAACACTGAAAAATGGAAAATGCACAGGAGCCCGAGCCTCTACACACAGAGTCTGGGCTCCTTTTTGAATTTCATATGACTACACTGTATAATGAGTTTTGACTGTGTCCTGGTCATTGTTTAACTTTTCTCAGAATTTACTTGGAGTTTTACTGATCGGAGAATTATGGACTGTATAGTAGAGAAAGCAAATATATAAATAAGCATAATTATGCTGGCTCCCAATGTAAATAATGAATTCATTGTTCTAGTCTTGCTGGCGTTGTCACTGAAGAGCTTTGCAAGAAGCCTTCTGCTCGCTCAGAACCTTGAGGCATCCAGTGGTACCACAGAGTTAAAGCCATCCAAAGCATCTGGCATGGGTTCCCTGGTGAAGACATCACACTCGTCCCATGAGTCCACACTCCCTGGCAGCCCTATAAACTCTCACCCTGTGAAACTATCACAGGTTTGCCATTATGCAAAGTATTTACCCCCAGATTTTCAACTTTATCTTACTTCAGGCAGACACAGAAAAGGTACTTCCACAGGTTCATGCATTGTACTCAGGCTCATGGTCAATCGGCACAGGCTGCTTTTTCTCCGTGGCTCCAAAGCAGCATCCACTAGACTAAGACCTGGAAATGTTGTCTTTTAAGGAAAGATGAAAAGAAAAATCATGCCCTAGAGTCACGTGGAAGGTCCATACTTTGCTTTTGGCCACTAGTCCACAATTAACCTGAGAGTTATGTCACCCAGGTACACCACCACCTGGGCCCCTGTCCCATCAGAAAACTTTACAGCAAAGATGGTGAGGAACGTACCAGAGCAGATGACATTCTGGAGAACTCAAGTTACGCAAATGAAGACAATTTATTTCAGAAGGAGGAGAAAATCGTGAGAAGTGAAGTTTCCGTCAACACCCATTGTAAGTGTGCCAGATGACTGGCTCTAGAGTGTCATCCTCAAATCTGGGGGCTTTCCTTCCCTGTTTTCCTAGGTATTTTCTTAGCATGTTGCCTATGTACGGTTCTGTACTGTTAACAGGCACCCGCTGCCTCTCAGCAATGGTGTCTATAATGTTCCTCCCCTACTATGCCTTGTTCATCCCTAGTGGCTTCTTGTCATGAGTCTAATTTCTTGTTTGATATTCTCACAATGGGGCTCATTCTGATAATCAGAATCATTCCTAGGCTTGATCTCACTGTCTCTGTGAGACAGCCAGACTCTTGATATCAGTGTCTTGTGGCATATATGTTGGTTTTCTGGGTAATTTTACTCAAACATGAAGTGACATTTTGCATGCAACTCTAATATTTGTTTCAAGGCATTCCTATAAATCAGTTTATCAAGATAAACAGTTTGTTTACCTGTGCAAACTTCTATCAGGACAGCATGTTGCTAATCTGAGCAAAAAGTTCATTTACCAAACAGCAATGTTCTTGTGAAGGCTCACTTCAAAACTCTTGTCTTCTGTTCGCAAACCTTACATGATCACATCACAGACTTTACCCAATCCCAATCAATTTTCATCTTAAAAGAATCACTTAAACCTACCATTTATTCTAGCAAACTCTGGTTCCTGTGTAGTTGATAATTCACACTTAATCCTGACAAAAACGTTAATTCAGGAAATTCTTCTAGCACAGACTGGAGTTTCCTTATCTTCCTCCCTCCCACTATGATCCGGGCTCTTCCGGGATCCCATCTCTGTTGAGGAGGAGTCACTGGGGTTCTGGGAGCCCTGGAGAGACTTGAGACTTTAAAAGCTGAAGATTCTTAAGAAGCTACAATATATATTATTTGTTGTTTTATTTTATTGATTGGTTCTTGTAGCATACATATGTATGAAAAACTAGTACTTACCTTTTTTGTCTTTCTAAGAAGTCTTTGCAAAAAAGAATTATGTGCTGGGTTTGTGTGTGTGTGTGTGTGTGTACGCTGGTGTATGTGTGTAATGGGGGAGGTGCTGGTTGTATTATTTGAGAATAAAGAATACAAGGCTTTGAAAAGTCACTTTGCCCAAGGCTACATAGTAAGTTTTTTGGGTTTTGTGTGTTTGTTTTGTTTTCTTCAGACACGGTTTCATTCCTGTTGCCCAGGCTGCTGTGCAGTGGCGTGATCTCGGCTCACTACAGCCTCTACCTCCTGGGTTCAAGTGATTCTCCTGCATCAACCTCCCAAGTAGCTGGGACTACAAGCACGTGCCACCACACCCAGCTAAGTATTTTTTGTATTTTTAGTATAGACGGGGTTTTGCCATGTTGCTCAAGCTTGTCTCAAACTCCTGGCCTCAAGTGATCTGACCGCCTTGGCCTCTCAAAGTGCTGGGATTACAGGCGTGACCCACTGCACCCGGCCGATAGTAAGTTTAACAGCTGGAATTCCAACTTTGTGAAGCACTGATAAGAACTGGAAAAAAAAAATTCAGATGAGTAACTTAAACACATATAAAATTAAAATCCCCATTGAAGTGTATTAACTAGACATTAATAAATTCCATTAAATAAATTCCAGTAGATCTAAACATATTGCAATTACATGCACTGATATATTTTTGGAAACTGAACATTTTAATAGCCTTGTTGAAATATAATTAATAAACTGTACATGCCAGTCAGTACAGTCTCAGTGCTGTGCAACGACAACCATAAGGTAAATTTTAGAACATTTTTACTCTGAAAGGAACCCCACACCCGTCAGCAGCCACTCTATTGCCCACCATCTCCCTCCACCAGTTCCTGGCCACCACCAATCTACTTGATGTCCCCATGGGTTTGCCTGTTCTAAAACTTTCGTATAAATAGAATTACAGAACATGTGGTCTTTTAAAAATTCCCTCAAACTCTGTATTTTTCCCAAAGCATGTATTTAACCGAATTTATGAAATTTTTGCAATAATTTTAAAGGGAAGTTTTGAGTTACTTATTTTCAGAAATGGTAATATATAGTATTTTTAAAAAAATTCTACACAGAGACAAACTCTTTGAAAAGCTCAGCTGTTGGAAGTGAAGATGCTTTGTCTAAATGGAGAAATAAAATTCGGATGAAGAGATGCTAATTTAACTAGATTTTTGAGACGCTAAATTTTGTGATGGGAAAAATGCAAGACATTTATTAGAGAATCCATTCCTGATCCTGCATAAAAGGGCACACACTTTGGCCACAGAGTATTTTGAAGGGGGATACATGATAATATTAAGTATATATATGGGGCCAGAATTGTATTTTTAATAGACAAGTTAAAATACCCAAATCCACACAAGGCCTAAGAATGACAGCTTTGTGAAGAGCAAGCAAGGCCTCCAGGAAAAGGACAGGGAGGGAAAATGGGAAGCGGATGGAGGCTGGGCTGAGGCCCTGGTCTCCGCTCTTCCCTCCTCCCCACCAGCCCGTTTCTCTTTTCCATCTTTTTCTACCCTCTATGACAAATGAGAGTGTATCAAATTCACCTCCAAATGGGCTAATGTACTTTCCAGGTCTCCTTTCACTTGGTTTAAATATAGGAACAGAGGAGTGTGGAAAGGCACTGGCCCCAGCAAAGCGGGTTGGCTTTGTCCCTGGGTTCACTCTTGCATACTGGACAGGTCACTTCAGGCCTCGGATTCCTCATTTGTGAAGCACAGCCAAAAACTCAAGGCTCCCCACCTTGCTGTGGTGGTGAATCAGCGGGGTAAATGCTTAGCCGGGGACTGGCTTGCTGTACCCTCCACAATGACCACTTGAAGTGGATCCCAGAGGCTCTTTACTTTGCCATAAAGACAGTTTAAGGAAATGAGACTTTTAAATAACTTGTCTGCAACTTCTACAAGAGATGGTAAGTGCATATGGTGTCTTTCTAAGCTACTTTCAGATGAACCATAAATCTCAGTGCATTCTCCTGCATTGGAGGGAGAGGCTGCTAATGCAAGCTCAGCCCTCCTGTGCAGCTCGTAATGAGGCAGGCCCCTTAGTCTCCTCTGCTCCCCAAGACCAACCCCATAGCTGGGCAGTTGTTGCAATGTGACACACTTGGGCACGTATCTGAGACGTCATTTTGAAAATGAAGAACCGATATTTTTCTTACTTATAAAAGCAGTCCTACTTCTCAAAGGAGACGCCTGTCCTGGAGGACCTGCGACAAGGTAGAGAAGAGGTTTTCTCCCTTCATGCCTTCACGGAGAGGCTCATGTTGCTAGACATGGCGACGTCTGTCAGGAAATGTCGTGTCCTCAGCCCTTCACGTAGGCAGGTTTGATTCAGCATCCTCGGGGCACTTCCTGTTCCCGCCCACATGTGCTCGCGCATGCGTGGTGGAGCTGGCCTTTTCAACATCCGCCATCTAACCGGTAGGTAGCAGGGTTATTGATATCGCATGTATTTAATGTGTTTAATTTTCATCCATATATCTTCTTGGCTGATCTGTCTTTTCAACTATTTTGCCCATTTTAAATTGTTTTTTCCTGTTATTGACTTTTAAGTCCTTTTAGATGTGAAGTACAAGCCATTTTTTCAGATATATGGTTTGCAAATGTTTTCTCCAGATCTGTGGCTTATATTTTTTATTCTCTTAACAGTTAGTGTCTTCTGACTGGTATATGTGCTTCATTTTGAATATGTCCAATTTATCAGTTTCTTTTCTTTTATGGATTGTACTTTTGCTGTCAAATTTAAAATATCTTTGCCTAACTCAAGGTAGCACAGATTTTTTTCCTATGATTTCTACCATAATTTCTACTTTTGTATTCTACGTTATGTTTATAATCTATTTTGGTTCCATTTTTACGTAATATGAGATGTAGATAAAAGTTAATTTTTTTGCGTAAGATACTCAATTGTTCTAGCACCATTTGTTGAAAGGCTATTGTTTTTCCTCCATGGAATTATCTCTGCATCTTTGTTGAAACGAACACACCACAGATGTGTCGGCCTATCTCTGGGTGTGGATGCAGCTCAGGTGATCTATTTCTACGTCCTTATGGTAACTCCTTACTCTCAGGTCACCACAGCTGCTGCTGTGCAGAAGAGGTAAGGCCACCAGCAGCCCTGGCATTTGCTCCCCTTCCTAGTCTATTCTCCAGCTCTGGGTGGAATTCAGAGCCCAGGCTGCCTCTGGCCCCTTCCACCAACGGGTGGGTTTGCCCCTGTGCAGATAAGCTGAGGACCAACCCCAACACCGGATGGCTGGTGGCCACAGAGATGGACTCAGCACAAAACTGCTTAGCCCTGTGCTGGGTGGAAGCCAACACCTGCAGCTGGAGGCTGGGTTCACTGTGGACTGAGTGAGAGGTGAAGCTGCCTGGGCTTCTGGGTTGGGTGGGGACTTGGAAAACTTTTCTGTCTAGCTAAAGGATTGTAAATGCACCAACCAGTGCTCTGTGTCTAGCTAAAGGTTTGTAAATGTACCAATCAGTGCTCTGTAAAATGGACCAATCAGCTCTCTGTAAAATGAACCAATCAGCTCTCTGTAAAATGGACCAATCAGCAGGATGTGGGTGGGGCCAAATAAGGGAATAAAAGCAGGCCACGCAAGACAGTGTTGGCGTCCCGCTCAGGTTCTCTTTCTCAGTGTGGGAGCTTTGTTCTTTTGCTCTTTGTAATAAATCTTATTGCTGCTCACTCTTTGGGTCCGTGCTGCCTTTATGAACGGTAATACTCACCATGAAAGTCTGTGGCTTCACTCCTGAAGTCAGCAAGACTACAAACCCATCAGAAGGAAGAAACTGGGCAGATCTGAACATCTGAAGGAACAAACTCTGGACACACTATCTTTAAGAACTGTAACACTCACCACGCAGGGTCTGTGGCTTCATTCTTGAAGTCAGCGAGACCAAGAACCTGCCAATTCCAGACACACTAGGTTGCTTTAGGCTTTGGAATTAACCCATTTATACTGAAGGCTGCAGAATTTTTTTGTGAAAAGTCAGACCTTGGGAATGGTTTTGAGTGGTAGGATATAAATAATTCCCACAAGCTTAGCATTCCAATAATGGAACACTAGGCGTAAATGGGATAAGGCCATCTTTATTTGATAGTAGGCTTGTTAAAATTTTTCTCGGTTCATAAATTAAGGGTAGAGAGAGCACTCCTTGGTGAATTCCCACTTTTCCTTAGGGATTTTCCTGGGAGAGGGCTGTTTATTAGCTAGCATGGTGGTGAGCAGAGTTAGAGGTTGTCTCTGAAGAAGTTAAACTGGTTGGTATTTCCTCCCGTGTGCAGTTCTTCAGAAGCTTGGTCCTAGGGCTGGGAGGAGACAGGGGGCAGGGAATCAAAGACTTGCGTGGTTACAGGGGAAGAGAAGAGAAAGGCCCTGGCAAGAGAGTGTACATCTAGGGTTGGCTTCCAAAGAACCGGCAAGTGACAACACGGAAAATGTGAAGACAAGCCCAGGGTCGTCTTCCGACTCTCCATGTGTTTGTGATGATCCGGAAGTGACATCTCCCTCTGGCGTTATCTTCCGACTCTCCATGTGTTCCTGAGGATCCAGAAGTGACGTCACCCTCTGCAACTCATCATTCCAACCCAGAGGACCATGAGGGTCCACGGCTAAACAGTTACACGTGTAAAGCACTCAGATTAGTTCCTGGGACAACAAATTACTCTAAAATATATGTGTTGCCCATATAAACTTGTCATACTGTGGGAAATGGGTACTGTGGGTTCTGACTTACAACCTAATTTTAAACCTTCTGCTTTAGAATGTAGAGGAAGTTCATAATAAATTCCTAATCAGTTTATAGTTGAGTCTGCTTTCAGGGAGCCTGTTTTCAATGGAGAGTCTCCCTCTGTTTCTAACCCATGGTGAGTTGAGCTCTCTCTGATTTTACACAGCAAATTGTTTCCTGTGCTGTTCCTCACTTCTTAGAATCCCATCAATAAGAACACAGAGTAACTGCCTATAGAATCAGGTTAATTGGAGACTGGGAAAACTGATAAAAATCAATCAAACATAGAGACATCAAAGAGTTATAAAAGAGGTTATACAGGAAGATTTTCAGTTAGTCTCCACTTCTGAAACGGCTCATTTTTTTAATACCTGAGACTAAACCATATCATGTTTCTATTTTCTTTAAGTTGCTTTTAGAATTAACATACCTTAATTCGTGTCTGGTATGCTTCAGAACTTTGACTCAAACCATCTTTTTGGACCTTAGGCTCTTTTTCTTGGACTTCCACCGGGACCTGCCCGAAGCCAGTGGACATCGAGCATGAAACGGCTTCCTTTATTTCTCACACTCCAGTTTCCTTCTGTTTGAATTTTTGTCAGTTCATACATTAAGGGTAGAGGAAGCACTCTTCCTCCAAGGGGAGGAGAATTCCCGCTCTCCCTCTGGGTTCTTCCCTGGAGAGGGCCCTTTTCAGCGAGGAGTGGTGATGAGCAGGGATGGAGGTCTCTCAGAGGAGGTTAAATTGGCCCTGTACTTTTTCCTCAGTAATTCCTGAGTTGTACCTCTGCATAAACACACCCAGTCTGACATGGAACGCTGACTCAGCTGGAATCTGATCTCACCTCTCCTCCCTGTGCACTTGCAGGGACGTCAGGCTCTGCGGGCAGCCCTCTGGGCACCAGAGCCTTTCCTGACCCAGGCCCTGGTCACTCTCCCTAGAGGCTTTACTTGGGGGAGCTCCCTACCATTTCCCCAGCTAGGAGGAAGCCAGGCCCCTCTTGGGAGAGGTTGATGATCCAATCCAGGTGATGAGGTCAGTGGAGATGTTCTCTCAAATAATGTATCAGACATAAAGGTCAGGAAGTGTCTACCATTCTGGAACATTGGGAATTGTGATGACAACATGACTGTGTGTACTGGGAGAAGATCTGCTCCGTGGTCTAATGGAATCTATGGTAGACGAAAGTGTCTCATAAAAGGGTTTTTTACTGAATTTGGAAAATTCATGTGTTTAGCCAGATGAATCAGAAAAGATTTTTTTTCCTTTTTTTTAGCCAGAAGCGTCCATATGTTTTCAGATGCACTAGCAAAGCAAAAGCACAGAAACATCAATTTTCTAAAAGGAGGGCAAAACCACATTTTCTTCCTGGAAAAACTCAAGAGTTGAGAAAGGGAAATTGGACGTGTCATTTGGGATTACACTGAGGCAAAGTTGCCATCTGGACAGAAACTAGCACTGGCGAAAGCAACGTTGCCACCCTCACATCTTCCAGAAACAGCTCCTGACAAGGCTCTGACCCTCACTCATGGACGGTTTCTTGATTAGTTGGTGGGTTGTGTATTTATAATGGCACAGGAGAACGCTCAATCAACGTGATCTCTCGCGAATAAAGTGAGCATTCCAATAGGTGGTTTAAGCCTCAAGCATTTTTAAAAAGAGCTGGGTGGCTTTGTGCTTTTAGGATATAGCTGAAGGTGGAGAACAAAGAGAGAGCCCATCACTGCAGAACGCAGAGCTCTGGGGGTGAGGATGCTCGGGAGAGAGGCACTGCCTGCTCTTGGTACATTGTGGACAGCACACGTAACACAGGCCAGCCAGGCACTGGAGCAAGGTGATGAGCCTTCTCCTCACTTCACAATCGGAATCCTTCTGAAAAGTCCATTCATAAATGTGTTTCTAGATTTATTCACTCATATGTATTCGGGCCAAATCTTCATGGTGAAATCCTCAGCAATCTGGCAGTTGGTGGAAAATCGGTATTTTTCAAGTCACTTGAATTGTTCAATGGTCACGAGAAACCACAAGTTGCTTATGTTTAGTGAATTATGTTGCATTCAGTTAAGTACCCAATATACATATAACCAGCAAGTTTTACAAACCTTTGTTACTGAATCAGATCAAGGATGATGATAAGCTCAGTTGGCACCTTTCCCACTGCTAGGGAAAGGACTACGTTTATATGTTAAATATTTACCAAGTGAAAAGCACATAATCATTCATTTAATCCAGGCAAATTGAACGACTACTATGTGCTGGTTAGAACAGTGGAACCACAATGGCCCTTCTCTCCAGTAGTCACATCTGCTGTTTCTTGAGAATAACCAATATGATTCTTTTACAAGTGTTTTGTAATTAAAACATTTTACACAGGGACTTTAGAAATTCTCATATTGCAGACTTTACTTATTGCGGGTGAAGAAACAGACCCAAAGAGGTGAACTCGCTCATAAAAATTTCTGGAAGTTAGTAAAAAATAGTTATTGTTATTATTAGAGTACTTTATTATTGTAACTACAAGATAGTTGTTGAGAATCGAGACAAAGCAAGCTCTGAGACACACACCTCTTATGGATGTAAATTGATACCATTATGTAGCAAAGTTATTTGCATTATCTAACCTAATTAGTTTATTTAACTAAATTGGCATTATTGAAAGCTAGAAATCCCACTCCAAAGTATATAAACTCAACTCACAGCTTTCAACCTTTTTTTAATGATAAAAAGCAGAAAACATTTAATATCATAAGACAAAACACAGTTATATAATATAAAAGATTTGCAAAACATTAATTTTGCTTACTTTGTGCAATGCAATCTGATTTTTGTTTTTTTCTTTTTCCTCCCCTCTCCTCTTTTCTCCACTGTCTTCCCTTCCCTTCTCTTCCACTGAATTTTATTTAATTAAGTAATACTTTCACCACCTATTAAATGTATTTAATGATCCACTAATGGATCAAACTCTTAATTTGAAAAATGCTGCCTGAGAAGAATTGTGCTTGTTGAGAGAAACACAAAAATGTGCAAAGCAATGTCAGCAAGAGCAGAAAAGTGGAACTATCACAAATGACATGGTTAAAAGGGGCAGTCATAAAATGGAATGTTAAATATGAAGGAAAGTTAGTGAACTATAGGTGTACTTGTCTCAGATGTTTCTCAAAAACCAAATGAGTAAAAAACAAGTTCCAGAAGAATGTGTATAGTGTATCTATGTTTATTTGTTAGTCAAAAACCAACTGAATAATGAATTACTCAGAAATCATATATATAACAAAGTTATTTAAAAAGAAGGAATGATTTATGCAAACTTTAGAATCACTTTTATCCAGGTGGAGGAGAAAGTGGAGGAAAGATAACGTATTTGGAAAGATGAACAGTGTGAGCCTCATAAGTACCAAAACTACTTCATATCTTGAGCTGTGTGCTGAGTATATGATTTTTAATTTTATTTTACAAACTGCACATTTATATGTTATTTTACATGTGCAATATGGTATTAAGAATAATAGAAATAAGTAATATGTCAGAGAGAGATTCAATATTTTAAGTACAATGATGTTCATAACTATGTTAAATAATAGTTAAAATTGTCAACATATTAAAAGTGCAAGAATAAGGAAGAGTAATCACAGTATTGTATATCCACATATAAAAATTTTATAACTATGTTTTCAATAAAATTATACTTTGCATATACTTTGATATACTTTGCATAAAAAGCATATGCAACTGTATACACAGTGTGATATAATTGTGTGTATATATATTTTGTGTATATATTTATATATATAAAACATTAGGAATTATACCAATGTGATAACATCATGATAATGATTTTGACTTTTTTTCTATAAATTTTTCAAATTCTGTAATGAGAATAAACTACTTTGTAAACTAAACATGGTCAATGAGTCATTTTAAATGAATCAAATTTAAAAGAATAGCCTAGTGCCCTCTCTGCTAATCCCCACAAAAGTATTAATAAAGTGTAAGAGAAGTTTCTATAATACATTCCCGGGAGGGTCTTTCATGTAGACACCCCATTAAATTAAGACAAGAATAAACCATGGTCAGCTGTAGTTCAGCCTCCATACTTGGTTATGTCAATTCCTTGGGAAAAAATTCGCAAAGTGGAAATATAGTTTTTGACTCCCAGTGCAAAAGAGGGACCAAGTACCATAGGCTAAAAGATCTATTAAATATGTTCTTCGTCACACAGGTCTCATTTCTGAGAGTATGAGAATAATGAGTGAGCCATTTTGCCCAGTGAAACTTTGTTAAAATAAAGGTCTTTGTCCTTTGGAGTTATTACTTACCAGCTTCATCTACTGACTATGGAAGATACTTAGTTCTCTAACTTTGAATTAATTATTCCAGATATTATATAAGTACATTATCTGTAACATTTATGTTAATGTTTTGAAAAACGACACCCAGGAAAATGTTTAATAAAAATTAAAATGTAAAATATTAACAGATGTTAAATCCAAAGCAAGTTATTTTATGGGAATAACCTCCTGACAATAGTCTCAATTTTTTAAATTCATTAACAATCTCTGCCTTTTAATTTGAATGCTTTAACCAATTTATATTTATTATAATCATTGATTTAGCTTAGTTTAAATTTAGCATCTTGCTGTTGTATTTTTATCTTACATCTTTGTTTTGTTTTGTTTTTATACTTGTTTTTTGTCTTCTTTTGATTTAGTGAAGTAATTATAAGTATGGTTGACGTTTGCACAATGCAAGATTAGGGATGCCAACCACCCCATGCAGTTGAAAATTTATGTATAACTTTTGATTCCTCCAAAAAAGTTAACTACTCATGGCCTATCGTTTACAAGGTGAATCATCTCTAAAACGGCAGCAACCACAAGTGTGGAGCTCAATTTACTGTACATATCAAGACTTCAACTTTTTCTTGTAATGAAGTGATTTTTCTTTGCTTCTTGGGATCACTAGTGGCACGTTGTATGAGTCTCATGGTGTTATTCAGTGTTTATGTCATTGCACTAAACACGATGGAAAACATGTGAGAACTGCAAGGAATCACTTTTTCTGTGTTGCGCAATTTACAGGAGCAATGAACTGCCCACATGGAGATGATCAGTGTTAAATGGTGCTTTAAGCAGATACTTAGATACTAGCAAAACTTGATCTCGCCCAAATAGCAACAGGAGGTGGCTACAAAATTATTACAGTAGTATTGTATTTACTAGAGTCAATTTTATGCAGTTATAATACCACATCTTTACATTTGTTTACATTTATCTTGACTGTGAAGGGTATCATGTATGGTTTGTAGATGTTTGCATGCATAAGTTTTGATAAATTTTAGCTTTTTATTATAGATTTGTGTATATTTTATGGTAGTAAATGATAAAATAGACTAGTATTTACACATATTTTGTGCATTCATGAAATACTTAACTTTTTCTTAAATTTCTCTGTTTCTAGGTGACACAGTTTGTGAGTTTTTCCAATTATTTCAAATCTTCAAAAATATTCTAATATGTGTATTTTTAAAAATCTATACACAAGGGAACCTGCACAGTTGAAACCCGTGTTGTTCAAAGGTCAGCTGTATTCCATTTTATTTCCCTTATTTGATTATAAACTGATTGTGCAGAATTCTGTTATAGATATTTCTAGGACTACAAGGTGTACCTTAACTTGTCTCAGTCAATCTTGAATCAGTATTATGAAATATAGGCATTACACAAGTTGTTTTCAGACTTTCCATGTATTTGACTAGTACATATAAAATAAGCCTTCCAATACAGTGCTCTAGTTTTTAAAGTCAATTCACTTTTAGTAAGAATTAGGAAAGAGAAAAAACAGTCTTTTATATTTATGTCTACATTTACTCTTATTTGACTAGTACATATAAAATAAACCTTGCAATACAGTGTCCTAGTTTTTAAAGTCTATTTACTTTAAAAAAAACATAAGAGAAAAAACAGTCTTTTACATTTATACATACATTTACCAGTTCTGGAATTCTTTCTAAGGATTCTGGATTCTACCTGTTATGAGTCCCCTTTAGCCTGGGGAATCATCTCTTCCACTTCATAAAATTCAAGCCTACTGGTAAGAAATTGTTTCAGCTGACATTATTTGAAAATGGTTTACTTTGCGTTCCTCCATTTTGAAGGATAATTTCCCTGGCAATAGATTCTAAATGGACAGATGTTTTCTCTTTTTCTTTTCCCATTAAAAAAAAAATTCCTTATCTGTAAGTGATATTTTCCCTGGCTATCTTTAGGATTTCCTTTTCATCTTTCATTTTTCACAGTTTATGATGTGCATAGCTGTGGAATTATTTGCATCTATCCCCTTGGGGCTTCCGTGTCTTGTGCCTGTCCATTGCTTTTCATCAGATTTGTGACATTTCCACTTTTCTTTCTTCAGATGGTTTTCTCTTCCCTACTCTCTCCTCCTGACAACCTGATTACATGCATGTTGGGCCTCTTGACAATGGCACACAGCTCAGTTTTTATTCATCTTTATTTTCTAAGCTTTAATTTACACAGTTTCTACAGATAGACTTTCAAATTTAATCATCTTTCTTCAGCACTCTCCATTCTGTGGTCAAGCCTATCAATGCATTTTTTGGATTTCAGATGTTACAATTTTGTGATCTAGAATGTCCATTTGGTTCCTTTTTCTAACTTGCTTTTCTCTGTTCTCATTCTTCATCTGTTCACTTGTTCCTTCCTTTTCCCCCTATAAATACTTGAATGTCTTTATGATAATTATCTTCAGACTTCTATTTGCTAGCTCCAATTCTGGAACTAGAAGAACATTCTGTCCGTGTCTTTTTTTTTCTCTTGTTTGTGAGCCTCATGTCACTTTGCACACCTCCGAATTTCTAATGGTGTATAAAACATTGTATATAGAAGGGCATTGAAATATTCTAATATTTTGTGTTTATCTTATTTCTAGAGAATGTGAGCTCTTTTCTGTGTCTGTGGAGTAAAATGAGGAAGTAATCATCAGGTTTCACCGAAAGTCATGTTGAACCAGGGCTACGCTGTTACTTTCATATAAGAATGAGTTTGCCTGCACTGAGGCCAGCCTCAAGCCTTCCACATCCCCACTGTGGCCCCAGTGGAAGGACTGGTCTATTATATTTTCATCGTAGAGTGTTTGATCCAGAAAGAGCCTGGGTTCAGCTGTATCAGGCCCTCAATTCCACCACACACCATGAGAATAAGCAAGACTGTGCAAATTCTGATTTTCAGTTTCTACTTTACTTACTTTTCCTTTTTTCCTTTTTCCATAAAGTTGATGTTGTGCCATGGATAATATTCAGCATAAACAAATTATTGTTTCATTTGGTAATCTTCCAGATTCTAATCCATCCCACCATGTCCACCATTGCTAATAGCTTGGCTGAACTTACCTTGACCTTGGAGAGTCTAGTATTCTTTAAAAGGCCTCTCATGCTGCTTCAATGATTGAGAGACCTGTGTTTTGTCCCCTGGAATTGCCATGGCTCTCTGATAATCTACAAAGCGTTTCTCTTGTCTAAATCAGTTCAACAATGCCTTTCTCTTTTCATCATCCATGAATATTCTCATAGAAAAGGATAGCTATTATACATCCATTCTTCTCTTAATGTTTGTTGTTCTTTCCACAATCATGCATTCCAAGTATATATTGTTTTACAATATTAATGCATAACGTAAGAGCATACTAACATTAAAAATTATATATAATAAAATTGACCATGAATATAGGTGATGGTTCTATTCATCTTGTTTTATGTTTACTACTCAGAATACTGAGCAAAATTTAATACGTTTTGAATTGTCTGTACAATGTTAGTAGCTCTAGACTCTGCGAGGTTGGCAGGTGATAACAGTGTTGTTTTCTATTAAAATAGACTCTAAATAACTATCTGTGAGCATGAGTGTGTCAGTATTTACCAAAGCAGCTGTGGCTGTAACTCCGTTTGTTAGGTCGCCATGGTGATAAAGTCGAGATTGCGGTTTCATCACGTGGGACCAATTAGTTTCACCCTGTTCTCCAGTCGTGTATGACATTCCCCTTTCTACTCACTTGGCTGACTTCACTGAAGAGACACTGGGTGACAGAATGCAGATAGATCAACACACATGTGTCTGTGACTCATGCATCGGCACACGCGTGTCTGTGGGTCATGCGTCGGCACACGTGTGTCTGTGGGTCATGCATCGGCACACGCGTGTCTGTGGCTCATGCGTTGGCACACGTGTGTCTGCGGCTCGTGCGTCGGCACACACTTGTCTGTGAATCATGCCTGCTCATGTATGTATCTTCATACAAATGATTACGTTTATATAAATACTGATATTAGGTAGATATTATTGCTACATAAATTGAGTTGAAGTTCGATGGTTGGCAAGGAAACTACTCAATGACACAAAATATGGTCCTTTAGTCCACAGCAATATGTTTTTGTATTGTCAAATCATGTTTCTATTAAAAATGCCCGGAGCTTCATTCATAGAAGGCTTTCCTCACATATTGTGGAATTGATGTTGTATCTCTAAACATGGACACTTACGATGAGGTAATTATTTCTATTTGACAAGTTATTTTAAAATACTTGCTGAGCTTTTTACTTGATTAGAGCTAAAATGCTGAAAGTTACTATAACTTACAAGCTAGCATAACTAATGTGCTACAAAATCCCTCAAGAATGACAACATGCAGATATTTCAACTGAATGTTGCCTTAAAAAATTATGGCAGAAATTTAGAATACCTGTTATGCTTAGAATGGGATGGACATAGGGGTGGATTTTCCACCTCATCTTTGGCATTTTTGAAGACACTAAGTGTGCACAAGACTGATAGAAGCTCACAAACTGCTGTGTAGTTTTTAAAACATCTTAATGGTATCTCTTTCTTTCTTCATACACATGGACACACTTCTATACACACGGACACACTTCTACACACACGGACACACTTCTATACACACGGACACACTTCTACACACACGGACACACTTCTATACACACGGACACACTTCTATACACAGAACTTTAAATTAAATAGAAATAGTCCTTTTTAGTGTATTGTAATTATCATTAAAATTAAAAACAAATATTCTACGCAGACATACTCAGAAATAGTCCCAAACTTTAACCCTGAAAAAATGACTATACGCTTTACATATAAAATATTCGCAAAAGTTCATTGAGAACAGATTATCCTTAGACTAGACTGTAGCTTTAATGGCTCTGCAAGTGACTCAAGTGGCAAAGAGAGAAATCAAACCCACCTCCCAAAGCTTTTTCCAAAAATGAGAATAAAAAATGAGACTGTTATCTTCCATTGAGTATTTTCCACTGAGTCCTGTTTTGTTTTTGTTTCTTCCTTGGGCTCCTTTGGCTTTATTTGTTTTTAAATTTTTGCTTTGCTTTTTGATGTCATTAATTTTTTGTTTTGTTTTTGTAAAATGTGTGATCTACGAACACATCCAATTTTCATATCAAAGTTACCATTTCTGAAGTAACACTGCACACTTTTTAATTCGCTGTAAGGCCTTTCTTACACGAATCTTTGAAATAAGAAGTATGTGATCAGTTAGCTTTTTCAGTAATCGTCACTAGGTAATTTAGTAAATTCCATCATCCTGGGAGATAAAATAGTATATTTTCCCATGTCTTGAAAAAAAAGGGGAGCAACTTGTGAGTATGTTTAAGAAAATAACTGATATTTGAAAAATTATTCTATCACTGATGCATTTTGTTATGACTATGAGGCTTCCTAAGTATCGTCTGGAACCTGTATTAGATTAAAAGATAGTTAAAATGCACTGCATAAGAGAAAAATAGAAATTTTAAAGATTGAGGGAAAGGACATTGGAGGAAGTTAAAAGGCAAGGAATCCAAGTACGTGATTATCATATACATTCCACGTTGAAAAGGGAATTATGAAAAGGTTACTTCTAGGAGCAAAGAGGTCTGCTTTTTCAGTGTTAAAATATCCAGCTTTAATGACCTGCTCAGGTGGGCTGTAATACACCCCACTGATGAGTCTGTAATGAGCATGTGTTATAGGAAAACAGAGTGTGATAGGAAGTTATCATGGTCTTTAATACATCCCACTGATGAGTCTGTAATGAGTATGTGTTATAGGAAAATAGAGTGTGATAGGAAGTTATCATGGGCTATAATACACCCCACTGATGAGTCTGTAATGAGCATGTGTTAAAGGAAAACAGAGTGCGATAGGAAGTTATCATGGGCTTTAATACACCCCACTGATGAGTCTGTAATGAGCATGTGTTATAGGAAAACAGAGTGTGATAGGAAGTTATCATGGGCTATAATACACCCCACTGATGAGTCTGTAATGAGCATGTGTTAAAGGAAAACAGTGCGATAGGAAGTTATCATGGGCTTTAATACATCCCACTGATGAGTCTGTAATGAGCATGCATTATAGGAAAATGGAGTGTGATAGGAAGTTATCAAGGTTTTGAAAGAGGTGATATGTTACAGAGACAGGAGACAGAGTGATGAAAGCACCGAGCATTGGATGTTAAGGTTAACAGTAGACTGGATCAGTGGAGCCCAGCATGGCAGTAAGTGGTGGAGCTGGCATTCAAGGGTTTGGGAGGAACCAGGTCGTGAAGAGCCTTTTGTGCCATTGACTGGGTCAGCCCTTGCGATTTTGACAGATCATGAAGATGTATCTATACAAACACAAGTTGAGAGAGACTAGATTGGGTTGGGGAGACATATACCCAACACACACACAGACACACACACACACACACACACACACACACACACACACACACAATCTTTGCCAGTTTGGGCTGCTATAACAAAAACATGAATTTATTTTCCACAATTCTAAAGGCTAGAAATCCAAAATTAGGGTGCCAGCATGGCCAGGGTCTGTCGAGGGCCTTCTTTCTGGCTTGCAAAGGGATGCCTTTTTCTGTAACCTTACATAGTGGAGAGAGAGAAAGAGAGAGAGAGAGAGCTGTGATTGCCTTCCAAATGCACTGATCCCATCATGGGGGCTTGGCTCCAGTCTTATGCCCTCATGTAAACCTAATTACCTCCTAAAGACCGCATTTCCAAATACCAGTACATTGGGGATTAGGGCTTCAATATCTATATTCTAGGGGGATACAAGCTTTCAGTTCATAGCATTTCACCCTGTCCCTCCAAATTTTGCATCTTCTCACTTGCAAAATACATTCATCTCAACTGCTTTAAAAATCTAAATTTCTTTTATCAGAAAATCTAAACTCCAAAGTCTAAAGCTTCAACTAAATAACCTCTAAATCAGATTTAGGTGACACATGAGGTAGAACTTATCCCAGGCGAAATTTCTTTCCGACTATGAACATGTGAAACCAAATAAGCTAAGTGCTTACAAAACACAGTGGTGGAACAGACATAGTGTGGATATTGCCCTTCCAAAAGGGACAAACAGAAGACAAAAATGGAGTAATGGGTACCAAGCAGGACCTGGTGAAGTAGAGGCCCAACTTTTGGTCCACTGGGGCATCAGACCTGTTTCCACAGCTCTGCTGGGCAGGGGCCATGCCCCCAGGACTCCAGTGTGTGGTGGCCCTGCCCCTAGGCTGCAAGTGACCTAATCTCCACAGCATTGGGTATAGACTATTTTGTTTCTTAAGACCCAGGTAATATCCTCCCTCTTTTAAAACTAAAGAGGCAGGCCTGGTAATCTCTGAATTACTATTTGGGTCATTCTTCCCTTCGCTTGACGAATAGTGCACATTGGCAGCTAAACAGCTCTATAGCCCTATCCTGTGATTGCAAGTTCAACGGTCTTCCTTCATTCTGTTCCATCTCTGTCTCTTTCAGTTAAAATTGGCTATTTTCCTCGTAGTGCATTGACTAAGTCCAGAGTTCATATCCACACTAATCTCGTATAAAATACTCAGTATGCCACACCTCAAGTGTTCTCTTGTTGACATGCTTTTTTATTTTTTGTAATAGGTCCAGGTTTAGAATTTCCAAATCTTTAAATTCTGGTTCCATTTTGCTTAACAATTCAATCTTTATTTCTGTCTTCTTGCATTTTACTCTAATCAGTCAGGAGGAACTAAGCCACTCCTTCAACACTTTTCTTAGAAATCCACTCAGCTAAATATTCCATTCCAATACACAGAAGTTCTACCTTCCACAAAACATTAGAACATGAACACAACCTGGCAAATTTCTTTGCCACTTTGTAACAAAGATCCCCTTTATAACATGTTCTTCATTTTCTTCCTAAGAACTCCTCAGAAGAGTGTTTATTAACAATATTTCTATCAACATCCTACACATGATTACATTTTATCTCTAAGAAGAGGGAAGTTTTATCCGCAACCTTCTTTTCTTTCTTAGCTCTCACCAGAATTGCCTTCAGCAATCCTTTTGGAACCGTATCAGCTTTTCCTAGCATGGGCCTTAAAACTTTTCCAGCCTCCACCCATTACCCAGTTCCAAAGCTTCTTCCACATTTTTAGATATTTGTTACAGCAGAACTCTCATCTGATACCAATTTCTGTTTTAATCAATTTGGGCTGCACTAACAAAAAATGCCATAGACTGTTGGCTTAAACAATAGAAATTTATTTTTCACACTTCTAAAGACTGGAGGTCTGACATCAGGGCACCAACATGATAAGGTTCTGATGAGTGCCCTCTTTCAGGTTTGTAGACAGCTCCCTTTTGCTCTATCCTCACATGGCAGACAAAGAGAGAGAGAGAGAGAGAGAGAGAGAATGAGAGCTCGGATCTCTTTATCCCCCTTATAAAGGTACTAATTCCTATGAGGGAGGCTCCACTTTCATGATCCCATCTAACCCTGATCACCACCCAAAGGCCCTACCTCCAAATATTATCACATTGGGGTACTGACGATTTGAACCTCAACCAACATATGGATTTTGAAGGGGACGCAGACAAAAACATTTCCTCTCTTTCTCTCTCTCTCTCTCCATATGTGTGCACACACACATATATACACACACAGACATATATATACACACACACATATATATGTATATACAAACATTTCCTCCCTTTCTCTCTGTCCATACGCATGCACACACACACACGTATATACACACACATATATATGTATATACAAACACAAACATTTCATCCCTTTCTCTCTCCATACACACACACACACACACACATATGTATATATAAACACAAACATTTCCTCCTTTTCTCCATACACACACACACACACAAACACACACATATATACACACATACATATATACACATACATGTATATATATACAAACACAAACATTTCCTCCCTTTCTCTCTCCATACACACACACACACACACAAACACAAACACACATACATATACACACACACATATATACACACACACACACGTACAAACACAAACATTTCCTCCCTTTTTCTCTCTCTACACACACACACACACGTATATGTGTATGTATACGGTTCCATTTTGCTTAACAATTTTGTCTTCAATTCACTCCCATAAATAAATTTTGGTTTCGTTTTGCTTAACCAGAAAAATGAGTATTATTGTTTTTTCCACTCTTAAAGGAACGTCAAAGCCTCTCTAGTGTTGTAATATGTTAGAATATTCAAGAGCCTTTTCAGGACACAGTCTATTGAAACATTTTACAGGAATTTAGATCATTGCACTGAGCATTTAGGAAAATGACCAGATTTTTCCTGAGGTGTCACTGAGTCTCTGGAACAAATGGCATTCCTTAAACATTCCTAATTGGCATTCCATTTATAATAACAGGACCCAACTTTGAGCAAGGCTTCCATGGACATTGGCCCTACTCTGCTCATCTCTCAGCCTCTTCTGAATATCTTCCCTGCCCATGATTAATTAAAGATAACTGATAAAGTACAACTTTTTCATGGGCAACTTTCATTATCTGTTTTGTTCACAGGACTATCACTGGCCTTGTAATACATACTCTGTAATATTGGCTGCCATAATCAAATGGTGAAAGTGGGAGAGTGAAGGTATAAAGACTAGGGATGGAAGGGGTCTAGAGATAACACTCATCCCCTTTAGGAATATCCGAGCCTGATCAAATGAAACTATCTATTTCTTTCTAATTTTAAGAAAATGGAAATTAGTACTATGTCTACTGAATTGAATCAATAAACGTATTCAATACAGAATATATGGCATAATTTATTTTGTATGTTTTGGATGAAAGTAAGACAAATGGCATTATTTTCTCAAATGATAAATACAAATCATTGGCGAACCTCAAAATGATAGTATGATGCTCCTAACTTTGTCCTTTATGTCCTTTCTGGCTCGGGTCACACATGTTTGATACAGGTGGAGACTCTTGTTTCTTTAATATTTCTTTAAATCCCAATCCTAGGCCTTTCACTGTAAGAGGGCTATAGAAATATGTTTAATGTAGGTACATCTGAGGATTCCAAACCCAACACATTTTCTCACTCTGTAATCTCTACACCACTTGATTTCATGCATTCCCATGATCTCAGTTATAACCTGTAATTGAATCTCCCAAATCTATATCCCCCAAAGCATACATACACACATATATATGTATACATATATTCTCTACATGTTTAAACAATCCATCTGGGGATCCATGGTTTGTTATATTTGTTTTTAATAGCCACATCCACTTTTAAACAACTTGATTATTGAAGGGTTGTTGGAGAACAAATGTAATATATCTCACTGAAATTTCCTCTAAATTTTCAATTAGCTGATTTAGAGATAATAATCTTCTATACAGTGAGCTAATAAGAGTTTACAACTCAAGAACATTTTAGTATTAAATAAGAAAATGCATGAAAAGCACTTAGCAAAGCAAACAGCATGAAAGAAATAGATACAATGTTTTATGCTTCCATTAGATAGAAACACCTCATTAGATTTGGTGCAAACATTTGACTATTTAAATTCTATTTCAGCCCTTTTAGGAAATGCATCCTTAAATATTTCATCACTTTTACATTATTTAGCATAAACTTAACTATTTCAATAACGAGACTTTTGTGAAAATAGAAAGAAGCATACAAAACAGCTAGAAAGGAATTGTTCATAATTTGACAATGGGCTAATACATTTTTATCATGACAGGTCATAAAACAGAGCTCCAAAATACTGGATAAAAGAAGTCAAAGAATTAAAATGTGATTTTTTCCTTAAAAAGAAAAGGATAACATGTCAGCCCCAACATATAAAGAACTTGGACACTGTCATATTTTTACAGAAAAAAAAAAGCATAACAAACTAAAAATCACTGACTTCCCTTGGATGAATCAGAGAATTAAGTTTGCAGAGAAAATTGCTATCTTCAAATCTCTCTCAAGAGAGATGAATACAGAGTGTCACAGCTGAGGCAAACTTACCTACAGCAGAAGCTGCAGGTGCTATCAATGGTAGCAACACTTAAATGGCATTTCGATGAATTATTGGAGGCTGAGATTGGACAAATATGAGACTGAGAGACTCCAGGAGCTATATTCTAATGGAGACCTCAAAATTTTCCTGGGCTTTACAGCCAGGAAGAAAACCAGTTTCTCCTGGTGAAGATCTGAAAAAAGTCTTCTCAGGAAAGACCTTCTCTTGGCTCAGACAGGGGGATGGAAAGAGTAACAATTATAAACACAATTGAGCCTTTGCAAGAGCCTTTCCAGAGCTAAAGGAAGGACAGTTATTCAACTTCAGCTCAATTTAGTTTTTATGTTTCACTTAAGGAAGAATGGAAGCAAATAAACACTTGAAAAGTCACAGTCCAGGAACAGAGGCCTCCTGAAACAGTTACTTTAGAATAAAATAATTTATTCTAGATTATTTTGGAATATCTGCCCATACTCTATCACCACATTAACAGGGATTTGGTATAATAACGGTGGGTTACAGGAGAAAGAGAGTCAAGGGACAGACTCTCTCTGTGAAGGAGCATTTACAGAAGCTTATAGTATATGCTGCAGACCAAAACATGAAAACTAGAAACAATTAGACACCTACAATTAGATAAAATATTTAACATATTCTGATTCCTAGCCACATAAAATTAAAAGGCAGAGATGGTCAGAGTATATGAAAATAGCAAGATCCAACTATATGTGGTCTACAAGAAACCCAATTTTAAATACAGCAACTTACATAGAGCACAAGTAAAGTGATAGAGAAAGATGTTATGCTAACACTAGTCAAAAGGAAGTTGGAGTAGCTACATTAAATTGAGACAAAACAGACTTTAGAACAAGGATAATTATCAAAGAAAAGTGGTGCATTGCCCTGCCCAGTGACCCAGCAGGAGACATGCCTCTCTGTACTCTTGAAGACAGGCTCATCAAACTTAGTCCCACTGCAGATCTTAGAGTAACTGTCACCCAATTTCAGTCCTACTTAGTTACAGTCCAGGGCAAGACCTGCCCACCCAGAGAGCTGCCCAGTAACCCAGTGGGAACTACATCTGCCTGTGCACTTGGTGGCAGGTAATCTATAGACCTAACTGTTGACTTTGAAATGGACCTTTGTCCACCAGTCCTATGGACCAAGGTTCCAGAAGCAGTCCGATTCATCCATAAACCAAGCAGGATCCATGCTTGCCAGAGTCCCTGATAACAGGTCTGCAAACTGCAGAACCTACTTCAGACCTAGCAGTGGTCACCAAACCTGCCTCAAACTCTACTTTACTACAATCCTAGAAGTAATTCCATCAACCCAGGAAACTGGCAGAGAAAGGTCTTTACTTGCCAAAAACCAATCTTTAAAGACTGGTAGAGGTGTTTATTCTTTCAAAAGCACAGTAACCAACAGAGGCTATATGAATCTCAAAAAATCAGGCAAATAAGACACCACCAAAGGAATCTAATAAAGTTCCAGTAACCTATCGCAAAGAAATACAGACTTAGAAATTATTTGACAATAAATTCAAAATAATCACCTTAATGAAGCTTAATGAGGTATAAAAACCACATATATACAACTAAACAAAAATCAGAAAAACAATGCACGGATAAAATGAGAATAAATAAACCAAAACCATAAAAAGAACAAATTAGAAATCCTAGAACTGAAGAATACAATGACAGACTGAAAATTTAATGGAGACCTTCAACAGCAGACTCAGTCATGTAGAGGAAAGACTCAGTACACTTGAAGACAGGTTCGTTGACATTAGCCAGTTAGAGGAAACAATAGAAAAAAAATTTGGAGAAAGCATATAAAGCCTATGGAACACCATCAAACCAACAAATATAAACATTATGGAGGTTCCAGAAGGAAATAAGAGAGAGAAAGGGACAGGAAACTTATTTAAGGAAATAATTGGTGAAAACTTCCCAAATTTTGGAAGAGATATGGACATCCAAATTCACGAGGCTCGAATACTACCAATGAAAAAATCCAAAGAAAATTACTCTGAGACACTTTATATATAAACTGTCAAACTCAAAGACAAAAATAACTTAGAAAGAAGCAAGAGAAAAGTTACTCATCCACATACAAGAGAACTGTCACAAGGTTATCAGCAAATTTTTCAGACAAAATTTTGCAGGTGAGGGGAAAAGGGATAACACATAATCGTTTTAATGTGTTGGATTTAAAGAAAAACTGCTAACCAAAAGTACTTTACCTGAAAAGGGCTGACCTTCAGAAATGAAGGAGACATAAAAACATTCCCAGACAAACTAAAGATGAGGGAGATCAATCATCACCACAAAATGTGCCTTAGATTAAATTCTAAAAAAGATTCCTCAAGTTGATTTGAAAGGATGCCAAGTAACAACGTGAAAACATATGGAAGTATAAAATTCACTTTAATGCAAAGAATATAGTCAAATCAGAATACTCTGTTAGTGTAATGGGGGTGTATAACTACTTTTACTGTAATAAAAATGTTTAAGATAAAATTATTAAAATAACTACTATAATAATTTGTTAATGAACATACAATATATAAAACATGTAAACTGTGATATCAACACCATTAAATGTGAAGTGAGAAGTTAAATGTAGAGTTTTTATATGTAGAGTATTTATAAGTTGTTTTATTTACCTCACGGTAATTACACACTTAAAAAAATATCACAGTAGATACATAAAAGAAAAAGAGAAGAGATGCAAACATATCACTACAAGAAAAATCATCAAATCATAAAGAAAAACAGCAAGAGGGAAAAGTGAAACAAAGATCTTTAAGATAGAAAACAATTAACAAAGTGGCAGTGGTAAGTCCTTACATGTCAATAACTACTTTAAATATACATGGATTGAATTCTCCAATCAAAAACATAACTGGCTAAATTAGTACTTTTAAAAAATTCAACACTATGGTACCTACCAGCGGCTTACTTTAACTTTGATGATACATATCAGCTGGAAGTGAAAAAATGCAAAAAGATATTTCATGCATATGGTAACCAAAAGAGAGCAGGGGTGGCTATACTTGTACAAAACAGAATAGACCTTAAGTAAAAAATATCACAAGACACAAAGTAGTCATTATATAATAATAAAGAGATCAATTCATTAAGAGGTTATAACAACTATAAGTACATATGCACTTAACATTGGAACACTTAAGTATGTAAATATATAGCCAAGACACTCTGGGGAATGAAGAACAAAGCCTGAGGCATTAGGGTTCCTGATAACGAACAGCATTTTAAAGCCTTACTATGATACAGCATTACAAAGCAATATGATACTGTCATAAAAGCAGACACACAGACAAATGGAACAGAATAGAGAGAACTGAAATAAACCCACACATAAACTACTAAGTAATTTTTGATCAGGGTGCCAAGAATACACAATGTGGAAAGGATATTCTCTTCAAATAAACGGTGTTTGGAAAAGTGAATATCCACATGCAAAACAAAAGCAAAAACAAATTAAACCCTTGTCTTACACCACACACACACACACAAAAAACTCAAAATGAAACAAATTTAAGACTTAGATCTAGACCTGGAACAATAAAACTCCTAGACAAAAACATAGGGAAAATCTTCTTGACACTAATTGTGGCAATGAATTTAGCTATTGTCACGAAGAACGCAGGCATCACAAACAAAATAAACAAGCAAGGCTGCACTCAAATCTTCTGCACATGGAACATTTTCATCAGCACATAGAACATTCCCAGAATAGACTATATCTTTGATCACAAAACAAGTCTGAACACATTTTAAAAGTAGAAATAATATTAAAAATAATTTCCAACCACAATAGAATAAAACTGGTAATCAATAACAAGAGGAGCTTGTTGGAAACTTTGCAAACACATGGAAATTAAACAGTGTCCTCCGGAGTGACCAATGAGTCAATGAAGAACATAAGAAGAAAATTTAAAAATTTCTTGAGGCAAATGAAAATGGACATACAACATACCAAAGCCTCTGGGATACAGCAAAAGCAGTAATAACAAGGAAGTTTATAGCAATAAAAGCTTATTTCAAAAACTAGAAATACTTCACATAAACAACCTAATAATGCACCTCAAGGAGATAGAGAAGCTAGAACAAACCAAATCCAAAATTAATAGAGGGAAAGATATAATAAAAATCAGAGCAGAAATAAATGAAGTTGAGACTAAGGTAAAATACAAAAGCTCAACATAATAGAAAGTTGGTTTTTTGAAAAGACAAACAAAATTGTCAAACCTTTGGCTGGACTTAAATAAAACAGAGAAGATCCAAATAACATTAGAAACAAGAAAGGAGCCATAACAACTGAGACCACAGAAATACAATCATTACAGGCTATTTTGAACAACTATATGCCAACAAAATGGAAAAATCTTGAAGAAATGAATAAATTTCCAGAACACACAACCTACCAAAATTGAACCATAAAGAAATAGAAAACCTCAACAAACAAATAAGAAGTAACAAAATCAAAGCTCTAATAAAAGTCTCTCATCAAAGGAAAGCCCAGGACCTAATGGTGATGTGCACCTGTGGTCCCAGCTACTTGGGAGGCTGAAGCAGGAGGATGACTTGAGCCTGAGAGGTCAAAGCTGCAGTGAGCCATGTTTGTGCCACTGTACTTCAGCCAGCCTGGCCATGCTGACAACCAAAAAAAAAAAAAAAAAAAAAAAAAACAAACAAAAACAAGCAAACCTGATTTATACAATGAAATATTATTTAGCCTCAAAAAAAAAAAAAAGAAAAGAAAATATTGCCATTTGCAATAGCATGACTAGATCCAGATGACAATTTGCTAAGTGAAATAAGCCAGACACAGAAAGACAAATACTGTATCATCTCACTTATGTGTGGAATGTAAAAATGTCAGACTCATAGAAATGAAGAGTATAATGCTGGTTGTGGGGGGCTGTGGACTGGGAGGATGTTGGTAAAAGGTACAAACTTCCAGTTATAAGATAGATTCATTTTGGGGATCTAATGTATAGCATGGTGACTATAGTTAATAATACTATATTACATATTTGAGGTTTGCTTAGAGAGAAGATTTTAGGTGTTCTTGCCACACTCACACACACACACAATGGCAACTATGTGATGTGATGGGTGTGTTAATTAGCTTGATTGTGGTAATCATTTTACAAAGCATACATGTATTAAATTATCACCTAGTACGTATTAAGTATATATAAATTTTATCAGTTATGCCTCAATAAAGCTAAAACAAGAGTGACATTATATAATGATCAATTCTTTGCAAAGAAAACAAGTATGCACCTAATAAAAGATCTTCGAGTTATGTGAGGCAGAAACTGATGTAACAACAAAGAGAAATCAACAAATGCACTGTTATGTTGGCAATTTTAAGTGCCTCTGTTTAGTAGCAGCAGAGTATTAACCGTGTGGGATTAAAATAAAATTAATTATAGAAAGATAGCTGAAATGCTTCAAAATATTTGAAGATTAAGCAATGTGCTACTAAATTACATATCCGTTAAACATGAAGTCCCAAGAGAAATTAAGACAAACATTAAACAATGAAAACGGACATAGAAATTACAAAATTTTGTGGGAAGAAAAAAAGGCAGTGCTTAGAAAAATTTGTAGCATTGACTGTATACCTTAGAAGAGAAGGACAACTCTAAAATCAATAATCTAACCTTCTTCATTGGGAGACTAGAGAAATATGGGTGATTTAAACATGAAGCAACTGGAGAAAATAAAATTTTAAAAGTCAAAGCAGAAATCAGTGAAATTCAAATCAGGAATACAATAGAGAAAAAGGATGAACCAAAAGCTGATTCTTTGAACAGATCAATAAAATTGAATATAATTATAGCCAGTTGACCAAGAAAAAAAGCAGTGAAGACACAAGTTACCCACATGAGAAATGAAGGAGTAGTCCGCTACAGATCTCACAAACAGTAACAGGCTAGTAAAAGAGTCCTGTAAACAACTATACCTAGTGAATCTATCACTTTGATGAAATGGGCTGATATCTTGAAATACACAAACTACCAAAACTTACTCAAAGATAAATGATTCAATATGCATATATCCATTAAAGAAATCCAATCAATAATGAACAACTATTCAACAAAGAAAACAAAGTCAAGATGGTTTTATAGGTGAGTCCCACCAACCTTTTAAGTAAGAAATGACGCCAATTCTCTGTAATCTCTTTCAGAAAATAGAAACCGAGATCTCACTTCCTGTCTCTCATAATTCTGTCTGATCAGGATTACGCTAAGGCCAAAACCAGATGAAAACATTATCAGAAGGGAAACCAGAGGCCATTATCTCTCAGCACCCCACTGATAGGGACTTGTTAAAGGGGGACAGGAGCCAATTGAAAGGGGTCCCAGTGGCTAAGCTAGAAGTATTTGAGCCAAAACAAAAGTAGTAATGGATTATAACCAAAAGTAGAGCATACATATCCATGATTCCATAAAAATATAAACAAATGACTACATAAGTAAATAAATATGAAAGAAGACAAATTTCCCCACAGAAGCATTCCCAATAACAGGTAGATAGCCCACCCTCAATGGGGGGAAGTGCCAACCCTCATTGCTTAAGTATGGATGGCACATAGTGACTTCCTTCGGAAGAATGCACATGGAGAGAAGCAAGTATAGTGACATGACAGTGGAGAAGCCCAAGAAATCCCACCTCCACCAGGTGATCAGGGTGAACCTCAATAGTGATGAATCATGTTGTCTGTACATAACCGGGTTATCCTGGGATGGAAATGTCACTTCATTTCTGTGGTCTTCCTCACACACACACACACAAAATCCGAAAGCCCTGTCTGACCATCAGAAAACACTAGACAAATTCCAATAGAGAGGTATTCTACAGAGCACCTGGCCAGTGCTCCTCAGAGCTGTCAAGGTCATCAAAACAAGGAAGGCCCGAGAAACTTTCACAGCTGAGAGGAAGCTGGGAGACCTAAGGACTCAGTAGCATGTGGGATCCTGGGCAGGGTCGGGAAACCGAAGAAGACCTCAAGTAAAAACCAAGGAAATCCAAATGATGTACAACCTGAGTTATTAAGAATGTATCAATATTGGTCCATTAATTGCCACATGCACCATACTAATGTAAGATGGAAAAAAAAGAAATGAAAATAAAATCACTAACACACATTTACCATTTAAAGCCTTTGTTCTTGTTATAAATTTCATAATATAATGAGGTGATTAATATCTTTATTCATGTATATTAGAAAAAATAGGCTTATAGAAAGTTATTGATGTGCTTAAAGTGTGTAGGGTTTGTGAGTAGGACTTAGGTCTCGCTAACACCAGGGTCATTGCCCTTAATTTCTCCTATTTTGTAAACTCTACTTTTTAAATATTCAAGTTTTGCCAAAATACAATATTGCTAATCCATATTGAGTCCTTATTCTGAGCACTGTTCTAACACTCGCTCATTTAATCATTACAAACCCTAGGAGACGGTATGGTTATTTTTTCAATATTTCAACTGATGCCATTAAACACAGATTGGTTAACTTTCCAAAAGGTTACAATGGCTGTAAACAGCATAAAGATTATAAAGTGCCAGAAGTTTGAGACTAGCCTGGCCAACATGGTGAAATCCCATCTCTACTAAAAATACAAAAATTATCCAAGCATGGTGGTGCACGCCTGTAAACCCAGCTACTCAGGAGGCCGAGGCAAGGGAATTGCTTGAACTTGGGAGGTGGAGGTTACCATGAGCCGAGATCGTGCCACTGCACTCAGGCCTGGGTGACAAGAGCGAAACTCGGGCTCAACCGAGGGAGACTCCACCTCAAAAAAAAAAAAACAAAAAAAAAAAACAAAACAGTGCCGGGTTTCAAACCTGGGCTGCCTGGCTCCAAAGTCATGGCTCTCCCTCACTCCAGGAGAGCAACGTTTCTAGGATGAGAAACGGCCCATTTAGAAAGCTCATGGGGAGAAGGTGTGTTGCTTTCTATAAGCTTTTCCCCTCTGATTCATTTCTCTTCCATCTATGTTTGTCTGATCGGTGTTATTGTGCATGTGTGTGCATGCACGTGTCTCTGTGCACATACCTGTATGTGTATGCATGCATCACATGTGCATCTGTACATGTATTTTAGTGGTACATTGCATTTGTGTCAAATTTTAGTGAACACGTTTATTAAGGACATGTGAGAATTTATTTGAGGACGATTATAATGAGATAATTTTACTTCAGAATTTTGACTGTGCTGCAAGCTCGCACTGTATTCCTTAGCTTTCTATTCTATTCCACTGATCTAGCTGCACGAGTATCATAAAATTCACACTTAAAAATAATAGTTTTATAATGTTTTTAAATGACATCATTCAGACAGTTGAGGGAGAAAGCAGTTATGTGACGTGAACAGAGCACTTACTCTGTTATGAGATACATGTTTGGTCCTGGCTGTTTTATGGCCTTTGTGGCATTGCATAGATACAAGTTTTAATATTCTTATCTATAAAATATAGAAAATAATACCTATTTCATGGTATGCTTTAAAAATTAAATAAATCAAAGAATTTGAATGTGGGAAACTAAAGAGCATTGTGAATTCCACATTCACGTGATTAATTACTATAAATGGATAATACATAGCTATAGTTCATGTCAACTGTCAATGTTTCTTGTATTATTAAATTTTCTGACATGTCTGAGGATGAGCAAAGGAAAACCAAAACCCAGGTGTTTGGTAATGGCACCATGAGCGCTGACTCTCTGGACCCCTCGGGTGGCAGCATAAATTTGTGTTGCCAGTGGCTGCAGGAGAGGAAACCTGGTGGGAAGCCATTTTATTTGAGGTTGGCCCTGAGATAGAGATTCCAAGGTTCAAAGTTATAAATAGACTCAGGGAAGTGGCTTTTGTTAAACTGATAAACAATTGTATTGCTAAATAGCAAGAGAAGTAGTCACAATCTTATTCCTAGATCCACGTTAATGTGGGCAATTGATCAATTCAAAGGAACTAGTGACAGTCAGGACCACCCAGCCTGAGAGTGACCCCTTCATTCCGGGCTGATGGTGTCTGGTGGGACAGGCCTCCTTTTTATTTCAGAAGCCTTGCAGGGAGTCACATAAGGTGGTTCCTTTTGGACAAATGCAATCCCCAGGGCACAAATTTTGAATACTCAGAACTTTAGAGGTCTTGGGCTCCAAGAAACATTAGTCTCAAAACTGTTCGACACGGTTCACTTCAATGGATGTTCCTCATAAGTCAGCAGTACTAAGAATAGTGTTGTGTCCTCTGAGCAGAATCTGAAAGCGCTTGCCAGCACACTTCCATCCTTTCCTGGCTTTGGAGACGGGCGAGAGACTTGGGCTACTAAGCAGAAAATTTTACTTACTCACAAATTTTTGAAAATGGTTTCCAGAGGGAAAAATGACCATTATCACTGAATAAAATTTAAGCCAAATTAAGCCTTAATCTAGCAAGATGTCAGTAGTCATGGTCCAGTCTTTTCATCAGTATGTTTTCTTTTTTCTCCTCTGCAAACATCTTCCCATAGGCTCGATTCAGCTCAGTACATTCTTAAATGCTGGTGTCTCCCTCCTCACCGTATCCACAAATTCACTCTTTTCCACTCTTTGGCACTCTCTTGCTTTCTCCCTTTTCCACAACTGCTTTGAAAAGTCTGTTTAAAAATGTGAAAACCTTTGTAAAAATACTGATAATACTTCTCATTTTCATGGGCTGTAATACCCATCGAATACACTATCTTGTGATGAGTTGGCTGCCTGCAATCGGCCAAAGTCCAACTGCTTGCAATTGGCTAAAACCTGGCTGTTACAAAACAATATACTACCAAGTTCAATGTCTGTGTGCCTAAGTACTAAACTAGGTTGCAGTTTGTTACGCAGGAACTCAAAACATATACACAGCACAGGCTAAAGGCTTTCTGCTAGTGTCACTTCACAAGAGTACAATACAGAAGGGAGGGTGACAATGACATTTCAAACCCCCGCAACTTACTTGAAGTTATGTTTTTCCCAGAAACAGGAGCTCTCATTCTTTCATTAATGACATTGGTGAGAGATTTATTTCCAAAGATAATTTCAGTTGGTTGTATTCTTTTCATGTCTGTGCACAGAAAATCCTTTCTGTCCAACTCTGGTTCATCCAAGATTGAACTAAGGATAAACACACACTTGAACTGGTTTTAAAGTTTAGCTCGAGGTACAAGGTGCCACTGAAGCTTCTGAAAGAACAGAATAAAGACAAGTTGATCTTTAGCTGCAACAATGAAGGACTTTAGCCCTGCTGTTATCACCTTTCCGTCAAAGCGATTCTTCCACGACAACCTTTATTCAGCAAGCTCAGGGAGAAATGATATTTTCGTGTTCCTCTTCCCAGAGCTTGCTTTAAAACAGAACATCTCACTTAAGAACTTGCCTCATACTCGTGTTTCAGACAACGTAATATCACAATGATACAGGGTTCCCTGGTGAGGTCATTACCGCAGAATTACATGGGGTTGGATTTTGATTCAAAACGTTTTGAACAGCAGTTTTCCGCTGTAAGTTTTATACACTTTTAAAAGAACCTGCCTATTTTAGGAGAATTGCTTGAACCAGGGAGTCGGAGGTTGCAGTGAGATGGCGCCACTGTACTCCAGCCTAGCGACAGAGCAAGACTCTGTCTCAAAAAAAAAAAAAAAAAAAAAAAAAAAAGAACTAGCTTATTTTATTTTCCCATCCGTTTCCATTTCTTTTCTATTTTCTTTTAAAATTCATTAGTACTACTTGCCTGTTTCTCGATGTATCTCATCACACGTTTATCACCAGCAGTGGCTTTCTCCATCCACTCGCAATTATTTTAATGCAATTTTTATAAAGGCATTTAATACTTAATGTGTTCCAAGGCGCTGCTCCAAGCCTTTTACAAGTATTAAGTCATTCAGTCTTTCGTGGCTGAATTCATTTCTACAGCACACGCACGGCCACTTCGGCTCGGAAACTGGGCTGGAATCAGGGAACTCTTTTCATTATGGGATAAGCTGGCTTGTTCTACCCCCAAGCGTAAATCTGAGGATGAACCTATTTTTTTCTTTTTCCAACTGGGATACGGCAAACATACAGCAAAGTCTACACAAAGCTCTAGTTGATAAAGAGCAGTGCATGGACTGGTACAAGCAGCACCTGTGCTGAGACCCCCGGAAGGTATTGTCTCTCCTCCTCCCAGGTGTCCTCTGCCCTCCACATGGAGCCTCCCCTCTGAGGCCTGCAGCCATCAACACGCAGGTTGTAGCTTCCTAGAAACCAGTCCCTGAACTCACACCCTACCACGCACCAGCCTGAGTTCGCAAAGAGACAAGCCTTTGGAGCCAGTCGCTCCACACTGGGGGCGCTGAGGGCCTGGAGCCCTCTCAGCTGTAGAGCAAGGGCCACGGCTCCCAGCGCTGGGACCTTTGTGTGAGTCGCCTACGAAGGTGCATGGAAAATCCTTTTCTTGTGTCTGACACAACAACTGTCGTCCGTTCTCTTTGCCCATGCTCACAACACGACCCCGAGGAACGTTATTTTTGGGAGAGGGGGCCTCATCCTCAGAAGGGCCGGCACGAGCATCTCAGCGGGTTCGGGTCCACAGGCAGCGCCGCTGACGCCCCCACAGTCCTGCGTGCCCCTTCTCCCCGCGTGCCCCTGCACCCCCCCGCATGCCCCTGGCTCCCGCATGCCCCTGCCCCGCACGTGCCCCTGCCCCCCACGTGCCCCTGCCCCCCTGCATACCCCTGCCCCCCGTGTGCCCCTCAACCCCTTGTGCCCCTGCCCCCTATGTGCCCCTGCCCCCCGTGTGCCCCTGCCCCCCACGTGCCCCTGCCCCCTGCATGCGCCTGCGCCCCCACGTGCCCCTGCCCCCTGCATGCGCCTGTGCCCCCACGTGCCCCTGCACTCCGAGCTGCCCCCAGCCCCCCAAGCTGCTCTTCCTGCATCCCTGGGACCGCACCCCTCACCCAGCAGCTCCCAATCATCTACTGAGCAGAAATGAGGCGGCCTCCCTGGCAATGGACCACTGAATTCTTGTAACCCACCATCTAACTTGAGCTTTCATGTCTCCTACCCTTATGGTGCGGGAGTGCGTCAACCTCAGTATGAGTTTAGTCACTGTCTTAGAAAGAGCACTCCCCAAATTGACCTTTGAAGACAAGACCCGTTCACAGACACAGAACGGCTGGGCTGCCCTTTGCTGCCGACTAGGACACTCTAGTGGAGAAGATGGATGGCCAATATAATAAATAAGCACATTTTATGGTGCGTTGTAAAGTGAAGAGGGCTCCAGAGATAAAACAAAGCAGAGGGGTGACTGCGAGTGTTCCTAGCATCTGATATTGTCCATGACTTAAATGTTATGAAACAAAGCTATGTTTAACTAAGTGGGAATATAAGCTTTTGAATATATGTGTCCCATGGAAGATAACATTTAAACAATTTAATGCTCTCATAAAAATGCTTGGTTAACTGCAACATAATAATGAAAGAGATTTGGATAGTGTTCCCAGGGCCACACAATGAAGTCATATTTCCAGGATGTAAAAGGCGTTCCACTGAGAGATCACTATTAGGACACTCAGAGCCTTGTTTCTTAAGGAATAAATCCTCTGTATGATATCGCTTGCTATATTCCAATTCTGGAATAGTGCTTAGCACCTAGTAGGGCTTTAATACATGTTTTTAACCCATAAGTGAATGAGAGAGTATGAAGATGTTCGAGAAGTTTGCATTTTAAACAAGTGCTCTTTAGCAGTAAGAATCAGGGGTTATGACTGAGGACAAGGGAACTTCAAATCTGCCTGTTTGTTGAAAGCATGATTTCTGAACTATCTGCAAAGGATTTACATTCTGTCTTCTTTTCATTTTGTTTTTCCTGCTCTTCTTTTTATATTTTTCGGAGACAGAGTCTTGCTTTGTAGCCTGGGCTGGAGTGTAGTGGCACGATCTTGGCTTCCTGCAACCTCTGCCTGTTGGGCTGAAGCGGTTCTCCTGCCTCAGCCTCCTGAGTAACTGAAATTATAGGCGCACGCCACCATGTCCAGCTAATTGTTGTATTTTTGGTAGAGATGGGTTTTTGCCATGCTAGCCAGGCTGGTCTCGAACTCCTGGCCTCAAGTGATTTGCCCACCTCAGCCTCCCAAAGTGCTGGGATTACAAGGTGTGAGCCACTGCGCCCAGCCTACATTCTCTCTTTTCTTAGCTAATTTTCAGTTGTGAATGGACCATTAGCATCATTTGGGTGAGGATTTGTTTATTCTAATGTTTTATTTCATTTTTTTGAGATGGAATCTCACTCTGTTGTCTAGGCTGGAGTGCAGTGGCGCAATCTCGGCTCACTGTAACTTCTGCCTCCCGGATTCAAGTGATTCTCCAGCCTCAGCCTCCTGAGTCGCTGGGATTACAGGCACACGCCACCAGGCTAGATTTTGTATTTTTAGTAGAGACAGGGTTTTGTCATGTTGGCCAGGCTGGTCTTGAACTCCTGACCTCAGGTGATCCACCTGCTTTGGCCTCCCAAAGTGCTGGAATTACAGGTGTGAACCACTGTGTCCGGCCTATCCTAATGTTTTAAAATGCGCTAATGATTCGAACCACCTAAGGTGATCAACCTATGTTCAAATGTTTCCATATTTTGGTATGTCTAGAAACCCTACCTGGAGACAGAGATGCCTATGTGAAGTCACACACTCGTGCTCACTCACACCTTGGTGATAATTGTAGCTCAGTTTGTTTTGCTGCTTCTGTGGGAAATGAGTTGCTTTGCGTGGAGCCACATCTCTTCCAATCATGGGCAGCGGCCCGGATGCTGCACTCACTCCCATCCCGCACACAGGGCAGGTCCTGTCTGAGGCCTGGGACCGCGGCTCCACCCCTCCACAACCGCCAACCAGGGAGAAGCCATTCTTTCAATTCTCCCTCTAACTCTCCGGAGATGTCTCCACTAACATGTCTCCCAACTCTAAGGAGATGCTTCCTGGGCTTCTAGCTGCTGTGTGTCCTGCTGTGGTCAGGGGTACTGGTGCACCGAGCTGACACGGGGAACCTGACAAGCACTGACGAAAGACAGAGTGGGAGTGGTGGGGGCAGAGGGGAGAGGGAGCTGAGAGTGACGCAGTCAGAGCCCCTGACACATTCATTGTCTACCGAGGTACTCTTCCCATAATCTTATTTTTTGTTATTCCATTTGGATTTCAGTTTCAACAGAAAACATAGGAATTGTAACAAAAATGGGACCCATCACTGCAGTGCCATAGCAAAAGGCCCTGCATATAGCTGAACTGGGGTGCGACCTGCGACCCTGGTGAGCCTCTGTTCTACCTGGTGAGCCTCTACCTGGGCCTGTGATGCAGGACAGATGAGCCCCAAAACTGGGGCTTGGCCCAGTAGGGTTCTTGGCTTTACCGAGGAAAGAATTCAAGAGTGAGCCGGTGGTGTTAAACAGCAACCTTTCCTGAACAGCGCTGCATCTTGCCGAGCAGGGCTAACTGTGGGCAGGCAGTGTGTGGCTCCTGGCACCTGTATTTTTACTCACTTATACCCACTTTTAATTATATGCAAGTTAGGGGTGGGCCAATGCAAATGGTGGGGCAGGTTGTTCAGAACAACTTTCTGGGAAAGGGGCAGTAACTTCCAGATCATGGCCATGTAAAGCAGGGGTGACTTCCGGGTCACTGCCGTGGCATTTGTAAACTGTCATGCCACTGGTGGGAGTGTCTTACGCCAATGAGTAATGAAGGCAGCCAGGGATCTCTTTCGTTACCACCTCCTGGTTCCTATGTTTTCTTCAAGTCTGGACCAGGTCTTATTTGGGCCAGTTGTGACCAGAAAATAAGCCCTGCCACTCGCCCATCTCACCTATCCTGGTCACCAGGAGCCTGGAGGGCATCACACCACCTACCAGCTGCTCTTCTAGACTGGGTGTGCAGCTGCACTGAGTGGCCAACAAATGGGAAGGCAGGTGACATCACCCATTTTACTCTTGGAACCTCAGCTACACAGGCCAATAAAATGCCTGCAGGAATGCTGATGTCAAATGCTAAGGAAGATCCCTATGTTTCCAGAGCTGAGTGCTTCCCACTACACCGGTCCCTCGTGCGGATGAACAGGAAGTACGCTCATGAGTGAGTACTGTGGCTCCACCACACAGGACGTGCCCATGGCAAGGGCTGTTCATGATCACAGGCCTCACAGAAGCAAGCTGAGGCCCTACAGGACTGGAGGACGCACTCACTAGGTCCTGAGAGCCCTGCTCTGGAGGCCACACCACACTCGGCACTCCACATGTCATAAAATGCAGTTGTGTTTAACAGAAAAAAGTACTATATGTTTATGTATTTCGTGGATGAGGTTTAGACCGGGGTGTCCAGTCTTTTGGCTTCCCTGGGCCACAATGGAGGAGGAAGGATTGTCTGGAGCCACACATGAAATATACTAACATTAACAACAACTGATGAGTTAAAACAAAACAAAACAAAATCTCACCATGTTTCAAGGACGTTGACGAATTTGCGTCGGGCCACATTCAAAGTCGTGCTGGGATGCTTGCGAAGCACAGGCCGTGGGCTGGACGAGCTCGGTGGAGGCGAATGTGGAGGACGTGACCCTGGAGATGACCAGGCAAGAGGAGGGAAGGCCCTGGACCCGCCCCAAGGCATTCACAGGGTTGGAACCCTTCAGCCCCATGCAGCATCAGGCAGCCGAGGCGTTTCCGTTTGATGGTGACCACAGCGGGGCGTGTTCCTCTTCCGAACACGATGAAGCACTTTCCGAACATGATGAAGCACTTTCCGAACATGATGAAGCACTCTTATGTGAACCTCCACGTCTGCCTCCAGTGTCAGACCCTTTCTGGTGTGGGCTCTCCTACTTCCAGTGACGTCTGTTGATAGGCTGGGTGAAACCAGCAGCCTTTCATTTTCAACAAAATGCATCTCAGCCTATTTTTGAAAGGTTCTGGTAAGTATGTTTTGCATAAAATTTCTTTTTCCTTCAACCACTGCATTTGCTGAGAGTATCAAGCCATGTGTATTTGATTAAGTTACCATTAACGTTTTGAAGAAGCTCTTTATAAGAAATGATTAATGACAAGAAATCCTTGGAAATGTTTTTCTTTGGACCAAATCTTCCCATTTGGTCAAATGAAGTGAAACCTGAAATCAGTCTCTTAAACCTGATTATACAATTGGCACTGTGTATTTGACTAAATGCAAAACGATTTAAAATTCAATAAGCAACATAAATTATACATAATGAATATATTCTACATTTTCAAATTTTTATTTTAAAATAACAAACTCCACTATTATGCCTTATGAAATAAAATTTATTTAAGTGGGTAACTGTGACTGTACATCTCACAAAATTAAATTACTTTTAAATTCAGCAATAAATTTTAAGTACACAATTATGGTCTCAGACTATAAATTGAAATCTCTCAAAGTACAAAGTATGAATAGAATAACCAAAAATTGATGATTTGAAGGAGTCAGATTTGAGTTATCCTGAATGCTGAGGGTAGAGCAGCAATTTTGATTATGCCTGAATAGTAGGGCTAGGAGCGGTGGCTCTTGCCTGTAATCCCAGCAGTTTGGGAGGCCAAGGTGGGCGGATCACCTGAGGTCAGGAGTTTGAGACCAGCCTGACCAACATAGTGAAACCCCATCTCTACTAAAAATACCAACAAAAAAATATTAACCAGGTGTGTTGGCAGGCACCTGTAATCCCAGCTACTTGGTAGGCTGAGGCAAGAGAATTGCTCAAACCCAGGAGGCAGAGGTTGCAGTGAGTTGAGATCACGCCACTGCACTCCAGCCTGGGTTACAGAGCAAGACTCTGTCTCAAAAAAAAAAAAAGATTATACCTGAATAGATCTGGGATAAGACTTGGTGGGCCTGGCAGCGCCTGCACACTCTTCATGCCTGGATGTCTTTTCTGGGCCCTGAACAAGCATTTCCATCCCTCAATTCCATCCCTCAATTTCCACTTTCACCTTAATTTCCTGTCATAACCTCAAAATTAATGTGTTTAGCTTGTACAACATCTCCTTTTTTTTTTTTTTTTTTTTTTTTTTTTTTTTTGAGACCTGGTCTCTATCCCCCAGGCCGAAGTGAGGTGGCAGTCTCAGCTCACTGCAACCTCTGCCTCCTGGGCTCAAGGAATCCTCCTTCCTCGGCCTCCCAAGTACCTGGGACTACAGGCAAGTGCCACCACGCCTGGCTAATTTTTTTAATTCTTATTGTAGGGGCAAGGTCTAGCTATATTTCCCAGGCTGGTCTTGAACCCCTGGATTCAAAGGATCTGCCTGCCTCGGCCTCCCAAAGTGCCGGGATTACAGGTGTGAGCCACTGCACCCAGCCCAATATTTCTCTCGTTCTGAAACAAAATTCTTCCCTTATTTCTCTGCCGATAAACTGTAAATTCGCTTAAACAAGATTGTTCTTCTTAATCTTGCACAAGATTCTTCCCTTTATTTACTGTTGATAAACTGTAAATTCGCTACCAGCTCTTTTTATTGCATGTCACACATTCATCCAGTTTAAGTGCACGATTCAGCATATGTTTTCTTTTTGTCTTTACTCAAATGTCCTCATCTCAGTGATTTCTCTATGAGCAGTTAAGTCTTCAGTATCTTTTCTCGATGGTTCTTATGTCCTGTACCTTCTTTACCATTTCCCTTGATGCTCATTATTAACAGATCTGCTCCTGTTTTCCGGTTTTTAATCCAGCATCCCTCAGTGAGATCAGCAATTTTGTCTGTGTTGCTCACTGCACCCTCAGAACGCAGAACAGTGGCTGGCACATAATAAACACTCAACAAACATTGATTAACTGGAAACCTGGGAGTGATGATAGCAATGGGTCCTGCACGGGACCAACTGGATTTGGGGGTTGGAAAGTAAGTGCTGGACCCATCAGGAGTAGTCTCAGTGAAATAGTGTGGTGTAAGACAGAAGGAAGGAGGGAGTGGAGAGAATCAGTGGATGCGGAAAACCTGCGCAAGCTTCCTATGTACTGGGGAGAGTGGTGTGTTGAGCGGTAACTAAAAGCAGATGTAAGATCAGGGGAGGTGTTCTTATGGACGATGTGCTTGAACACGCTTAGTGTCGTATTAGTCGGGGTTCTCTAGAGGGATAGAACTAATAGGGTAGATGTAGACATAAAGGGGAGTTTATTAGGAAAATTGACTCACACAATCACAGGGTGAGGCCCCACAGTAGACCGTCTGCAAGCTGAGGAGCGAGGGAGCCAGTTCGAGTCCCAAAGCTGAAGAACTTGGAGTCCGATGTTCAAGGGCAGGAAGCATCCAGCACGGGAGAGAGATGGGTCAGAGGCTGAGCCAGTCTAGTTTGTTCATGTTCTTCTGCTTTAATTCTCGCCGCGCTGGCAGCTGATTAGATGGTGCCCACTCAGATTGAGGGTGGCTCTGCCTCTCTCAGCCTACGGCTCAGAAGGTAGTCTCCTTTGACAACACTCACAGACACACCCGGAAACAGTACTTTGCATCCTTCAGTCCAATCCAGTTGACAGTCCGTGTTAACCGTCACAGTGCCGATGAGAAGTTGTTAGAAATGAAGAGGTTGAGAGGAGAAAGATAGATCACAGCTGAATGAACCAAATGTCTGAGGCGAGAGGAAGGGAGCTCCAGAGGCACAGGGTGGGAGGAGGGAAGGAAGGAGGGAAGACAAACAAAAATGTAAGTAACTTTTTTGGCTTTAATATAAAATGTAAAAGAAATGTGCATGTGGCTTCTCTGTTTTTTTGTGATTCCCGAGGCAGGGAAACCTGTGGTGGTGTCAGGATGCTGGAGGATATTTGAAATAACTATTACATAAAAAGGCAGGGAGGAAAGCGATGACTCGGGCAGTTTAATAGCACGGTGGGCAGGGCAGAGCGTCCCAGGGAGGAGCATCCGGGCGAGGCTGCTGACTGTATCGCTCGCAATACCCATCTCGAATTGGCACTGAGACGTAAAGTTCCTGTTGCGTTCACTTTTAGTTCTCTTATTCATTATGTTTCCCCGGTTTTGTGGATGTGGGGTCATTGCTGTCCTGCTCCTAACTGCACTGACTGCTCCTAGAATGGGGGAGACACGAAGAAAGTCGGGGTGCTGCGGTTGAAAAACCCCGGCTCCGGGGTGTTGAGGTGGTTGCATCAGTTCCCATGAATGACTCCACGGGCTAAAATTGAAGATTACGCAAATCAGGCTTGAAAAAAAGGGCCATTTCAGCTCCTGGCTCGGGAGGATAAGCAGAGTAAGTGGGAAAAGGACTATGGTTTGGGGTTTTCTTCAGGGGAACCCAAGAAGGGAAGATAGGTTGTTTCAGTGCAATTTTGACTCATCTGTAGGAATAAGTAACTCCGGTGGAAGGAGCCATCCCTGCATTTTACAGGGAGGTTGTAAACCTCAGGCATAAGCGGGTTTCTGAGTTATCATTGGGATGTGTTTCCAGTGCTGCCCAGTGGCTCTGCGGCGGGGGAGCCGGATGCGATTTCAGACGGCGAAGGGAGCACAGGGGTTCCCTGGCTGTGGAGCTCCTGCAGTGGAAGCCAGAGTGTCCATCACCGTCTTCTCTTCTTCACCCACAGCGAGAAAGGAACAAGACGAACGGGCTGGCATCTGCCCCGATATCTTACCTTTCCTGGGAATTCAGGCTCCTGACGTACTCCTTGCATACATAAAGCAGAATGGTGGGTCTCTCCCACCCTGTTCCTTCAGAATTTATAGGAATGCATTCTGGGCAGGCCTGCGCTCCGAAACCCCAATTTCCTCACTCTTTGTCTTCATGCCCCCTCTTTCCTTCCATGCGGGACCAAGCCATGTGGACAGAGGGGAGGAGCTGGGGCTGTGGGCACAGGCCTGCTGCAGAGCCGGGGCCTGAGCAGCTCTTGGTAAGCCAGGGTCCTGTCACATCCATCTTCTGTGCCGTCCAGTGGATGCCTGCTGACAGTAAGATATGGGCATCAAAGGGAAATGCATAGGAGTGAGCCCTAGTGCCTGATTTGATCTAGGAGTGCTCAGACCTCCCTAGTCCTCTGCATGGCCCAGCAAGTCACCAAACACAGGGTCTGAGGCTACTGGGATCTCTCACCCAACTCACCCAAAGTAAAGCAGAGTTTTGCTCAATTTTCCCTCTGGGTTTGTTCCAACTCCTTCTAAGACCCCATGGGGAAATCAAGTGGCTCAGTTAAATGAGTACTCGGAAACTCAAGGTCTGCTGGAACACTGAATTGTAACGTCATCTTCACTCTACCCCAATCCACACGGCTAATGTTTTTATAGGAAATGTGACCCCAAAGCGAACCCTACAGCTTTCAAAGACAGCATCATAAAAGCATTTATAAAAGCTACAGGTCTGAAAATGTGGGGGAAATAGAATAATAACAAATATAGAAAAACCTAATCATAAAGGTAAAGGCAGGATTTGACTGACGCTCCCCCGAAGGAGGGGCAGGGGCCGCCCTGGCTGTCCATCTTTCTAACTCAAAGTACCTTCAGCAAACAGGACACAGGGCCACCTCTGCCTTCTGGGCAAACCTCTGCTCTCCTGGCTATGACACCATTGTGCACCCGCTGCTGTGTGCACACAAGTGAGGCAGACTTGGGGTGAGATATGCCCAGGCAGGAGATCAAGCTGAAGGGACTCCGTTCCCAGATCACCTTGGACCTGAGATGTACTGCAGGTGTGATCTGTTCATACTAACAGCAACAGTTAACATGTCAGCAGCACGCGTTCCATGCCAGACACTCTCAGGATGGTGTGAACAGCTCACCCTTGAGCAACGCGGGGTTAGGGGTGCCGACCCCTCTCACAGTCAAAACTCATGCATAACTTTGACTCCCCCAAAACTTACTACTCATGGCCTACTGTTGACCAGAAATCTCACCAATAGCATAGTCAATTACCACATATTTTGTCTGTGTTTATATGTTTCTATTTTGTACGTGTATTATATGCTGTATTCGTACAATAAAGTAACAAGATAAAAGAAAATGTGATTAAGAAAACCACAAGGAAGAGAAGATGTATTTACTATTCGTTAAGTGGGGATGGATCATCATACAGGTCTCCATCCTCATGGTCTTCACGTGGGGCACACAGAGGAGGAGGAGGGAGGCTGGATTTGCTGTCTCAGAGGTGGCAGCAGCGGAAGAAAATCCTCCTCTAAGTGACCCACACAGTTCAAGGCCATGTTGCTCAAGGGTCAGCTGTATATTAAACATATAGGTGAATATATTTTATATATGTTATGTCCTTATTGTGTATATGTTATATGCATTCATATTGTATATTTATATGTTATAAAATTAAATATTTTGATGTTTATATTTCTATACAACTGAATATTTAGTAAATAAAATCTAATTGTTGTGCATCTATGTATATTCACTTAATCTTCACAACACAGAAGAGTTTCACAGAGAAGGAGCTGAGGTGAGGAGCATGCATCCTGGCTCAAGCCCGGCTTCTAGAGATGGAGCCACCCCTGACCTTGGGGGTCCCCTGACTCTGCAGGCCACGGAGTATCCCCCTGTGAAGGGTTTTAATTGGAAATTAATTAGACATTGTCTATCTGTATTTTGGAAATCTCATACTGAGTGGTCTGTTCAGGGTAACTTTAGAAGACAAGAAGGAATTTCTGCTCAGTGTGAGGAAGGTGATAAGTGAGCCCAGGTGGGTGAGAACCATGTGAACAGCACGTCGGCACAGCACCAGCTAACAACGACCTTGAAGGTAAAACCGGAGGAGCTTGTGCAGAGTGGTGAGAGTTCACTGCCTAGGACTGAATTTTCCAGACTCTCTGTCTATGCAGCTGGGCCCAGGATCCAAGCTCTCAGTCTACACAGGCAGGCCCAGGATACTGAATTATCCAGACTCTCAGTCTATGCAACTGGGCCCAGGATCCAGACTCCCAGTCAACGCAGCCAGGCCCAGGATCCAGACTCCCAGTCTATGCAACTGGGCCCAGGATCCAGACTCCCAGTCTACGCAGCCAGGCCCAGGATCCAGACCCTCAGTCTACACAGCCAGGCCCAGGATACTTACGTGTGCTGGGGGAGCAGGTGCTGGTGTGAATTCCATGTTCTCTGTTTGTTCTGCTCGCATGTCTGTGTTTCATATAAAGCATGACTTTCTTGACTGCACCTTAAATCTCCACTCAGCGGGTCATTCGGAAAGTGTCAATTAGAAAACCAAAAGTAAATGATGAGCCATTAAAATATATTCTGAAATCTTTCAACATTTCCAAAGAGAGAACAAGCAACATTTTAAATCATCCCTGCTTCTCTCTTTCTCTTCAGCCTAGCACTATGGTTACTTGTTCCCGACCTTCTGTTCCACTCCTTCCAGGGTCCAATTCCCCTCTTTTCCACTTGCTTCTGCTTCTCTGTGCTTTGCTTTCCACAGTGAATCTGTATGTTCTTGCTTTTGCTTTGTCCACTACCCTGATTCTCCACAACTGGAGGCCCCGACCCCCGGCCACAGACAGGTCCCTAGATCCAGGGCCTCTTAGGAACGAGGCCACACAGCAGGAGGTGAGCGGAGTGAACCAGCGAAGCTTCATCCATATTGACAGCCGCTCCCCATCACCCACATCATCACCTGAGCTCAGTCTCCTGTCAGATCAGCGGCAGCATTAGATTCTTATAGGAGCACAAACCCTACTGTGAACTGTGCATGTGAGGGATCTAGGCTGTGTGCTCCTTATGAGACTCTAATGCCTGATGACCTGTCGCTGTCTCCATCACCCCCAGAGGGGACCGTCTCGTGCAGGAAAACAAGCTCAGGGCTCCCACAGATTCTACATGATGGTGAGTTGTATAATTATTTCATTATATATATTACAGTGCACTAATAATAGAAATAAAGTGCACAATAAATGCAATGTGCCTGAATCATCTCGAAACCCTCCGCACCCCTGCTTCTGGAAAAATTGTCTTCCACAACACTGAAATCGGTCCCTGGTGCCAAGGAGGGTGGGGACTGCTGCTCTACAGGGCTGAGGAACTGATCAGGCAAGACGGATGGAAAGAAGTGTGCACACGTGTTTGTGTGGGTTCGTGTATGTGTGTGTGTGGGGGGAGGGTTCAGTGGCAGGAAAGAGGGGCTGTCATGTTATTCTGTGTACTTCAATATGGTTTGAATCTTTGTTTATTAAGAATGCATTATGCATTGTATGTACAATCACACATACTTAAATTTGACAAAATACATTAAATATATAATATGCAAATTACTGCATGAAATCAATGCTCTTGATGCATTTCTAATGTATAAATTGTGCACCCATATTAAATTACAATCTCCATCAGAGCAAAGTTAAAGTAAGCTCCCACCCCATCCTGTCAACTTAACCTTCATCTTCTCATCTCTGTGCCAGTCAGCAGGATGGCTCCCTAAGCGGGCAGGAAGACCCCGGCATCCATCTGCAGTGACAGGAGGCAAAGGCAGACACCCACAGGGTGCATGAATGTGGCTTTATAAGGCACACAGGAGCTGTGTGTGCTTTGTAAAGAGCCAAAAGTGGCACAATTTGAGAAGCAAAATAAAGTTAGTGGATCATCACCTGAAGTATAAGATAACTGTACAAGTCCATGCTGATATAAACAAATTACAAGATAAATTAGAAATGAGGGAGAACAAACAGCTTCCCATGCACAAGACTTCCAAGTAATCCAGGCTGACATGCAGCTTTATGGGGTGGTGTGAGACTCCCGCTCCATCCCTGTGGTCTGCACACAGCGGCTCCCTCCCAAAGACAGTTTGGAAGGAGCACAAAGGAGGGACTTCACAGTGGGGAAGCCTGATGTGCACTGGCTCAGCCAAGCCCAGGGACAGCATCAGCAGGTGGGCCAGGCTGCATGGGCCTCAGAATCTGACGGAGGTGCACTTCCCCTCTGTGCTCTTCCTCCAAAGGACGCAGAACTTTAGTCTTACCCCAAGGAAAATACCAGGCAAATCCCAGTGGAGGGAAGTCCTACAAATACCTGACAAGTGCTCTTCAGAACTGCCAGGGTCACCAGGATCAAGCAAAGTCTGAGAAACTCACAGATAAGAGTGAGCCAAGGAGGCACGACCCACCCGAGAGGCTCCAGATGAGACCCTGAAAGAGAAAGGGACGTCAGGTGAAAACGAAGGTCAGAGTGCGGACGTTAGTTGGTCAGACCGCACCAATAGTGTCCATCCGTTGTGACAAATGGGCCCCACTGCCATAAGCTGTTTCCCCTGGGGTGAGCTAAGTTGGTCCTGTGGCTGGCTGTGATTTAAGATGATAAATGGAATAGAATAAACAGATGGGGACCTGGTGCAGTGGCTCAAGCCTGTAATCCCAGCACTTTGGGAGGCCGAGGTAGGTAGATCACTTGAGGTCAGGAGTTCGAGACCAGCCCGATCAATATGGTGAAACCTGTCTCTACTAAAAATACAAAAATCAGCCAGGCGCGGTGGTGTGCACCTGTAGTCCCAGCTACTTGGGAGGCTGAGACAGGAGAATTGCTTGAAACCGGGAGGCAGAGGTTTCAGTGATTCAAGATCTTGCCACTGCACCCCAGCCTGGGTGACAGAGTGAGACTCTGTCTCAGAAAAGGAAAACAAGAATAGACAGATGGCCTATAACAACTCTGAATTACCTTTGCAGTTTTTCTGAAAATCTAAAACTGTAAGCATAAAACTATTTATGAAGTTGAAAGTTTATTAAAATCTCTGGAGGCAAGCAGATACAAAGACGATTCATAGCATGGAACAATTATGAGTTTGTTCCATTAGAAACAACAGAAGGCATAAAAAATGGAACCATGTCTTTTAAGTGATAGAAACAAAATATGCTAATCTAGGTGTCCACATAGGACGAAAATATTCTTCAAAAATAAAGGCAGAATAAAGATATTTCCAGATGAGTGAAAGCTGAAAGAATGCATTGGCAAATTTACCACACCAGAATTGCTAAAGAAGGTTTTCAGTCTAAAGGGAAATGGAAATTTGGATTTATAAAACTGTTGGAAATTGTAAAAATCTGGATTGGTATAAGCAACTTTTTTTAACTAAATATCTTTAAAAGGTAACTAATTCTTTAAAGTAGTATAATGTATAGTAGGACCTATAATGTATGCTAGTTTAAGAGATATAATCTACAGTAACACAGTGGTTGAAAGGAGATAAATGGTATTTTAACATTGGAAGAATTTCACATTATCTGGTAGATTAGTTCAAGTAAATTTTATTAAATTAGTGATGCATATTTATAAACCCTATAGCAATACTAAAATATAATATAAAGAGTTATAGTTATACAGACACAGTAGGGGTATAAATAAAAAAAATTCTAAGGCCCCACCAATGATATGAATGGACTTCCTTCTCAGCCAGGGCACTTTTTTATTGAGATGGAGTCTTGCTCTTCTCACCCTGTCTGGAGTGCAGTGGCATAATCTCAGCTCACTGCAACCTCCACCTCCTGGGTTCAAGTGATTATCCTGCCTCAGTTTCCCAAGTAGCTGGGACTACAGGTACCTGCCACCATTTCTGGCTAATTTTTGTACTTTTAGTAGAGATGGGGTTTACACCATGTTGGCCAGGCTGGTCTCTAACTCCTGACCTCAGGTGATCTGCCCGCCTCGGCCTCCCAAAGTGCTGGGATTACAGGTATAAGCCATCATGCTTTCAGACAGGGAATTCTTAAAATTTAACCTGAAAGGCCGATTCAGGGAAGTCGGGATTGGACAGCCCTCACTATACCTCTCTGGCGTTCATGCTACAGTCTTGCCAACGCACCACAATGTTTCAGTGTTGTTGTCTGAGGTAGTACCCAGAGTTCTTTGTCTCCTGACGAAGAAAATTAAGGAGCATGGACACAAGGGTGAAGTTGGAGAGAAATTTCAATAAGTGAATGAAGAAAGTTCTCCACAGCAGAAAGGGGGCCCGAAAGAGGACTGCTGTTTTTATAGTTGAATCCAAAAGCATGTGTAAGAAAAAGCTGCCCTCATCTCTGTAGCTGTTTGTGTAACTTCCCTTGTCTGTGCAGTGGTTGTCCACATAACTCTCTTTGTCCGTGCAGCTGCGGGTGTGTCTTAGGTAAGCACAAAGTGCAGCTTCTCTTGTTTGTGGAATTGCAGGTATGTTTTAGGTAAGCCCTCCTCCCTGTGCAAGTTCCCACGGACCCCACCATGTACATGGCTGAAAAGGGGAGGAAGCCCCTTTCCCAGGAGCCCGTGGATTATCCAAAGAACAAAGGCTTCTATGCTGGACCTTGCTCCCTTATCTGTGTGGCTGCAGCCCAAGTTCTCCCCATGCTGCTCTCTCTGTGCCTGTAGCCGTGCTTTTTTGGCCTGTCTTTCTGTTTAAAAGAATTTTACCAAAGACCAGATTTAGCTGTCTCCCAGCTAATTTTTCTTTTTCTCCTCGCTCATTAACATCAACACAGATAAAACACATTTTACAACCTATTCTCTCTTAAGCTTCCCACCTGAAGTCTTCCTTTGCAAATAAGAACTTTGGTTTCCACAATCCTTTATCTTAACCCAGACATTCCTTTGTATCGAACCCAGGTCTTTAGATAAACTCAAGCAATTGTTAACCAAAACATTTTTAAATCTACCTATAAGCTAGAAGCCCCCCTTTAAGCTGTCCCACCTTTCTGGACCAAATCAACGTATTTGAAGTCTCACGTCTCCCTAAAATATATAAAACCAAACTGTACCCCGACCACCTTAGGCCCATGTTCTCGGGATCTCCTGAGGGTCTTGGGTCATGGTCACTCATATTTGGCCCAGAATAAATCTCTTCAAATATTTTACAGAGTTTGACTCTTCCTGTACAGAGGAGTCAAAATGAAATCCTAAAGAAAAAAAGTCCTTGTTAATCCAAAGAAAGATAAAAAAAAAAAGAAAAAGGAAGCAAGAATAAAAGAGCAGAAGATATGATAGCAGATGATACTAAGATGGTAGACAGAGGAGAAGAATGTGAGGATGGTGGGGAAGAATGGTGCATCAGGAAGAAAGGTGGCTGCCAAGGGGAAGAGTTTGTAGTAAGAACCATGGACACCAAAAAACATCAAAGTTTGCCTTTTTCTTCGTTAGCAAAATAGAAAGGTGCAAAAACCATCCCCGATGCCCACCATCCTTCCTAGACATCCCCCAAGTGGTGCAGCATTCTCAGTTATTAACCCACCAGTTATTTGAAGAAGTTGCTCAGATTTCAATGAAAGAATTTCGAGTTAAAGAATAAGAGGAACTAGATGTTATTTTTAGTAATCATTGGTTTTCAGTTGGCTCAATTGCACCAAGTTCCTGAGACGTAATCTCTCAGGTCTTGAATTGAAACACTGTTTGCAGGCAAGTGAAGTGCATGGTCTCAGTTCCCTCATTTAATATAAAAACCCTCAGGCAAGCCATTTGACGTAAAAAATAATGACTATTCCAAAAGGCTCTTCTTATAAGCTGTAAGACATTTATGACTAAGCTATGTGTGAAAAGATTTCAATGTGAACACAGAGTAAGTGGAATGTGCTATTTCTATTAAGGTATTTTAAGCTGTAGTAATGTTTGACCTAATTATTTTTACATGTTCCATGGCTTTCCAGGGACTCTGCGAGTTCCCCGGGCTGTCTTCTGCATTAATACGCTCAGGATAAAAGTGACTGTGTATCTTTCCTCAAACAATCTGAAATGAAAGTAAAAGTTGTCAAAGGCTTAAAGATAACATGCTGTCTTTGGAGGTAACTGCTTCTGCATAGCCTGAAGGTCTTTTGGTTCTAGGAATTCCTTCTGAACGAGATACATGAACCCGAAGTTCGTGGTGATCCACATGATTTCCCACTAACGACCTTCACGACGACTGGAACCACTCACACATATTGAGTCAAAGTTTGATCCCAGAAAGGGAGAGCATAAGGGTCCCCCACGCAGACAATGTTGCTGTACGTCCCCTCACTGGCTATGTGACACCACGGAAACAGCAAGGATTTGGGAATCAGAGATGTGGGTTTCAACCCAGGCCGCCTCATGTGTGAAGTTGGGATGATAATGGCCTTAGCAGAGGAATGTGGGGATTAAATGACAGCAACCTTCTAGCACGGGCCTGCTCTAGCAGGTAGCAATGAATATTCATTTTGTTGACAAGAGTCAAACTTGGTAAAATATTGGAAGAGATTTATTCTAAGCCAAAGATGAGTGACCGTGGCCCATGACATAGCCCCCAGGAGGTCCTGAAAACATGTGCCCAAGGTGGTCAGGTACTGCCTAGCTTTACACATTTTAGAGACATGACACTTCAACCAAATACATTTAAAAAAATGCATTGGTTCAGTTCCAAAGCGTAGGATAGGTTATAGGTAGGTTTTAAAATTTCCTGGTTAACAATTGGTTGAGTTTACTTAAAGACCTGAGATCAACAGAAAGGAAATGTCTGGGTTGCCATAAGAGGTGGGGGAGACCAAAGCATTTTCCTGCACACAAGCCTCCAGGTAGCAGGTGTCCTGGAACATGGATTGTAAATGTTTCTCATCAGACTTTAAGGTCTGTGTGTTGATGTTAATGCTAGAAGGTGTAATGAAGCCTGCCTGGCACCCACTTCCCTTCGTAGACTGAACCAGTCTTACAGGTTACATTTTAGAGCACCCTGGCTGAGGAGGAAGTCCACTGAGATGGTTGAGGGGCCTTCAAGTTTTATTTTTGGTTTACAGTTTCTGTCTTCTTTCTTCAGTGACTTTGACCATATTTGGACATACTGAAACTATTCTGAAATGTGGATTCTCTCTTGAATCCCCAAAGATGTTTTACTAATTTTCTGCTGTGAAAACCAGTTTTCTTAGTGGCTGAGTTCCCAATTCCTAACCACCATAATACCCATGACCCACGTTCTGTAACCAGGACTAGATTTCCCACACACCCAATGGCCATGTAGTTATTCAAAGCTTTATTCTTACCTGCAGGCAGAGATTTGAAGATAAAAAAATATCTTTCAGGTTATCACCCTTTTTTTAGTCATGTAGGATTTTAGGGTTTTGGTAGAGGTAGTCCCCAAAATATTATTAAAGACAATAAACAACCCTTGTGTTTTCCTTCTCTTTTTTTTTTTTCAGTTCTCTGGAATTCAATTTGTTGCTTTGTAAAAATATCTGCTGCAGGCAATTCAAGATGCCTTTTAATTGATAAAGAGGAGACTTTCAAATGCACATAATAAAGTCCTGAGTAAATATACAAGACAATAAACTATTATTTGATATTTTTCTCTTCCTTGTTTAGCATAGCTATTTAGGCTATTCTGGTAAAAATAAATGGATATTTTTAGTAACTGCTTATATGTACTTTCCATGTTTGATTTAGTATAGCCCTTAAATGAATGTCTTAGCCAGCTTTCATTTTGGGTGTAGAAGGTAATCATTCAATCTTTCTGATAGCAAAACAGAAAGAATACAATAAAATGGAAATCAAATTCAAATGACACATTTCCAAAACAATAAATTTCCCTAGTTATTGCTACAGAATCTGATAAATTTGTTGAGCTAAAACAGTAATTGGAACAAATGTTCTGTATGTAAATTTCACTTCATTTGATGTTTATCAAGTTTATAAAATTAATTAGTATATATACTCTTCAGCCTATAGATTCCCTCGGATGAGATGTAGTTATAATGCCTTCTTCAGTGAGTATTTTATTATAATTACATGATCTGTTTCCATTTTTGTGGAATAAATCTTTTGAAGGAGATAGTTAGATATTAAATCACCTTAAGAAGATTGAGGGGTGAATGTATCACTGTGTAACAATTTTTAGGTGATAATACAGGTAAAATGCCACTTATTTTAACCAAAGTATTACAGTTTAATTTACTACAGATCACATTATAAGTAGAAAAAGCAAAGCTAATTAGCCTTGGATAATGTCACCTCCACACGTAGAGTGGCATGGAACAAGGAGGGCTGGATCTCCATGGGGAGCTGCCGCCACGTCTACGTAATTCCGGGTGGTGGAAGAAGTTAGAGAGAAGAGCAAACCCTCACTGTTGGGAACCCTGAAAATCTGAGACAGGTCTCAGTTAATTTAGAAAGTTTATTTTGCCCAGGTTGAGGATGCACACCCATGACACAGTCTCAGGAGGTCCCAACAACACGTGCCCAAGGTGGTTAGGTTGCTTTTATGCATTTTAGGGCGACTTGAAACATCAATCAACATACGTAAGATGAGCACTGATTCAGTCCAGAAAAGTGGGACAACTCAAAGCAGAGGCAGAACAACTTGAAACAGGGAGGGAGCTTCTGGTCACGGTGGATAAGAGACAAATGGTTGCACTGTTTTGAGTTTCTGATGAGCCTCTCCAAAGGAGGCAGTCAGATCTGCATTGATCTCAGTGAGCAGAGGGGTGACTGAATAGGATGGGAGGTGGGTTGGCCCCCAGCAGATCCCAGCTTGACTTTTCCCTTTAGCTTAGTGATGTGAGGGTCCCAAGATTTATTTTCCTTTAATGCTGTGGATGCCACAGGACCGCAGTGTCACCAACAAGTTTGCTTCCTCATGGTACCTGGTTGCACTACCGTCATCTTCCCCCTAAGCCAGGTGTGTTTCTATTTTTTAAAGTAACTATTGAAGTCTAATTCACAAATAATAAAATATACTTCATTTATACTTCAGTGAATTCTGGCCAATATAAACTGGTACAGTTGTGACCAGATTGAGGGTCCTGATGATGAGTCGTCCAGGTTCTTGGCACATTGAACAAAGAATTGAACAGCACACATGAACAACAAAAGCATAGATTTATTAAAACAAAAGACAGCAGAAGCATAGATTTAAAAAGGGCTAAAAGTACACTCCACAGGATGGGGGTGCTCAAGCAAGTGGCTCAAGAGCTCTGGTTACAAAATTCTCTGGGGTTTAAGTGCCCTCTAGAGGTTTTCCATTGGGTAAACTTTATGTAAATGAGGGATTGAAGTGAAGGTTTGGCTCATGGCCAATCAGAGGCTGAAATAGATTGGAGCCTTATGCAAATGAAGGATTAGCCCACTCATGGCCTGTGGCCAATCAGAGGTGGAAGTGAATTGGTACATTATGCAAATGAAGGATTGACCCATGCTTGCCCTGTGGCCAATCAGAGGTACTTTCCATTTTTCAGCAGAAGGGGTTGGTATAGAGGGAGTAGCCTCTGATCCTTTGTCATTTGGGCATGAAGAGGCGGAGTTTTCCTTTTGATCCAGTTCTAGGAAGTCAGTGCAAATCAGCCGCAGGTTCCCGGCCTCCAGACCCTATTCTTCTGCCTCATAGTCACTACACCATCAAGACACAGCAGAGTCCTATCCTCCCAGTGACCTCTTCCCAGTCACCCTCTCTACAAAGCCTGGCCCAAGGCAACCACTTTCTATTACTATAGATCTGGTAAGTCTTTCCTAGGTTTCATATAAATTGAAATACATATTATTGCAGTTCTTTTGTCTGGCTTTTGTCTGGCTTCGTTTGCTCAGCACAATATTTTTTAGCTAACCCACCCTTTTGTTGATATCAATAATTTATGAATGTTAATTGCTGCGCCGTATTGCGTTGTGTGGCCACACAGCTCCTTGTGCGTTCATTCACAGTTGATGGACATAGGGATCATTTCCAGCTCTTGGCCATTATCAATAAAACCTCTGTGATCATCCACATGCACATCTTTTGTGGGCAGACATTCTCACTTCTTTTTTGTAAATACCTAGCTGTACAATTTCTGGGTCATAAGGAAAGTGCATGTTTAACCCTAAAAAAACCTGCTCAATTGCTTTTCAAAGTGGTTGTATCATTTCACATCCCCACCAGCAAAGTGTAGGCCTTTCAGCTGCCTAGGATCGTATTCAGTATTGAAGGACTGTTAGCAGCCACTTACATTTAGGCTATTTTAATATGCATATTTTAGTCATTATGACTCCAACTTTTATTCATTGATGACTTCAGATGTTCAACATCTTTTCGTGTGCTTATGACAGTTTGTCCTGCTGGAAAGTATGTGTTTGAAAATTTTCCTCATTTTTCATTGCTTTGTTTATCTCATTGAGTTGCAAGTGTTCTCTGTATGTCTGGACACAGGATATTAATTTATGTGGGCTGCCTTTTCTTCCTTTTCATTTTTTCAAGAGCAGAATTTTTTAGTTCTGATAAAGTCCAATTTATCATATTTTTCTTCTATGATACATTTATTTTGTTTTCTGTCTAAGAAATAACCACAAAGTCTCAAATATTGTTTTTCACAATTCCCTCAAAAGTTCATCGTTTTAGCTTTTATGCTTAGGTCTACAATACATTTTTTTTTTTTTTGAGACAACCTTGATCTGTTGCCCAGGCTGGAGTACCGTGGCATGATCTCGGCTCACTGCAATCTCTGCCTTCTGGGTTCAAGCGATTCTTGTGCCTCAGTCACTCGAGTAGCTGGCATTATAGGCAGGCACCACCATGCCTGGCTATTTTTTTCCATGTTTAGTAGAGACTGGGTTTCACCGTGTTCCAGGTTGGTCTTGAACTCCTGGCCTCATGTGATCCACTCACTTCAGCCTCCCAAAGTGTTGGGATTACAGGCGTGAGCCACAGCACCCAGCCAACCATGTATTTTTAATTAATATTTGTCACTGGTGTGATGTAAGTGTCCAGGTGTTTGTCCTCACATTTTAATTCAGTTGTTCCAACATCATTTGTTAGAAACACCGTCATTTCTCGCATTGATTTGTATTGCCAAACTCATCGAAAAGTCAATGGCCATATGCGTGTACATCCACTTCTGAATGCTCTGTTGTGTGCTATTGATCAATATGTCTATCTTGTCGTATTCCAGTGTCTTCATTTTGGTGTCTTTATGCAATTTTTGAAATCAGATTATGAGACACAATTTTTTAAAGTTGCTTTTAACACTTTAGATCCTTTATATTCCCATATAATTTTACAATCAGCTTGTCAATTTGTTAAAAAAGAAAAGAAAAAAGAAAAAAAAGACTTTGGAATGTTAAATAAAATTGTTTTGAGTCTGTCAATATGAAATTGGGCAAAGCTGGCACTATAATAACATTGAGTCTTTTGATTTACGAACAACAGCTATCTCTCCATTTATTCAGGTCTTCGTTAATTTAATTCTCTCAGCAGTATTTTTGGATGCTGATTTATAGATCTTGTGCATATTTTAGGCTTATCTTTAAGCATGTCATATTTTGATGCTGTTGTAAATGGGGCTTCAACTATAAACTTTCAGTTTTTGATAGTATGTAGGAATAAGTGATATTTACCTTTTGTTTTTATTTTGAAATGGAGTCTAGCTCTCTCGCCCCGGCTGGAGTGCAGTGGCGCCATCTTGGCTCACCGCAACTGCCCCTCCTGGGTTCAAGCCATTCTCCTGACTCAGCCTCCTGAGTAGCTGGGACTACAGGCATGTGCCACTGCACCAAGCCAATATTTACATTTTTATTTGATGCTCAGAAACCTTGCAGAGTACGCCAGTTAGTTCTAGTCTCTATTTCGTAGATTCTTTAGGATTTTCCATGTTCATGATCATGCCATTTGTGAATAAAGACCATTTCACTACTTCGTTTCCAATGTATATGCCCTTTATCCTTTGTTTTTGACTTATTACATGGGCTACAATCTGGAATTTTTGGTTAAAAAGTTTCCATTTTTTTTCTAATATATAAAGGATTTTTTAGGTCTTCTACTTTTTCTTAAGACAGCTCTGGAAATTTGTGTCTGTTGAGGAATTTATCCATTTTATTTAACATCAAATTTGTTAGTGTGAAATTTCACAGAAAATTTCTTAATTATTCTCTTAAATCTGTAGAATCTTAAGAAAGTGTACCTTTCACTTATTATCTTAGTAGAGTGATTCTTCCCTCATTTACTGTTATTCAGTCTGGCTGGAGTTTTAAAGATTTTATTGATCTTTTCAAAGGACCAATTTTGGTTCTATTGATTTTTTTCTCTTTCTTTGTCTATTTTCATTTTAATGATTTATACTGTCTTCCTTTTTTCTTTAATTTTATTTATGTCATTTACTTTGATAATCCTTTTCGGGTTCTTGACATTTGCGTCATTGACTTTCACATGAGCACTTCAAGCACGATCGTATCCTGTAAGCATTTGTTTAATTATATTGCAAATTGTTTGAATTTTGTTTTATCTTTATTAGCTTGTAAAAGGTGTTCTAGTTTCCCCTACGGTTTATTTTATTTTATTTTTTGTCCCATGGGTTACTTTAAAAATTTATAAGATTATTTCCAAATATTTAATGATTTTTCAGATATTTCTGTGATTGATTTCTAATTAATAGCATTATGGTGAATAAATGTACTCTGTAAAATTTTAAGCATTTAAAAAATGTTTTGAGATTTGCTTTGTGGCTAAAATGTATGGCCTTTCCTTTTTTTAAAAAAAGTCATCGTATGATATATTATTTTATTTTATTCTTTTTTAAACTTTTATTTCAGGCTCAGGGGTACATGTGCAGATAAGGGAAATTGCTTCTCACGAGGGTTTGGTATACAGATTATTTTGTCATCCAGGCAATGAGCATGGTACCCAGTAGGGAGTGTTTTGATCCTCATACTCCTCTCGCCCTCCACCCTCAAGTAGGCCCCAGTGCCTGTGAGCCCTTCTTTGTGTCTGCAGGTACTCAAAGTTTAGTTCCCATTTATGAGTGGGAACATGTGATATTTGGTTTTCTGTTTCTGTGTTAACTGGCTTAGAATAATGGCCTCCAGCTTCATCCATGTTGCTGCAAAAACTGTGATCTGATTCTTTTCATGGCTGCATAGTATTCCATGGTGTATATGTATCACATTTTTAAAAATCAGTCTACCACTGATGGGCATTTGGGTTGATTCTATGTCTGCTATTGTGAATAGTGCTGCTGCGAACATATAGGTGCATGTGTCTTTGTGGTAAACGATTTGTATTCCTTTGAGGATATGCTCAATAATGGGATTGCTAGGTGAAATGGTAGTTCTGTTTTAAGTTCTTTGAGAAATCCCCAAACTGCTTTCCACAATGGCTAAACTAACTTACATTTCCAACAGTGGTGTATAAGTGTTCTCTTTTCTCCACAACCTCAGCAGCATCTGTTATTTTTTGGCTTTTTAATAATAGCCATTCTGGCTGATGTGAGATGGAATCTCATTGTGGTTTGATTTGCATTGTGGTAATGATTAGTGACATTGAGCATTTTTTCATATGCTTATTGGCCACATATATATGTTCTTTTGAAAAGTGTCTGTTCATGTTATTTGCCCACTTTTTCACAAGCGAAAAACAACCTCATGAAAAGGTTTAGTAATAGCCACCCTGGCTGGTGTGATTCTGAATATCAGACCTTTGTCAGATACACAGCTTACACATATTTTCTCCCATTCTGTAGGTTGTCTGTTTACTCTGTTTATAGTCTATTTTGCCATGTAGAAACTCTCAATTAGATCCCACTTGTCAATTTTTGTTTTTGTTGCAATTGCCTTTGGCATCTTCATCATAAACTCTTTGCAGGTCCTATGTGCAGAATAGTATTTCGTAGGTTATCTTCCGGGGTTTTTATAGTTTTAGGTTCTACCTTTAAGTCTTCAATCCATCTTGAGTTTATTTTTGTATATGGTGTAAGGAAGGGGTCCAGTTTCAATCTTCTGCATATGGGTTAGCCAGTTATCCAGCACTGTTTATTGAATAGGGAGTTCTTTCCCCACTGCTTGTTTTTGTTTATTTTGTCGGTGGTCAGATGGTTCTAGGTATGTAGCATTATTTCTGGGCTCTCTATTCCATTCCATTGGCCTCTATGTCTGTTTTTATACCAGTACCCTGTTGTTTTGATCACTATACCCTTGTAGTATCATTTGAAGTTGGGTAACGTGAAGTCTCCAGCTTTGTGCTTTTTGCTAAGGATTGTCTTGGCTATTCAGATTCCTATTTGGTTCCATATAAATTTTAAACTAGTTTTTTCTAATTACATGAAGAATGCCATTGATAGTTTGATAGGAATAACATTGACGCTGTAAATTGATTTGTGCAGTGTGCCCATTTTATTGATATTGATTCTCCCTATCCTTGAGCTTGGGATGTTTTTCCATTTGTTTGTGTCCTGTCTGATTTCTTTGAGTAGTGTTTTGTAGTTCCCCTTGTAGAGCTCTTTGATCTCTTTGCTTAGCTATATTTCTAGGTATTTTAATATTTTTGTGTCTATTTTGAATGGGATTGTGTGCCTGATTTGGCTCTCAGCTTGGATGTTGTTGGTGTACAGGAATGCTACTGATTTTTTTGTACAATGAATTTCTATCCTGAAACTTTGATCAATTTGTTTATCAGATCCAGGAACTTTTAGAAAGAGATTATGAGGTTTTCTAGGTATAAAATCATATCATCTGAAAACAGGAACAGTTTGATTTCCCCTCTTCCCATTCGGATGCCTTTTATTTCTTTCTTTCTCTTGCCTGATTGCTCTGGCTAGGACTTCCAGTACTATGTTGAATAGATGTGGTCTTCCTTGTCTTGTTTCAATTTTCAGGAGGAAGGCCTCCAGCTTTTGCCTATTCAGTATGTGTTGGCTGTGGGTTTTTGACAGATGGTGATATGGTTTGGTTGTGTCCTCACCGAAATCTCATCTTGAATTGTAGTTCCCATAATCCGCATGTGTCATGGGAGGGACCCTGTGGGAGGTAATTGAATCATGCGAGCAGTTACCCTCACAGTGTTCTCATGATAGTGAGTGAGTTCTCACAAGATCTGATGGTTTTATAAGGGGCTTTTCCCCCTTTGCTTGACACTTTTCTCTTCTGCTGCCATGTGAAGAAGGATGTGTTTGCTTCCTCTTCTCCTTTGATTGTACGTCTCCTGAGGCCTCCTCAGTCATGCGGAACTGTGAGTGAATCAAACCTCTTTCCTTTATAAATAACCCTGTCTCAGTATGACTTTATTAGCATTGTGAGAATGGACTAATACAGATAGCTTTTATTATTTTGAGGCATGCTTCTTTAATGTCTAGTTTGTTGAAGGTTTTTTTACATGAAGGGATGTTGAATTTTTCCCAAGGCTTTTTATGCATCCATTGAGATGATAATGTGGTTTTTGTTCTTAGTTCTTTGTATGTGGTGAATCACATGTATTGATTTGTGTATGTTGAACCAGTCTTTCTTTTGCATCCCCAGGATAAAGCCTACTTGATTGTGGTGGATTAGTTTTTTGATGTGTTGCTGTATTTGGTTTGCTATTATTTTGATTTGCATCTATGCTCATCAAGGATGTTGGCTGAAGTTTTTTTTTTTTGGTTGTGTCTCTGCCAGGTTTTGGTATCTGATGCTGGCTTCATAGAATGAGTTAGGGAGGAGTCCCTCCTCCTTGATTTCAAAAAATAATTTAAGTAGGAATCATATTAGCTCTTCCTTATATATCTGGTAAAATATGACTGTGAATCCACCTGGTCCTGGGATTTTTCTGGTTGGTAGGCTTTTTATTACTGGTTCAAGTTTAGAACTCATTATTGGTCTGTTCAGGGATTCAATTTTTCTTTGGTTCAATTGTGGGAGGTTGTATGTTTCATGGAATTTATCCATTTCTTCTAGGTTTTCTGGTTTGTGTGCATAGAGGTGTTCATAATAGTTTCTGAGGCTTTTTTCTATTTCTGTGGGGTCAGTGATGATGTCCCTTTCATCACTTCTGATTGTGTTTATTTGCATTTCCTCTGTTTTTCTTCATTAGTTTAGCTAGTGGTCGATCTTATTAATTCTAAGAAGCAGCACCTGGATTCAATGATCTTTTGCATTTTTTTTTTCTTCAGTTCAGCTTTTATTTCTTGTCTTCTGCCATCCTTGGAGTTGGCTTGCTCCTGTTTCTCTAGTTCTAGGATTTATGATGTCAGGATATTAATTTGAGATCTTTCTAATTTTTTATGTGGGTGTTTAGTGCTATAAACTTTCTTCTTAACACTGCTTTGGCTGTGTCCCAGAAATTCTGGTATGTTGTATTTTTTTTTCTCATTAGTTTCAAAGAATTCCTTGATTTCTACCTTAATTTCATTATTTATGCAGAAGTCATTCAGGAGCAGGTTGTTTAATTTCCATGTAATTGCATGGTTTTAAGTGATTTTCTTGCATTGATTTTTATTTTTATTGCACTGTGGCCTGAAAGTGTGGTTGGTATGAGTTTGATTTGTTTTTAATTTGCTGAGGATTGCTTTATGCCTGATTGTATGATTGATTTTAGAATATGTTTTATGTGCAGATGAGAAAAAGGTATATTGTGTTGTTTTTGGGTGGAGAGTTCCGTGAATGTCTATCAGATCTATTTGGTCAAGTGTTGAGTTTAGATCCCAAATATCCTTATTAGTTTTCTGCCTTGATTATCTGTTTAATACTGTCAGTGGGGTGTTGAAGTCTCCCACTATTATTGTGTGCTTATCTAAGTCTCCTTGTAGGTCTCTAAGAACTTGCTTTATAAAGCTCGGTGCTCTTGTGTTGGGTGTATATATATTTAGGATAGTTAGGTCCTCTTTTTGAATTGAGCCCTTTACCATTATGTAATGCTCCTCTTTGTCTTTTTTGATTTTTGTTGGTTTAAAGTCTGGTTTTGTCTGAACATTGAATAGCAACCCCTGCCTCTTTATGTTTTCTGTTTGCTTCATAGATTTTTCTCCATACCTTTGCTTTGAGCCTATGGGTGTCATTGCTTGTGAGATAGGTCTCTGAAAGACCACATACAGTAAGGTTTTACTTCTTTATCCAACTTGCTACTCTGTGTCTTTTGATGTGGGCATTAAGCTGGTTTACATTCAAGGTTAATATTGATATATGAAGATTTGATCCTGTCATCATGTTGTTAGCTGGTTATTATAGACTTGTATGTGTGGCTGCTTTATAGTACCACGGTCTATGTACTTAAGTGTGGTTTTGTAGTGACCACTAATGGTCTTTCCTTTCCATATTCAGCACTCCCTTTAGGACCTCTAGTAAGGCAGGTCTGGTAGTAATGAATTCCCTTAACGTTTGCTCGTCCAAAAAGAATCTCATTCCTCCTTCACTTATTCAGCTTAGTCTGGCTGGATATAAAATTCTTGGTTGAAAATTCTTTTCTTTAAGAATACCAAATTTAGGCCCCCAGTCTCTTCTGGCTTGTATGGTTTCTGCTGACAGATCTATTAGCCTTATGGGGTTCTCTTTGTAGGTGACCTGACCCTTCTCTCTAGCTGCTTTCCACAATTTTTCTTTCATTTTGACCTTGGAGAATCTGATGACTGTGTGTCTTGGGGATGGTCTTCTTGTGTTGTATTTTTCAGGGGTTCTCTGCATTTCTTGAATTTGAATGTTGGCCTTCCTAGCAAGGTTGGGGAAATTTTCATGGATAATATTCTGAAATATGTTTGCAAGTTGTTTACTTTCTCTCTCTGTCTTTCAGAGATGCCAATATGTCATAGGTTTGGGCTCTTTACATAATCCCACAATTCTGAGAGGTTTTGTTCATTATTATTTGTTGTTTTGTCTTTATTTTTTCTGACTGAGTCGTTTTGGAGAGCCAGCCTTCAAGGTCTGAGATTCTTTCCTTTGCTTGGTCGATTCTTCTGTTAATATTTGTGATTGCATTATAAAATTCTTGTCATGTGTTTTTAAGCTCTATCAGATCAGTTTGGTTCTTTCTTATAATGGCCATTTTGTCTATTAGCTCCTGTATTGTTTTATTATAATCCTTACATTTCTTGGACTGGGTTTTGAGTATCTCCTGTATGTTGATGATCTTCATTTGTATCCACATTCTGAATGATATTTCTGACATTTCAGCTATTTTAACCTGGTAAATTACCATTGCTGGGTAATTAGTGCGGTGATTTGAAGGTAAGAAGACTCTTTGGGTTGTTAAATTGCCAGAGTTCTTGCACTGGTTCTTTCTCATCTTATAGGATGATGGATGATGTTCTTTCAATCTTTGAAGTTGCTGTCCTTTGGGGGTTTTTTTGTTTTGTTTTTTTTGTTTGTTTGTTTTTGTTTTGTTTTGTTTTGTTTTTGCTTTTTTCTTCTTTTATGCCCTTGGGAGTTTGATTATGGTATAAGGTGGGTTCAGTTAGCTGGCTTTGATTCTAGTTCACTCCTGGGTCTTGGAGGAGCCTCCTCTGATTACCGTCTCTGTGCCCGTGTCTCTTTTGTTGGGTGTTCTGGTCCCCAGGGCTCCCTCAGGCAGTGGCTGCAGTTGGCAGATGGGCTGTGTCCCTGCCAGGTCAGCCCTATTCTACTGTTCATGTTCTTCCTGGGGAAACACAAGATTGCACCTGCCCACAGACTTCAGGTGGAAGCCAGATCACTGTGTTGGAAGCTCCAGCAGGTGTCACCCATCTGGCTATGGGAGTGTGGATGGGTGGAGTTGCCTGCCCTGCTATCTGGATGTTTCCAGGGCAATAGGAAGCTGTGTCCCTTGGCAAATTCAGACAGAAGTGGGGCCACTGGTCCAGAAGCTCTAGCAGCCATTGCCTGCCTGGCTACTAGCAGCAAGCATGAGTGGGGAAGCCTGCCCTGCCATCCAGGCGCTTCCTCAGACAACAGGAAGCTGTGTCCACCAGCTGAGTTCCCACAGAAGCAGGATCACGGGGTCAGAAGCTCTAGCAGGTATTACCCACCTGACTATAGTGATAGGGGCAGGTTGGGGGGTGTACTTCCTGCCATCTGGGTGATTCCTGGGAAAACAGGAGGCTGTGCCCTCCAGCTGAGTTCTCACAAAAGAGGGATCACTGGGCTGGAAGCTCTAGCAAGTGTTGCCTGCCAGGCTACCAGTGGCAGGGGTGGGTGGAACGGCCAGCTGAGTTAGGGCCCAAGTGAGATTGCTGGGCTTGAAGCTGGTACTGAGCCCTGTCTGGCAAGGGGACATGGAACAATCCCTCTGCTCCCAACCACTGCCACTGCAGCCTCTATTGGGGCCATGGCACCAGTACTGGACTGCTTTGGGGCCCAAGGCTTGAAGACTCAAGAATTGCCCTTGCAAAACGTCCAGGTGGCTCCCTGCCTCAGTGTAGAATCGTGGAGTGGGGTGCACGGGGGCCAGGAGAATTCTCCTGTTCCCAGTCTTGCACAAGTCCTTGTGGAGAGCACGAATCCCCCAGGGGCTCTCGCTCAGTCACCCTTTCTTGCATTAGAGAGGTTCTCCTGGCTCCACACTGAGCCCAGACAGGCTGGTGTCCAGCTTGACTCCTCTCTGCTATCTGCGTCCCCTGCTGCCTTGATGGATCCCAACGTGGTTTCTCAGATGACCAGCCTGCAGGGTTGGTGCTCACCAGCACTTTTGTGTCCTGTGACAGCACATGAGCTGCTTCTAGTTTGCCATCTGGACCCCACCCTCAGTCATTCTTGATGAATGTATTCTGTGTACTTGAAAACAGTGTCTACCCTTCAGTTGTTGACTGAAATATTCTATAAATATAAATTAGTTCTAGGTAATTAATAATATTGTTTTAGTCCTCTATAATCTTCTAAAGACACACTTTTAATATTTATTTTAATCTGATAATACTTTTACAATTAAAATGTCTGGTGGATAGGTCACAGGGGGCACTGAGCTCTGCTTGCTTTCCTGATGAGCCTTGGACCTGAATGGCCCCAGAGAAGAATTCTGCTGCTTCACCACAATCGTCAGTGGCAGCAGATTTTTGTCATCGCCGGCTTAATCCTCAAGCATTTGTTAAGAATCCCATTGGGCTGTATTATCCAAAGACCTAGATTCCATTCTACCATATTGGAAGTCACTTAAAAAAAAAAGCTTTAGTATTTTTTAAATGGAGCTATGTTGAGTTTTGCCCCTGGACCTTTTCCAGTGATTTCTGCTAAATCTTCAACATGTTTTCTTTTTCCTTTTGGGGAATCTGTGAGCCCCATCTCTAGTTTACATGTTTGGAGTTTAACTCAAGCTTAGTGCTACAGTTTGAATGTGCTACCCAAAATTCATGTGCTGGGAACTTAACCCCCAATGCAACAGTGTTGAGAAGTGTGAGATAATAAGAGGGGTTGAGGTCCTGAGGGCTCTGCCCTTAGGAAGGGATTAATATTGTTAGTGCAGTCATGTTGCAATAGAGAGTTTGGCCTCCTCTTGCCCTCTCTCACTCTTGTCCTCTCTTGCCCTCCTGTCTTCTGCCATGAGATGACACAGCATGAAGGCCCTAGTCAGATTCTGGCACCACGCTCTTGAACTTTCCTGCCTCCAGAATTGTGAGCCAAATAACTGTCTATACTCTATAATAAACTACCCTTTCTGTATTCTACTACAGCAGCAGCCAATGGTCCAAGGCACTTAGCTCATAAGACATTAGTATGACCCTGTCAGAATCACCTGGGGACTTCCCATGAAGCTGTTAGGAGAGAGAAGTATTTGCTTTTTGCCCCTGGACTTGAATCTGGGAGGATCAGGGTGTAGCTGCCAGTAGGCAAAGTGCAACACAAGGGGTCAGCACTGACCGAATCAGAGGCAAAGCCTGGAGACACTGGATCCTAGTGAGTCAGGGGCCTGCATCCATCTGCAGCTAGCAATGTGCCACGTGGGCTTGTAGATGGCAGCAGCCAATAAGGTTATTCCATTCTTCTCTACACCAATTTTGAGGTGCTTTTTGCTGATGTTGTTGTCTTCCCCTGTTGCCTGCAGCTATTAGGGCCCAAAATGATCTAGGTATTATCAAAAATCCTAGCTTGTATACAAAAGTGTCAATGTGTGCTTTCTGGTGTGTATCTGTCTGGGTGTGCATTCCCATAAGACAGTTGAGTGTACTTTGTTCAGATCATAGTTGCATATTTGCTGTTCTGGAGATATTACCTAATAAATGGCTAATGAGGAAGTGAATTATTGAAATGTCTTTCATGTAGAGTGAGGAAAAGTATGAAATACTTGCCTGAGTCCTGTAATTTTCAATAATTTAGGACTGCCAGTTAAATTCTTTTTGTAGAAATTTCTGGATGAATACAGCAGAAACCACCACTTAACTATTATCAATCAGTTTTTGTATCCCCCTCACACACATCGGATGATGCCCTTCTTCTGAGACACTTGTGTTGGCTGCACCTTGCAGGACAAGTTTAAACCATAAGCTGCATGAAAGCAGGGACTCTAGTATCCTCAGTGCCTGGTGTGCGATGGCAAGGCATGGTGACAGAGGTGCCCTGGCCATTGTACAGGCTCTGCCTTCTGGAAATGCCTCTTCTGGAACTCGCCTATGGTGGAGCACAGTTGCAACATCTGCCTTCCTGGAGGGTACAAAGGGACAAGTGCTGTGTCTTCCATGGAACTTATTCCAGCTTCACGTGGGGCGAATGCCTGGGAAAGGCAGATGCTGGTGCTTCTCACTGCACCCCCGCTCCCAGGTTATTTCTCACCCTTGTTTCTCATAGGACCCTATGCTTGGGAAACTATTCCAACTTAAAATTCAAACAAGTCGCATTTTGCAGTGTGTTCCTGACCGCACAATTTGTCTTTCTTGGCTAAATTCAATCCCTGTTCCACTGTTTTACAAATCTTGCTTGAAAAGGAAAGAAAGGCAAGGGCCTGCCTTTCGTGTCGGCTGCCAGCTGTCAGCTTCGTGGTCACTCAGCAGTGAAGACGGTTCCTCTTCCACTCCCCGAAACTCTACAAACCACTGCAAAGCCCTATAGTTCATATACGTTTAGAGATTATTGTTTCTCTTGGGTTCTTTTTTTTTTCTTTCTAAGTGGAAACGAAAAGCAAAACAAGGATGACTACAATATACATCAAAAAAAGGAGGAAAAGCAGCGAAGTAGCAAACCCAGGCGGGGAACAGGCAGAATCATTTCAGCATTGTGAAGTCCACCAGCAGCCACAGAGCAAGAGCTTGTTTGCAGCTCACATTTTACTGGAAAAATCTATGTAAGATCCAAAGCATTATTTCACACAGTTTTCAATGGCCATGGAAGGTTTACATATTTCTATGTAGTTGCCTAAGTCAAAATGTGGAGAAAATATACTGGAAGAGCACTAGCTTCTAATCATTAATAACATGTTATCACTCTTTATGGTCTAAACTGATGGTGCTTAGATGACAGATATAGCAGGGAAAATACGAAATGATAGCCATGGAAATGAAAAGCTGCTTACATCTGAGCCAAAGGAATTAAAATAAAATCCAAGAAGACGTCTGCATATATTTTCCACCCTCACCCCTACTCAATTACTTGCATATTTGTTATGTTGGAACTCAACAATGTCACATACCAATATCAAATGTAAAATATCTATACATATATAGGTCTATCTCTTTACAAATTTCAGTGAGGACAATAGCTTTATTATCATTTCTTTACTTTTGCCAAAAACAAGGATAACGATAAAACAAAAACCTGATGCATGATGCCATTTGGGACTCAGTTGTCACTTGGTGGAGAGGGCAGGGTCCTGTGAACGCTGAAGCAACAGACACCAGTCGTTGCAGTGTGCAGGGGGCAGTGTGGCCCTACGTTCAGGCAGCCAGTGAGGAAGCAGGCGCCTCTCTCTAGTTGAGGCCCTGTCTCTCAGAAGCCCCTCATCTCCTGGTGAGTAAAACTGCACCATCCATGCGACCGAAGGCCCACTGTGCTGGTTATATGTTTCCCCACGATTTATTGGCTGACTGCTTAGCTACCATTTTTATTTTTACAATAGAATTTATCTTCAGAGTACAATATTTTATTCTACTTTCAAAGCTTCCTCACTCATCGTACTTTCCAATTTTTAGTTGATGATTTAGACGTCTCTACCCTGTGGGAACCCCAGGCTTGTGCAGACATCTGTGAGAATCCAAAGATGTCATGATACGGAGAAGTCAGAATGTGGCCAAGCGTCCTAACTCCATCATCTGCGTCCCCCCTAGCGTGTTTTGTATCAGTGTCAGGAAGCATTAGCACTAACGTTTGGATGTTGATTTTATCCACACCAGGAAGAAAAAGTAGCCAATGTGTAGGTGGAGTCACTTTAACCAAAATATTGTATAACTAGGTCTTTAAATAGCATGATGAAAACTCGTTCTTATTAGGCACACATGTAGCAGCCCACAACTCCTGCTTTCAATAATACATGGATCTTTAGCTTGAATAAATTTTAAAAATGCCGGAGGTAAAAAAGACATCCAAGGCTTACTGAAAAAAAGGTTTCAAAAACAATCACGTACCCAGGCTTGGTGACAGAAAAAGCTCAGAAAATGCAACGTGTCTCAAAGCATCCTTCTGTGAACACATGCTACCTTCACTGGAGTGTGCCTTCATTTTTGCATTTTTGGGTTGACTGAAAACCTTTATTTTCATTCAGGCGTAGAAGGTTAGTGGTGAGGGAGCTTTGGGCCAGGCCTATGGACCCAGCATCCAGGCGTGGTGCGCTCCACTGGTGTGGCTGGGAAGTCGGTCTAGACCTGGGGCCGGCTTTTCAGTGTAGTTTCCTTTCTTGCCCAAATCTCTACCAAATATTCACCATCTCTCCAACACCCGTGTCGCCAGACCATGCACTTCTGAACTTCACGTGGCCTGGGTTTAGGAATTCCATTTAGATGTCATTCTCCATGAGTCTCTGGTCCAGTTGGACAAAGGCACCCAGGAGAAAAAGCACCGCGGGAAGCCAAGGCAGCGGGTGTCCCAGTCTTGTTAGGAGAGGCAAAGTGGAAGTGTCTGTTAAGGGGTTGGCGGGGCATCGGGAGAAGAGGGAAGTTGTGAGGAACGGGGAAAATGGAAATCAATTATTTTGAGCCTGTTCAGACAATATGCTATTGTTCTGAGTGTTCTGGTTTTTACTTTATTTTTTGTCTCGGCTTTGTGAAGCAGATACTCTCATACCCTTTTACAACCTTGGTGATGTTAGCTGCTCTGCACAGGGCACGGTGAACCATCGCAGATCCAGAGCTGCGGAACTCCGGGGCCACGTCTCCAGCACCCCATTCGGCAGCACACGGAGGCCTGAGAAGGCGGGAGGGGTCAGTCTTTGGCTTCGAGTAGCAGAAAAACCAGGAACAGCCATGGCTGAGTCATGTCAAGATGAACCATATGGAACTGCCATTTTTTCACAGGTCAGGACAAAGAATACTGTTAATTCATGGGTTTCAGCCTAATTTAAAATGTGTGTATTCTTTAAAGACTTTTAGGAGCTGTGGGGGTTAGAAGGGCCAGCAGCGGCTCAGAGCTCCATGGCAGGGCATGGGGCCCCAGCTCTCATCAGTGACATCGCCCCACAGCCCCAGGGTGGTCGCAGCGCTCGAGCTTCCTTGGCTTCACAAGAGGGAAGTACTCCTTCGGGGACAAAATATTTTCCCAAAATGAGCAATTCATCTACTTGGCTATATATGAGCAGCAGAAGCAGGGGGGCAGGGGGGAGGGGCAGGGGTGGCTGTGGGGAGTCCAGTGGGGGAGGGGGTGGCCCCCGGGTGGACAGTGGGGGAAGGGGCAGGGGCGGCAGAGGGAAGCTTAGTGGGGGAGGGGCAGGGGTGTCTGCGGGGAGTCCAGTGGGGGCCGAGGGGTGGCAGGGGTGGCCACTGGGTAGACAGTGCACGGAGGAGCAGGGGGGCCATGGGTTGAGTTTGGCCCTGGACCCTGCCCAGCAGTCAGCGTGGTCATTAGGTGGGTGAGGACCCGCGGGAGTGGGAGACACGCCTGCCAGGACAGCTCCGGGCTGCCGTGGGGGTGCCCGGGCCGCGCAGCGGAGCGGGATGGGCTGGAGTGCTGTCGGGGAGCGGGTCCCCGGCGTCTCGGGGCTGCCCGGGCACCTGGAGAGGGTTCTTCGAGGCCTCCGTCCATCCTGCGCCCGGCCTCACCTTCCCCCACTCGGCGGCGGGTCCCCCGGAGCGATGAGCCGCCGTGCCTGGTGCTCGGATGCCCGGAGGTTTCTAGGACACCAAGGCTGACGGTGGGTATCGAATGCCCTCGAGTTGTTCACCGCCTGGCGTGGGTTCCAAAAACCGCCTTTGGTGAAACAAGCTGCCCTCGGAGCCGCCCCCACGTCGGGGTGTGCCTGGGCCTGGTCCTGGTCCCCGCAGGTGGCTCTCGGTGCGGCCGGTTCTCGGTGCTGCCGGTTCTCGGTGCCTCCGTTCTCGGTGCTGCCGGTTCTCGGTGCGGCCGGTTCTCGGTGCTGCTGGTTCTTGGTGCCTCCGTTCTCGGTGCTGCCGGTTCTCGGTGCCTCCGTTCTCGGTGCTGCCGGTTCTCGGTGCTGCCGGTTCTCGGTGCTGCCGGTTCTCGGTGCCTCCGTTCTCGGTGCCTCCGTTCTCGGTGCTGCCGGTTCTCGGTGCCTCCGTTCTCGGTGCTGCCGGTTCTCGGTGCCTCCGTTCTCGGTGCTGCCCTCGCCCCCAGGCAGACCCCTTCTGCTCTGCCCGCAGCGACCCTGTCCCCGCCGGCCCAGCGCCCCCGGGACCAGGGACCTCGCCCATCCAGCTTCCTAAATATGAAGGAAATGGCTGTCAAGGACATGCAAGAGTAGGTTTTCGTTATTTTAGTGAAACGAATGGGGGCTCAGTAGATGATTCTGGTTTCGAGAACTCTCGCTGCCCCCATCTCCCGGCAATGACCCCTCAGCCGCCCGCGGGGAGCTGTGCAGAGCCCGGGGCTCACAGGGGCTGTGAGGAGAACGGGTCCTGTCACCCAGAGCCACCAACAAATGCCACTTTCTACGTGTGCTGAGACCTTCGGAATATCAAGCATGTCTGATGGGAGCTTTAACCATTACTTTCTGAAAAAAAATCTATATGTATATCCATATATATACTGAGCCAGTTTACGCGGTGTGTAAGATGGGTTTCTCTCTTGCTTATTGGGGTGTGTGTGTATGCTGTTTATTTCTTCCCTTCATTTATATTTATTTTATTTAAATATTGACTATAGCATTTTATGGTAACACCAATAAATCATGGGTCTTTTCCCTCAATTCTCCCTGCATGGCTCTTAAAGATAAAGGCCTGTTCTCAGGGAGCCACCATGTCATTACCAAACTCAATGCAATTTTTAAAAGTCTTAAAACTACCCAACCCCTACTTCATTTTCAAATGTTCACCTAAGGATCCCAGTGAAAGTGAAAGCAGAAGACATTGATTAGGCTTTGCCTCTGATGGAGAGTCTCCCACTTTGGGAGGAAAATTCTAGAAGCCATTCTAAGCCATAGGGAAGCCTCAGGACACTGCCTACTGGGAAAAAAAAAAAAAAAAATGAAAGAAGGAGGAGGGTTTGCAGGACTTTACCTGCTGGTCTTGTGGAGGCATCACTTCCAAGGTCAAGGAAGGCAGCGTTGAAAAAGGAGCCTCCCACTTGGAGTCTGGGTGGTGAAAACAAGCAAGAAACACTAAAAATAATGAAGTCAATGAACTCACACAACCAAAGGGGGGACAGAAAGAGAATGATTTATTTTTAGGAACAGCCCTTCGCTATAGCAACAGAAGCATTTGAACTAAGAAAACAAGCAAGCCAGCCAAACCCTCTCAACTTGCCCAAATTAGTGACTTTAGTTGCAAATAAACAAAGGAACTCAACATACAAAGGAACTTTCAAAAATGAAAACAGAAAATATGTAAGCATTTCAGAAGATTGTTTCTTCTTCATTAATTGAATACAATTGGAGAAGAAATTTCAAAGTTAAATGTCATACTAAATAAAAATTTTAAAAACTCTGAATAGACATGGACAAATCATAGAAAGATATGACATGGAAAGTAATTTAAGTCCTGAACGACACCCTTAAGAGAGACAAAATCTTAGGACAAAGACTAAATTTCTAGGTATCTAAGAGAAAATGGATAAAACTGAAACGATTGTAAGGATTCCAGATGGTAAAAACAGTCCAAATTTGAGTCAAAAATAAAGAAGAAAAATGAATGGATATTAAATACTAAATTATGTGGCCCTGAAGAAGAAAAAGCAAGCAATGGAACAAAACAAATATGATACATAATTTTATATACTCATGTAGCCCTTGTCATAATTTAAAAAATTGATCCAGAAGAGTGTTTAACTTTAAAAACAGGGGGAAAATGTCTCAAGCTTCCAGAAAAATGATAAAAGTCTCTTAAAAAAAAGAAAAAAGTCAGTATTGGTCTTTTCAAAAGCACTATACAATGTAAGAGAACAGAAATCTCCAGTAACAAAAGTGAGTCAAGCTTTTTTTTTTTTTTTGAGATGAACTTTCACTCTGTCACCCAGACTGGAGTGCAGTGGAGCGATCTCAGCTCACTGCAACCTCCGCCTCCCAGGTTCAAGCGATTCTTCTGGCCCAGCCTCCTGAGTAGCTGGGATTACAAGTGTGTGCCACCACTCCCAGCTAATTTTTGTATTTTTAGTAGAGACGGGTTTTCACCATGTTGGCCAGGCTGGTCTCAAACTCCTGACCTCAAGTGATCCGCCTGCCTTGGCCTCCCAAAGTGCTGGGATTATAGGCATGAGCCACCGCGCCAGGTCAATTTATGATTCACACAAGTTTCTCGCAGGTATCAAAGCCTAGGAAACCACGGGCGCTTCGCAGTACAGCCACCTCACCCACCTGTCAGGAGAGAAGCACTGAAACCCAGAAAGCACAGAGAAAGGGAAGTAAAAACTTAACGTTGTGCATGGAATGCATTTTATGGTATATCTCCGCCTCACCCACCTGCTAGGAGAGAAGCACTGAAACCCAGAAAGCACAGAGAAAAGGAAGTAAAAACTTATGTTATGCATGGAATGCATTTTATGGTATATCTTAGATTAAAATATAGGTGGAAATAAGTGAAAAGTAATTAATAGAAGTAATAAAACAAAAGAAGGAGGAAAAGAAGGAAGGAGAGAAAATTGAGAAAATAGACTTTGGATTTTTAAACACTGTTTTCTACGAAAGATCTAGAGCTATTTTAATATGTGGCTAATCCTATTTCTTAGTGCATAGAAAGGGGGAAGACACAAAAAATGAAAAGGAAAGCATTAAAACCAATAGGGATGATTGAAAGTTCATAGACAAGGCTCCTACTGGCAAGAATAATTATGATATAAGCATAAAAATTATTATAATTAATTGTTACATACTGAATTTTTTTAAAGACTCCATTATTATATACAAAAACAAAACAAAACAAAAAAGAAATGACTTCTCGTTTTTCTACTGTTATAGTGACTATTCCACCAACTCTTCACTGGGCAACTGGGTAGCTCAAAGGGAAGATTTACATTTTTCTCTTGCCTTTAAAAGAGAGATTCTACTACGTTCCAAGTTGGTAAGAGGAAGTTTCTTCTTTATAGAAGAATAACAGCTAATAAAATGCGGAAAAATGAAGAATTAGGAAATCATAATTTTGCAACCCCTAAAGAGATAATTGATTAGATAAGGTTCACCAATGGACGCTAGAATTATTAAGTCCAAGTTAATAAAAAATATTCACACGAGTTTAAGTATGAACCCACAGATTATTTGCTAATTGCACAAGAGAGAAAAAGGACGATGTCACTGGAAAGAGGTGATGGCCAGTGCCTTAACCAAATGCTCAACGGTGAGTATTAGGAGCAGTTGAACATGATATCCTGAGCCTCCTGGGAGGTGCAGCTGAAAGTGCAAAGTGTCGCCTGGGACTTTAGCCTGAATCTAGCCAAGCCGGTTCACACAGGACACAGGACTCATGGGAACACGCTGTATGATGCTATCAAGAGGCAGTTTCTTCTTCAGGTCTTTTGCCTTTCTTCCATTATGCAATAATTATTAGTTAGTCTTACTTAACAAGAGTAACATTTGAGGCTCTGAATGTTTTTGGAGTAAAACTTGACTAAATTCAATAGTTTTTGACATATGACATCTTCATTGTTGACTTTGATTTTTAATAGTTTTCATTTAAATTTGTTTTAGTGAGCTGAAATTATTTTTGAGATTTTTTATTTAATTCTAAATAGCTAGGTTTTTCATACCTTTTTGAAGTTTTAAACCTGACATTGAAAATTAAGGGCAAAACTCTTAAGTCTACAACTTTATGAGTTTTTATGTTAAACATACTTGTCTACACTTTTATGATTTTTGCATGTAAATATACTTATGTATATTTAATTGTGTGAATATACTTATGCATATTTAATTGTGTAAATATACTTATGCATATTTAATTGTTCAAATATATTTATGTATATTTAATTATGTAAATATACTTATGTATATTTACCCAAATCAAGAGAGAGATCACTCGTAGCACTCCCACTGGTGCCCTTAAGGTACCTCCCCTTCAATAGCTCCCAGAAGTAGGCATTAGCTTGAATTCCAAAACTACAGACTTGTATTGCCTGTTCTTTGTATCACAGAAGTGGACCATAACCTCTGCATTTTGACTGCCTTGTTTCGCTCAGTAATGTGAGTGAACTCATTCTTCCTGCCACTTCCAGCAGTCGCGGGACTTGTACAGGTGTGTAGAAGTCCTTATATAAACATCCCACGTGATGGGATGCACTATCCTTTCAATACGTTGCTTGATGTGAATGGAAAATAATCTATTTTAAAAGCATTGCATTTTTATTTATAAAAGAACTAATACATTGCTAGGTTGGTGGGCATTTTTTTTTTCCAGTTGCTGACATTTCTGAGCATTTGGCCATCAGTTTTCCAGCATCTCCTCTGAGGGTGAGGTGATCTCCCCTCTGGCTACATTCTGAGCTTCTCCTTGTCTTTGAGTTTTAGCTTCTGACTGGAGTATGACTATGCCTGGCTCTATTTGCGTTTATCCTACTGAGATTTCTAACAATTCTTGAGTCTTTGCCTTTGATTATTATTTGTTTTTATCTGGGGGAAATTCTCTTCTGTCATTTTCCGTCCTTGTTGCTCTCTCTGCCTCCAACTCGCCTCTGCTGTCCAATCTGTTAAATCTATTTATTAATTAGGGTCAGTGTTAGCTTTCTAATATCCATTTGCTATTTTAACATAGGTTCTATTTCTGAAAAAAAAAAGCCCCATCTTGTCTTCTATTTTTGTGAACATAGGAGTCAGTTATTTTTTAGTCTGTGTCTGCTGCAGCTGATAGCCAGGCCTCTGTCCCTTTGTTTCTGGGGTCTAGTTTTTGCTGTTGTCCCAGATCTCATTAGGGCTGGTAAATTTTCATATAACAATGTTTGACAAGTTATGTGGAAAGCTTCACTGACTCTGGAAGTTTCCCTCGGAGGAGGCTGGGTCCTCTCGTCCGTGACCAGGCAGCACTGGGGGGGACCACGTCTGCAGAGCCTGGGAACGGCCAATGGAGGCAGTCAGCCTTTCTTGAGTCTGATCCCCTGAAGTAACTCTTGGGGTCCCAGATCAGACCTGGAGCGTTTATAAGAGTATTTATGGTTTTAAACGATTTTTAGACTATAATGTTTGTCCTCTCAGCATTCATTACGTCTTATTTCTTAAGAAAAACTTTTAAAAGTTCAAATTGGATTTTTACCATCTTTTTGCTGAACTTCTGAGCCTGTTAGTCTGTACCAGCTGTGGATTCACGAGCACTTCGATGGAGAAGAGAGCAGGACCTCCTTTTTTAACCCTCCTGAGATATCTGGCTCCTAATCCTGAATTTCCGTACCAATAAGGTTTGTGTCTGCAGCGCCCTGAGGTCTGCAGAAGTTTGCTTGTCTGCCACCTTCCACTGGGGCTCCCCGCCTTCGGCTCGGATGCTGTCCCATGCCAGGATGCCTAGGGGTGCACCCTGAAGAGAATCATCTGGCCTCTCTGGGGTCCCCCACATCAGGGGTCTGCCCCTTCAGGACTGGCTGCCTGAGCCACCTCACAAATGATTTTAATCCTTTTTAAAATTCGATGTCCCTGTTTTCCTCACTCTCCAGAATGCTGGTCTTCCTCAAGCTACGGCACACCCTGGGCCCCAGTTTCTTTAATAAATATTATCCACCTGAGCTAGTGAGTGCTTGGTGTTCAGCACTGGCGCTCTGTACACTCACTCTTGAAGCTTCTAAAAGTGCCAGACTTACTCTTGGAAAAAGTGCAGTTGAAGTGTTATGCCTTGATATTTTATTAGCAATCATACACCTCAAACCTTCAACTGCCACAATAAAAGTAAATGAGCATAACTTACGCAGGGTTTCTTGACATAATTACAGCTTTTCGAAAGAGAGGAAAATTTTGCCTGGAAACTAGCTTTCAAGCAGAAAGGAAGGCAGAAAAAAATCCTAGGACATACACCTGACTGCAAAGACCATCATTAAGTCGGCTGGAGAAATCTGCAAATAGGGCAAATGCTATTTTTGTCCCGAGCTCAAACAGACCGTGGCTTTTCCTAATTTAAACATCTCTGGTAAAATAGCTGAGTTTGAAGAGTCCAAATCCTGGCAGATGTCTCAATAACTTCTGTGCCTGTGTAAAGAATAAGCCGCCATGCAGGGGAAAATGACTCTTCTGTAGGCAAAAAAAAGGTGGGTTCTCCTTGGGTTCTGTTCCCTGGTGTCTGCATATGCGGGAGTGACTTTGTGCACCTCCCTGTGTTTCTTCACTCTCCTGCCCTGTGGTTGAAGGGAGATACACTTGAGCAAATTCATGTTGCCCTCACCTTTTTATCTCATGGATCATGAGTTCAGACCTAGCACAGTGTGCAGCACTCAGAAGCACAATCCTGCTCAAACTGCTCCCTTCCACCGACACTTACCTCCCCTGCCTCCGACTTCCTCAGCGTCACTGCCGCCTGCAACGGAACCGGAGCTGATCGAAAAACACTTAGGTAAATATTGAGTTCCCCAGTCTGGGGCGATTAGAATTGTCATCCTCCAAACCTTAGACATGGCCGGCCATCCCCAGTGGGCTCCAAATCCTGTCACCGCGTGCCTTTGTTAATCCAACCAGGAGCTGTGTTTTACCTTTCTACCCCCGACTCCTCCCAAGACGCTCAACCTTGGTTTCATCATTGTACAGACGGCTGCAGACTCCGCTGTCTGACATTCCTTTGGGGTGAGCTGATGACCTGAACTCTAAGAACCCTCGATTTGAGCACAATGGGATTTAGTGTTGTTTTTAAAGACACTGAGTTTTGCAGTAGCTTTATGAAAAGCAACAGACGGCTTAGAGAGTGACGTGGCAGTGGGGCCCGTTGAAGCTCAGCTGCCATGGTCTTCCCATCCTTCAAGGCCAAGGGCACTCATCTGATGTGTAGCCTCGGGGCAGCAACAGAGACTAAAACTCTAGGGAATCAAATGACGCACTTCACAGCCAGGGAAGGGGCTTCCATAGGGATGAGGACTAAGGCAGATAACTCCAGGATAAAATAAAAGTGACTGCGCTTTCTTGCACTGCTCAGAGTTGGCTACCAAGTGTGCTCAAGCATTTCTGGGAGTAACTTGATGGACAGATGCAAAACAACAGATGCCTGCTTAGTATGTTGTGGTCAATAAATAATTAACTTGCTTTGTAAGAAGCTATCTCAGATTGCAAATGGACTGCAACCTAGTAAGAAAGGATCAGTAAAGCGCAATCACTCTATTGGCCAATTAGCTGCATATTATTTAATCAAACATGGAAATCCACATTCTTGATGACCCATGCATTCGCGCGTTATTGCATTGCTGTAAAGAAATGCCTGAGGCTAGGCCAGGCACGGTGGCTCACGCCTGTAATTCCAGCACTTTGGGAGGCCAAGGAGGGTGGATCACGAGGTCAGGAGATCAAGACCATCCTGGCTAACATGGTGAAACCCCGTCTTTACTAAAAATACAAAAAAAAACACAAAAAATAGCCGGGCATGGTGGCAGGTGCCTGTAGTCCCAGCTACTCGGGAGGCTGAGGCAAGAGAATGGCATGAACCTGGGAGGCGGAGCTTGCAGTGAGCCGAGATCATACCACTGCGCCACTGCACTCCAGCCTGGGCGACAGAGGGAGAGTCCATCTCAAAAAAAAAAAAAAAAGAAAGAAGAAAAAGAAAAAGAAAACAAAGGAAATACCTGAGGCTGCATAATTTATAAGGAAAAGAGGTTAAATTGGCTCACAGTTCTGCAGGCTGTACAGGAAGTATGGTGCTGGCATCGGTTTCTGGTGAGGCCTCAGGAAGCTTCCATTCGTGGTGGCAGGTGAAGGGGGCCACCACATCACATGGCAAGAGTGGGAGCAGGAGAGAAGGGAGTTCCCAGACATTTAAATGCCCAGAGCTCAGGTGAACTGACTGATCAAGAATTCACTCATATCAAGGGGTTGGTGCTGAACCGTTCATGAGGGACTCACTCCTGTAATCCAATACCTCCCACCAGACCTCCCCTCCAACACTGGGGATCACATTTCACATAAGTTTTGGAGGGACACACATCCAAACCATGTCAGCACACATGGTCTCCAAATGTTGTATTAGCCCCTCCTCATGCGATGTCAGAAGACTGAGGCCTGGGGGTATGCAGCTTTTCAGGACATCCTTCCTGAAAGGTTGCAGCAATACTTTAAGTGTTACCTACCCATGTGCTATGCCAGTGTCAGCTTTAAGGATGTGTAATAGCCCAGGGTCGAGCCGTCTGGGACCAAATATCTGCTTTGCATAGACAGTGTCCATGGTGTGGATTAATCTGCTCCTGTCTGCTGCTGGGACTGGGCGCCGGCTGCTGCTGTTTTCATTTTCCATGAGCCCTCGCTGGCCTCATAGGGCAGCATCATGTGAAGACCGCCTCCCGATGCCCAGTGCTGAGGTGTGAAGACCTCACTGTGTTTGAGACACGAGTTCCACGTGGCTGCTGCCTCCTTCACACATCCCTTGATGGATTTCTTTTTATCGGATGGTCTCTTGTCTGTGGTTAGCGTGCACACATAGGATGTGAAAGACACAGGGCATGACTATTATCCATGCATTTTCCCAGGGATCGGGACTCACAGAGAGAGTTCTCCCTGCTGCCCTCCACCACACCATAACAAACACTCAGATGGAGAGCTAAGAGAGGGGTCAGGGTCGAGAGGTTAAGAGTTCTGGGGTCCCTGATTATCTTCCATCGTTGGGAGAAAGAGGAATCTGTAAAGCCTAAGCGGATGGCATGAATGCATGGAATGAAGACCGGGAAGCAGATCCAGGGAGGGAGAGCTGCTCTAAGCAGAAAAACAGCCAACTCAAACCTACCTCTGGCTGAGCCTGAGCGTCGGAGCAAGGCAGGGAAGAGTGCCCGGAACACTGAGCCAGCCCAGGCTACTACAGGCTGCACTGCACTGACTTGAGCACCAGCAATCTGTGCACAGAAAAGTCGGTCCTTTCTGTTGTCACTGATTGCTTACCAAAGTGAATCTGGGTAGCGTCGACTCTGCTGTTGAAAGTATCTGATTTTCAGCAGCATAGATTCCTCCCCTAGGGCCAACTGTGATTGCAGACTCAATCACCGAGAACACTTGTGCCCTATAGGATAATTCTCTTGGTTTCATGCCCATACCAACTGAAATACCAGACAGACTTTTGTAAGTACCACAGGCATGTCTGGTTTTTCAAGCTTCAGCAGGGATTTTTTTTTTTCCATTAACAATATGAAACAGACATAAATGAAATATAACAAAGTAATATCCTCCTGATTTACTTTTGTGCTGGTTTGGCCTTTCCCTAAACTGACATTAATTTTTAAGCATACTTAATTTTAAGCTTTTTATAAATAATATATTCAATAGAAATCCACTGAAATGCTATTCACGATTTGGAGAATTTTTGCTTATATTGCTTTTGTTACAATGGAGAGTCACAGTACTTTGACTTTAGGAACACACACAAAAATTATGATTAGAATGTAAGTAAAGAAATAATGTTGTATGTAGCTGTCTAACAGCACTGGATGTAAAAGAATTAAACAACACAATACATAACAACACAAAAGACAACTCCCAAGCATGTGCTAGGTTTCTTCCGATGAATTGAAAATAAGAGACAACAATACATATTATTATTATTAGCTACTCTCCCATTAAAGAAATCTGGTTCTGGCCTCCAGTGGACAGAGGCACAGACAGGTGGGGCTGTACCTGTATACAAGTCTGTGTGTCTACACTGGCAGCCTTGAGAACTCACGTCAGTTAATATCATCCCATTTTTTATGTTTCAGCTAATATTACTTTTTAAACTATAAAATAAAATATCTAAACATTAGAAAACAAGCATTTTATGTCTCTCTCCAAGGCAGGAAATCTTTTCATTGGCTGACAAAGTGCACTTCATCTCTGAAGTTAGATTTTTATTCTTCCATGATGAGGATTGTGACTCAATGTGTCAGTTGGTCCTGGCTCTCTTGATCTAAGGACCCACAATATTTCAAGAGTGTTAGGACTGCTTAGCTTAACTAAGATGGTTTCGGTATGAATGGGAAATAGGGACATATATATTCAAAATGCATGTTGTTTTATGAATAAATTAATTCATTAAGAAAACAACTAAAATGATATGACAAAATGCAAAGACACACTTGTCCCTAAGTTTTAAATAATGCAGTGAATAAATCTATCTTTTTTGATACAAACACACAGAGAGATAAAATTATCTGGAAAGATATATATTAAGATGTTGTTGGTTTTATTGTGGGTAATTTTTTTAATGTTTCTTTTCCTAAAATTTTGAATTTTCTAAGTGTCCTGTAAGAGATATCTATGTCTTTATTCTTTAAGATCACTTTTTAGTACACAGCATTAATTATAGGTGTAGAAAAACATCGATGTAAACATCCCCATTGAAAAATGACTTTCATATAGTTTAGTTTAGAACTTTTGAATGCAAAAGAAATAAATGTAACACATCCCATAAACAGAATTAACAACAAAAACCATGTGACCATCTCAATAGTTACAGAAAATGCATTTGATAAAATTCAGCATTGCTCCATATTGAAAACTCTCAAGAAACTAGTCATAGAAGGAACATACCCCAAAATAATAAAGCCCATATACAACAAACCCACAGCCAGCATCATACCGAACAGGGAAAAGTTGAAAGCAATCCCTCTAACAACTGGAACAAGACAAGTGGGCCCACTTTCACCACCTCTATTCAACATAGTACTAGAAATTGTAGCCAGTGCAATCAAGCATGAGAAACAAATAAAAGGCATTCAAATTGGAAAAGAGGAAGTCAAATTATCACTGTTTGCTGATGATATGATCTCATACCTAGAAAACCCTAAAGACTCCTCCAAAAACTCTTAGATTTGATAAATAAATTCAGTAAAGTTTCAGGATGCAAAATCAATGTGCAAAAATCAGTAGCATTTCTATACATCAATAATAATCAAACTGAGAATGAAATCAAGAAGGCTATTCCATTTACAATAGCTATAAAAAATAAAATACCTAGAAATATATTTATCCAGGGAGGTGAAAGATTTCTACAAGGAAAACTACAAAACACTGATGAAAGAAATTGTAGATAACACAAATAAATGGAAAAACATCCCATGCTCATGAATTAGAAGAATTAATATTGTTAAAATGGCCATACTACAAAAAGCAATCTGTAGATTCAATGTAATTCCTATCAAAATATCAATGCCACTTTTACAGAATTAGAAAAAACAATCCTAAAATGTATATGGAACCAAAAAAGATCCCAAATAGCCAAAGCAATCCTAAGCAAAAAGAACAATGCTGGGGGTATCACATTACCTGACCTCAAATTATACTGCAAGACTATAGTAACCAAAACAGCATGGCACCATAGTATGAAACAGCAGTATGAAAATAGAGACATATATCAATGAACAGAATAGAGAACCCAGAAATAAAGCCACATACTTATAGCCAATTTGTGACAATGTCAACAAAAGCATACACTGGTAAAAGAACACTCTTTTCAATAAATGGTGCTGGGAAAATTGGATTGCCATATGCAGAAGAATAAAACTGGATTGCTATTGCTCACCATATATGAAAGTCAACTCAAGATGGGTTAAGACTCAAATATAAAATCTGAAACTAAAAAAAAAAACACTGCAAGAAAACCTAGGGAAACTTTTCTGGACCTTGGTCTAGGCAAAGAATTTATGACTAAGACCTTAAAAGCATAAGCAATAAAAACAAAAATAGAAAAATAGAACTTAATTAAATAAAAAAGCATCTGCACTGCAGAAGAAACAATCAACAGAGTAACAGGCAACCTGCAGGAGAGGAGAAAATATTTGCAAACTATGCAAACGACAGGGAACTAATATCCGGAATTTACAAAGAACTCAAACAACTCAACCACAACAAAAACAAATAACCCCAGTGAAAAGCAGCCAAGGGACATGAATAGACATTTTTCAAAATAAGGCATACAAATGGCCAGCAAGCATATGAAAAAAAAATGCTCAAATCACTACTAATCGGAGAAATGCAAATTAAGACCACAATGAGATACCATCTTACACCAGTCAGAATGATTAGAAAGTCAAAAGTAACAGATCTTGGTGAGGATGTAGAGAAAAGGGAACTCTTAGACACCGTTGGTGGGAATGAAAATTAGTACAACCTGTGTGGAAAACAGTATGGAGATCTCTCAAATAACTAAAAATAGAACGACTATGGGATCCAACAATCTCACTAATGGGCATCTACCCAAAGGGGGAAAAAAATCATTATATACAAAAAAGATACCTGCCTTTGTATGTTTATCACAGCACTATTCAAAACGGCAAAGTCATGGAATCAACCTACGTGTTCATCCCCAGATGATTCAATAAGGAAAATGTGGTATTGTTCCAAAATGGAATACTACCGAGCCATTAAAAAGAATTACATTATATCTTATGCAGCAACATGGATGGAACTGGAGGCCACTGTCTTAAGTGAAATCACTCAGAAACAGAAAGTCAAATACCACATGTTCCCACTTATAAATGGGGCTAAATAACGTGCACACATGGACATGGTGGGTGGAATAAAAGACACTGGACACTTGGAGGGTGAAAGCGTGGGAGGGAGGTGAGGGGTGAGAAATTACTTAGGGGTACAATGTATATTATTCAGCTGATGGCTACACTAAAGCCCTAATTTCACCACTACACAATATATCCATGTAACAAAACTGTACTTGTACCCTTCCATTTGTACCAATAAAAAATACTTAATTTCTTAACATTACTCCTCAGTAACTTGTAGGCATCCAATCTTCAAATTTAGATGGAATGTTGCTTATTTGCAGCCCCTACTATTTGCAAAGGGAGTTCCATCCTCACACAGACCCTAACACTCAAGAATACAGCAAAATCATTTAGCGTTAATGAGACCCAGACTTTCTGGATGTTACTATGTTACTAAGTGTTGTGCTGAGTGCTTTATATATATGATTCTTTCATTGCTTACAGTTACAAGTCTATGAAACAGATACGACTGCTGCATTTCACAAGTGAGAGAGTTCAAGCACAGACAGATTACTTAGGACCCGTGAAATGGATCATAGCTGGAGTTTGGACTCCACAGTCCATCCCTGAACCGTGGACTCAGCCTCTGTTCTTTCAGCCACCACCGTTTGGTGCCACAGCAAAGGCTGTCTTCCACTAGAAAGGAAATATTTGCAAGTCAAGTATGAGCTTCAAGTAAGAATGAGTTGCATTAAAATGAAATAAAACAGAACGATAGTGTATTGCTGCAAACTAGTGTAGTTAGAAAATGGGCTGATGCATAAAGCAGCCAGGGAAGAGCTGCCCCACCCCGGGCTCCCGTGAGGAGCAGCCCTGTGCATGCACCGGGCAGCAAGGGGTGAGTGCCCTGCGAGGCCCAGGCCTGAGTCTCCCCAGACACACCCAGCAGCCTTTGTTTCTCTCTCTGTTGACTGTGCTCTTTCTATGCCCAGAGTAACATTTTAATGCCACTGCGGGTAATTTAAATCCTAGGGATTGTTAGAAAATGTTCATAGACTCAGGAGAGAACCGTTCTGCGAAACCGTATGTTTTCTACGTTTCTCATTTGTTTATGTTTTTCTCATATATTTCTCAACTTTGTAGAAGAAACTACAAATTATGAGAGACAGGGAGAGAAAGTGGGAGAGACAGAGAGGGAAGAAGAGAGAGAGAAAAGTGGATGCCGGTGAGGACCCTCTTTCAACCCTAATCTGGATTATCAAGCTCCTGGGGCATTCATGAGGACAAAAGATGGCAAATGAGTTGAAGCAAAGGGGAAAAGGTAAAAATTAAAACTCTTAGTAACAATCCGCAGCTGCATGGCATTGGAGACCCACCTGTGGTCTTGGACAGTGTCATCACACCCTATGTTAATAACTGGATTGGAAAAAAAGAGGATTACAGTCAACTTAGACAGACGCACCCTGCCCGCCCTGTGATGGAGACAGGATGTGTTTTCTGAATTAGAGAAGTGATGGGCGAGGGAACTGTCCGCCAACTCCTTAAACTTTAATATCAGCCACACCCCTAGTAGCTGTTGGTAGGCACTGCCTCTGATATCAGGGGCCCAGGAGGCCGAATCTCAAAAGGGACCCGTGCAATAAATCCCAGTTGAAAGACCTGGCCCAGCCTCTGTTTCCGGAGTTATCTGTGGGGCTCCCAAACATCATTCCATGAGATTATAAGGGATTAAGGAAGAAACGAGCTCCCAGATCAACCAGCAAATGGAACAGGGAGCAAAGATGCTGAGGAAAATATGGAGAGAATGTGGAGGAAGTGAAGAAGGGGTAGGGAAGCAGGCCTGGGGCTTGGGGCTAGTGGTGTGTAGGTTTCCCCAGGCTGCTGGGACTGGCAGAGATGGACCCTTTCACCTTCTCACAGCTCTGGGGCTGAAGCCTGATACTGGATGTTTGCAGGGCTGGGCTTCCTCTCAGCCTCTGGAGACACCAACTGTCCCCGGCATTCCCCGGCTCAGACGTACCCTCCCAGCTCAGCTTCCATCATCATGGGGCCATCCCCCGCTCTGCCCTTCACACAGCCTTATCCTGGGCTCCGTCCTAAACCCCTCCTACAAGGGCGCCTGCAACGTGGGGTTAGGCCCACCCTCGTGAGCTCCTCTGAAATTAATGACAAAGACCCTCTTTCCAAATAGGGTCCCATTTACAGGCATCAGGGGTGAAGACTTCACCATCCCATTTTTGGGAAATAGTGCAAACCACAGTGGGAGGGGAGGGGGAACATTTTATCAAATCACAGTGACGTGAGCACAGGCCTGGCTGCTGAGAGAACAGCGCCATGCAGGGAAGAGGCCAACCATGGAGAGTGGAGATGGTCGCCTGGACACGGATTCCACATGAGGGAAGATGATAAGCAGAGATGATCTCACGAGGGAGAATGAGGATCCAGGGGATGCTGACAGCCACCAGCAAAGGTTGACCTGCCATTCGCAGGACGTGGCCCTGCAGAGGACATGGGGCATGTGGTCACCTTCTCTCCTATGTTTCACTTTTCCCCAGGATCAATTGGAGAATTATTCTGTGGCTTCTTCTATGTTTAGAGTCAACTGCTTTTTTGTGAAGACAGCCCCGAGGGAAGTTCAGAATTCTCCCCACCATGGCTGGCTGAGGGGCCTCCTGGGGAAGCGTTTCTGAAACTCTGCTGTCGGAAAAGCTAACAGCAGGCTGTCCTCGATAGGACTTGACTAGTTTAATATGAATTTCTTTTTACAAAAAAATTGTGGTTATAAAGTATTTGCTATACCTTGCTAAGTATGCAACGTTGTGCAAACAGAGTGATTCATGGTGTTTCAGAACTTGAAATAAACAGATTGTAATAAAAATGCCCCCACTTAGGAAGAAAGAGGATGTTGCAGGCAGGTGGTGGAAGTGAGCCTGCTGAATCAAGACACTGATTTGCTTTTCTTACATACATAACCCACTCATATTAAGGACCCCTGGACTCAATGTGTCACTCCAAGCTCCTGAACATTCGGCACATACAACACCGTATCCAGCGCTACACACAGGAAGACAGCGTCCCAGCTGCCAGCAGAGAAAGGAGAAGGGTCCATTTGAACTTAAACTCAGGGCACTCCCAGCATTTAACTAACTCATTAGAATGAGTGTTTATAAAGCCGATTTCCTCCTATACATGGAATGGAATTGAACTTGCTGTATTCCACACGCGAGACCCAACGTGTTAAACAACATGCCTCTAAAATGGGAATTTTAACCAAATCTTTGTTCAACTTCCTTTAACCCAGAACTAATTAAAGTCCCGATTACTTTAGGGAGCACAGGAGGAGGATGGTGCCGGTGGACAGGCAGAGAAGTAACTAGAATTCTACCAGAAATCTCAAATTGGCATAAAATGGAAGCTTGAACAACATAATCATAATACAGCTGTGCCAACTCCAAACAAGTACCAAACCCTACCAAAGAGTGGCCGCTCCTGGATTCTGAAGAAGAGCAGAGTTTGGGCAGCGGATAAAGGGAGAAGAACCCGGGACAGAAGCCTTGTCCCCGGAAGCCAGTGCCCTCATGCCTTAGGAGGGTGGCAGCTCTGGCTGTTCCTTCCCGAGGTATCCCTGGAAGAAGGAGGAGTGGAACCCGCCCGGCTGCAACTCCTGCTTTGCCTCTGTGAGGAACAATACTCCCTTTGAAATCCTACTGATTTCTCTAATGGTTCTTCAGTCCATGGACGATGTGACCCATGCTGGTCACGACAGATTTCAGCACCCGTGCCTTCTGTGCCCACTGTGTGGGCAGGGGCTCCTGCTGAGAGCGGGATGAGCTGGTTTCACACTGGCCCTACCTAAGCAGCTGAGGGCCATGGTAGGTTCACTGCCCCGTGTGCAGCACCATCTTTCCCATGCATATATTGAGGTGTTTTTACTGCCACATCCTTGGTTACTCCAAGCTCTGAAACAGAGGAAGCCCTCAGTGCTGCCTCTTCCCCGGCGCCTCCGCTCCAGGCTCAGTGCTGGGCTCTGGGTGCCCGTCCACGTCCGCCTTGTGACTCAGCTCCCGCCAGAGCCAGTTGATGAGGAGAGCAGGGTTCCTCTTGGAAAGACCAAGCCCTGAAGACAGAACAGAACCTGGGCTTGCACTGAACGCGGAGGCCCTGCGGAAGCTCCCCAAACAAAACCCTCTCCAGAGTCTCCTGTTTCAAGTGGATTATTCTCCAAACAGCACTTCTTTCCCCGTGTCAGTTTCCCTTGGTGCATACTTTATAAGGAAGTCAAAGATCTGGAGTGATACCTTGAAGGTCACGGATATGGGATGCCTGTCGTGATACCGAAGATAAACAGCTGAGTGAAATTTGGTATCAATGACTGTGCCGCTGTCTTGGCTTTCACTGGGTTTCATGAGGTGCCCTCCAGAACCCCAGGGCCAGGAGCGCTAAACTTTCCCTTGTTGCAGGGCTTTTGTTCCCACGGGACAAAACAAAAGAACACATTGAGGTGATCAAAGGATGCAGCATTCATCACTCAAACCGTGCTTCTCGTTTTTTATCCGTAAAATGGGTCTAATCTAAATAATTCCTCAGAGCATTCCTGTGAGGGATAAATTAGCTAATGCGGCAAAGTTTTTGAAACAGTGTGTGGAACGGAATGGAGCAGCCTCTCCAGAAGTATTTACAATTTACATCATTCGCTGCATTGCTCACACTCATGTGGGGGCCCCTCTGCTGTCTGAAGATGTGCTTCTGAATTATATTTCATATGCGTAGCCTTCTTCCCAAAGCAATGAAAAGGCATTCCGGAGGAATCAGATTATTGAGCTACTATAAGCAAAGGATTTTCGTGCCAGTCAGGAGAGGTAGACACAAAAGCTTACAGGCCGGTTCTGAGTCTCACTGGCCATGGGCTTGTGCCATATGATGGGGAGGACGCCCGTCCATGTTTCTGATAGTGAGTGAGATCCATTGTTAAGTCCGTAAGAACGATAAAAATGAGGAAACTGTGTTACAGAAATGTTGTATTAGAAGAAAAAAAAAAGTTTCTGCAATCTTCAGGCCTCCAAGGCTGAGCTACTGCAAACCCCCGTATCTGTCTGCCTGTCCACCAACCTTCCAGCCTGAGTTTCCTCACTAAGCAGTGGTGTGATCTCCGAAGGGCCTGAAAAATGAGGCTTGCTCAGTCAGCAAAGTGGAGTACCAGAGCTTCCTACAAACACTTTTTTCAGAGTGAGATAGAAAATGCCAAGGTTTTCTGAGTCAAGAATGCTAGTAGGATTTCTGGAGCTCTTTTCAGAAGAGTTGGTTCAGGGAATTTTCCACAAAGAGAAAAATAAAAGACTACAAAATAAAAACAGCTCAGAAGCTACAGAAGAGAGAGGGACATACAGGAGACAGGCCGCACTGCTTCTGCCCATGTCCAGCTAAGTCTGATGGGGCTTCACACGGCCAGGGACCCAGCCCCCCGGCAAAGGTGGTCGGCACATCTGTGCGGCACCTGGCCACAGTTGTTGATGTTCTTGCCCTCATAATGTCAGCCTCCTATTTAGGCTGTAGAAAAAAGCCACACTTCTTGTGAGAGCTCCCCATCAAACTGTTTGAATTAAACTTGAAAGGATCTTTGTCGACTTTGGTCAAGCGCAAGACCTAACTCTCAACGGTGGTTTTACGTTTCTCCTGCGTCAAACACGTTTGCAGCCAAAGATCCGTTAAATAAACCTCCAGCACCAGCTGCACCACGGAGAGGGCGAAGCTTCTCCTATAAAGTGTCCAAAGGCATTGTTTTTGCATCCTTTGGAATGACAGCCACAAGTTGCATGCCTGCACTTTTCTTTCCTTGCTCTTTTTGTTTTTGTTTTTGAGATGGAGTCTGGTTCTATTGCCCAGGCTGGAGTGCAGTGACGTGATCTCAGCTCAGTTCTGCAACCTCAGCCTCCCAGGTTCAAGCAATTCTCCTGCCTCAGCCTCCTGAGTAGCTGGGATTATAGGCATGTGCCACCACCCCTGGCTAATTTTTGTATTTTTAGTAGAGATGGGGTTTCACCATGTTGGCCAGGCTGGTCTTGAACTCCTGAACTCAGGTGATATATCCACCCCAGCGTCCTAAAATGCTGGGATTACAGACGTTAGCCACCTCACCCAGCCTCTTTGCTCTTGTTGGCGTCTTGTTGCCGGCACTGGCTCACAGCACCCGGCCTCTTTGTTCTCGCTGGCGTCTTGTTGCTGGCACTGGCTCACAGCACAGTGTGCACAACATTGGCCAGGGTTGTTGGGTTTCTCTTGCCTTTCCGGTATCACCGTGCAGCCCTGGGCGTGCACTTGCCAAATAAAGCTCAGTACTTTAACCTCCACCACAGGCTCTGCTTTGCAGATAATTTGGGTTCAAACAATCACTTTCTAAAACTGTTACAGGACCATGTCCAAAGTGAAGACACCAGTTCAGAAATACAAACATACATTAGATTTCTATGTTAGTTATGAGTCAATTGATTTTCTTAAATATAACTTTCTTCAAGACTATATCTTATGCTACCTTTTACTGAAAAAGTATTATTTCTAGGACACAGAAATGCTTACAAATAATATTTCATAATGAAACCAGAAGAAACAACTTTATTTTTGTAATCTGTATTTTATTAGGCTTGGCATTTCTTTGCATGTGGAGAAATGGATATTTGGAATATATAAGTTGAATGCCAAGTGGCTATTTCCTGCATTGAAGTAAATGAATTATCCATTGTAACTCATCTGCTGTCTGTGGTTTATATTAAATACTAGGATATGTTTACCCAGCTGATTTTTATAACTACATAAGTTCACAATACTCACAGAAATACGTCTAGCAACCAAAACACAGACCTGAATAACTTTTCTTATAATCAAGCCTGAGACTGTCATTCCAGATGTGATTACAGTTCCTAATCAGTTGACTTTAAGTACAGGGATTACCCTGGTGGGTCTGACTTCATTAGTTTGAAGGCCTGGGAGCAGACTGGGACTTCCCAGAGGAGGAGAAGAAATTCTGCTGGAGGACGACCCTTTGGCTAATGCCAATGAAATTCCCAATGAATCAGGTTCTTCCCTCCTGCCATCTTGTTCTGCATGATTCCAAGAATCAATTTTCTATTATTCTCTAAATATATAAGCATATTGTTTCTAGTTTTCATGTTGACACATTGATTTGTGAGTAATAGTAGGTCACTATTTTAATGAGTGTTTTTATCTTAAATTTACATTAATTTTTGGACAATTATATTTTATATTTGATGAATTGTTCTCAAATTTATTTAACATTCAACTTTTTAATTTTTTTATTTTCAGAAGGTTTGGATATTTATGCAATTAAACCTATTTTACCATAACCACTATTATTTATGCCTTGTCTTGCCTAAATAAATGATTATATAAATATCAACTTATCTTTCCTTCTTGTAGCTTTACTTTATATGATAGAATTTTTATAGTAGGCTCTTAGGTCATTGGAAACACAGTCATGTTTAGTGTCACTTTAAATTTTGCCCACAATATGGTTGTTTTTCAAGAATAATTCAATCTTTCTCAATCCTTTTTTAACTTTTTATCTTTTTTGTTAAATATCTTTAGTGAGATATCACTGACATGTAAAAATGTGTATGCATTTGAGGTGTGCATCTTGCTGTCTTGATATGCATATACATTGTGAAATTATCAGCGAGATTCAACTAATTGGCATAACTATTACCTCTATGTAGTTATTATGTGTGTGTGTGTGTGTGTGTGTGTGTGTGTGTTCATGTGTGGTGAGAAGATTTTCTTTAAGAGCTATACCCTTAGCAAATTTTAAGTATATAACGAAGTATTGTTGAATATTATCACCATGTTGTACATTAGATCTCCAAAATTTATTCCTCCTGTCTAACTGAAACTTTGAAAAATTTGGCCATAATCTCCCCATTTCCTCCTATCCCAGTCCCTGGCAACTACCATCCTACTCTCTGCTTCCTTGAGTTTGACTACTATAGATTCCACATATCAGTAGGATTATACAGTATTTATCCTACTGTGTCTTGCTTATTTTGCTTAGCACAATGTCCTCCAGCCCCATCATTGCCTTTATCCATTTATCCATCATAATGGCCATTCTAATTTGCATTCCCACCAATTGTATGCAAGGGTTTCCTCTTCTCCACATCCTCTCCAGCACTTATCTTTTGGATAATAGCCATTCTAACAGGTGTAAATTGACATCTCATTGTGGTTTTCATTTGCATTTCCCTGATGATTAGTAATTTTGATCATTTTTCATATTCCTGCCAGCTGTTTGTATGTCTTCTTTTGACAAATGCCTATTCAGGTCTTTTGTTCACTTTGTAATTTAGTTATGTGCTTTCTTGCCGCTGAGTTGTTTGAGTTCCTAAGCGTATCAACCCCTTGTCAGATACATGGTTTACAAATACTTCCTCCCATTTTGTAGGTTGCTTCTTTTGTTGATTGTTTGCTTTGCTGTACAGAAGCTTTTCATTTTGATGCAGGTCCGTTTGTCTATTTTTACTTTTGTTACCCGTGGCTTTGGGATCATATGAAAAAACTCAGTGTCTAGACCAATGTCATGGAGATTTTCCCCTATGTTTTCTTCTAGTAGTTTTACAGGTTTAGGTCTTATACTTAAGTCTTTATTTTGTTTGGAGTTAATTTTGACTGTGGCATAAAATAAAGATTTTGATTTTCTTGTTTCCGGAAGTGTAACATAATGTTGTTTATTTAAGATAGTTCCCCTATTTAGATGTAGGTGCTTATCACTATGAACTTGCCTCTTAGAACTGCTTTGCTGCATCTAGTAAGTTTTAGTGCTTCTGTTTTCATTTGTCTAAACATACTTTTAAATTCTCCATTTTATTTTTTTAACCAGTTGGTTATTTACGAGCATGTTGTTTAATATTCACTTTTGTAAATTTTCTAAAATTCTACTAATGATTGCTAGTTCTGTGCCATTGTAGTCAGAAATGATACTTAATATGATTTCAGTCTTTTTAAATATGTTAAGACTTGTTTGTCAAATAATATATCCTGGAGAATGTTTTATGTGTACTTGAGAAGAAAATATATTCTACTGCTGCTGGGTAGAAGTTTTTGTATATGTCTATCTGGCTCATTTGGTCTAAAGTGTAGTTTAAGTTCAATGTTTTCTTACTGATTTTCTGTCTATATAATCTAAGCTTTGTTGAAAAAGTGTTATTGAAATTCCCTCCTATAATTTTGTTTTAGTCTCTCTGTCTCTCTCTCTTTTCTGATACATTAATATTTGCTTTCTATATTTGGGTGCTCTGATATTGGGTACATATATAATTATAATTGTTATACTTCCTTACTATACAGACATACCTTAAAGATATTGTGGGTTTGATTTCAGACCACCACAATGAAGCAAATATTACAATAAAGTGAGTTGCACAAATTTTTTTACTTCCCAGTACATATAAAACTTGTTTTACATTATACTGTAGTATATTAGGTTTACAATAACATCATGTCCAAAATATATAAATATCTTAATTAAAAATACTTTATTGGTTATAAATACTAACGATCATCTGAGCCATCAGTGAGTCATCATGTTTTTGCTGGTAGAGGGTCTTGCCTCAATGGTGATGGCTGCTGACTGATAAGGGTGGTGGTTCCTGAAGGTTGAGGAGGCTGTGGCCATTTCTTAAAATAAGATGACAATAAAGTTCTTCACACGGAATGACTTCTTTTCACAAAAGATTTATCTGTAATGTGTGACACTGTTTAATAGCATTTTATCCATAGTACAACTCCTTCCACAATGGAGTCAATCCTCTCTAACCTTTTTACTGCTTTATCAACTAAGTTTGTGTAATATTGCACATTTTTGTTGTTATTTCAGCAATGTTCACAGTATCTCCTAGATTCCATCTCAGTAAAACATACCTTTTTTTTTTTTTTGCTCATTCATAAGAAACAACCCTTTTCTGTTCAAACTTTACCATGAGATTATAGCAATTTAGTTAATCACATCTTCAGGCTCCGTGTTTAATTGTAGTTCTCTTGCTATTTCCACCACATCTGCAGCCAGTTCCTCCACTGAAATTTGAATCCCTCAAGGTCGTCCTGCAGGGTTAGAATCCACTTCTTCCAAATTCCTGATCATGTTCATATTTTCATCTCCTCTCCTTGAGCGTGAATTCTTAATGGCATCAAGAGTGTTAAATTATTTCCAGAAGGTTTTCAATTTACTTTGCGCAAGGCAAAGAGAAATCACTCTCTGTGGCAGCTATAACCTTATGAAATGTATTTTTTAAATAATAAGGCTTGAAAGTCAAATTTATTTCTTGACCTATGGGCTGCACGATGGATGTCATGTTAGTAAGCATGAAAATAACATTCATCTCCTTGTGCATCTCCATCAGAGCTCTTGGGTGACCAGGTGCACTGAGAAAGAGCAGTAATATTTTGAAAGGGATTTTTTTTTTTTTTTTTCTGAGCAGTAGGTCTGAATAGTGGGCTTAAAGCATTCAGTAATCCATGCTGTAAACAGATGTGCTGTCTTTAAGGTTTTGTTGTTTCATTTATAAGGGACAGGCAGAGTCTGTTTGGCATAATTAAGAGTCCTTTGATTTTCAGAATGAAAATGAGCATTGACTTGAAGTTAAAGTCACCTGCTGCATTAACCCCTAACAAGAGAATTAGACTGTCCTTTGATGATCTGAAGCTAGGCGTTGACGTCTTTTCTCTAGCTATAAAAGTCCTGGATGACATCCGCTTGCAGTATAAGGCTGTTTTGTCTACAATGAACATCTGTTGTTTGGTGTAGTCACTTTTACCGATTATCTCAGCTTTATCTTCTGGATAACTCACTGCAGCTGGTACCTGAGCACTTTCTGCCTCACCTTGCATTTTTATGTTATGAAGGTGACACCTTTTCTTAAATCCCATGAACCAGTCTCCGCTAGCTTCTACTTTTCTTCTGCAGCTTCCTCACTTCTCTCAGCCTTCACTGATTTGGAGAATTGAGGGCCTGGATCTTTATGTGGCTTTGGTTCAAGGGAATGTTGTGGCTGTTCTGTTCGTTATCCAGATCGCTAAAACTTTTTCCACATCAGCAGCAAGGTTGCCTCACTTTCTTACCATTCCTGTGTTCACGGAAGTAGCACTTTTTAATTCTTTGAATTCACAACTTGGCTGTTTGGTAGGAGAGGCCTAGCTTTCTGCCTAGCTCAGTTTTTGACAAACCTTCCTCTCTAAGCTGAGTCATTTCTAGCTTTTGATTTAAACTGACAAATTTAGGACTATTCCTTTTACTTGAAAACTTAGAGGCCATCGTAGGGCTATTAACTGGCCTAATGTCAATATTGTTGTTTCTTAGAGAGTAGAGACCTGAGGAGGCGGAAAGAAATACAAGAATGTCCATTTGGTCAAAACACACAGAACATTTATTAAGCTTGTTGTCATATGGGCATGATTTGTGATGCCCCCAAACAATTACAATATTAACATTGAAAATAACTGATTATAGATCATAATAACAGATACAATAATAATGACAACATTTAAAATATTTCTAGAAATAACAAAATGCAACACAGAGACATGAATTAAGTATGTGCTTTCTGGGAAAATGGCACCGATAGACTTGCTTAATGCAGGGTTACCACAGACTTTCGATTTGTAAAACAATGCGCTATCTGTGGAGTGCAGGAAAGTGAAGTGTAAGAACGTGAATTATGCCAGTTTAACTCCTTTCTTTGCCTCTTTTTCACGTTTTTGCACTTAATGTCTATTTTATCTGATGCAAGTATTGCTACCCCTGCTCTCCTTCAGTTTCCAATCGTATGAAATCTCTTTTGCTATTTCTTCCCTTTCTATTTGTGTTATTACCAGGGAAGTCAGTCTCTCGCAGAAAGTCTTTAGTTGGGTCTCTAAAAAAAATTCCATTCATCTATCCTATATATTGTTATTGGAGAATTTAATCTGTTTATATTCAAAGTAGTTATTGATAGATGAGGACTTGCTAATGTCATTCGTAATTTGTTTTCTGGTTGTTTTTTCTGTAGATTCTTTGTTCCTTCCTCTCTTGCTGTGTTATTTTCTGATTAGATCATTTTTTCTAGTGGTATGAATTAATTGCTTGCTTTTTAGCTTCTCTGTATGTATATGGATTTTTGCTTTGTGTTTACCAAGAGGCTTATGTAAAACATCTAATAGTTACATCAGGCTATTATAAGCTGATAACTTTCATCACATTTTTGAAATTTAACTTCTATCCATTCCCTTCCACATTGTATGTCTTTAATGTCACTATTTCTATCTTTTTATACTGCGTATATCTTAATAAATAATTACAACTGTGATTATTTTAATTGTCTTTTAATCTTTATACTAAAAATTGGAATGGTTTACACACCACCATTACATTATTAGAATATTCTGAATTTGACAGTGCACTTACTTTTATCAGTGAGTTTTCGTCTCTCCTCTGTCTTCACTTGATCTTAGCCAAAAGGCTGAGAAGTGATTTATCATACGTTTCCATTTCACCAATTAGTATCTTTTTCTTTCAGCTTGAAGAACTTCCTTTAGCATTTCTTAGAAGGCAGATCTATTGATAATAAGATTTCTCAACTCTTTCTTGTTGTTTTTCTGAGAAAGTCTTTCTCCTTTATTTCTGCAGTGTAGCTTTGCCAGCCAAAGTATTCTTGGTTGGCAGATTTTTTCCTTGAGCATGTTGAATATATCATCTCAGTCTCTCCTAGCCTCTAAAGTTTCTGTTGAGAAAGTCACAGCAAACCTTATTGAAACTTCCTTATATGTGATACATTTCTTTTCTCTTGCTGCTTTCAGAATCTTTTCTTTGTCATTTGTTTTTGACAGTTTGATTTTATGTCTTGGTGTAGTCTTGCTTGGATTGTATCTGAAGACCTTTGACCTTCCTATACCTGAATATTTATGTTTCCCAGATATGGGAAGTTTTAAGCTATTCTTTCTTTAACTGAAGTTTCTGTTCCTTTGCCTCTTTTCTTTTTTAATTAATGTAATTCAAATATTTTCTGTCTTGATTCTATTCTATAATTTCTGTACTCTTTCTTAATTCTTTTCATTCTTTTTTCCCTCTGACTGCATATTTTCAAATAACTTGTCTTCAAGATCACAAAATTTTTCTTCTCCTTGATCATTTCTGCTTTGATGTTCATTGCACTTTTCATTGCTTTCATTGTAGTATTCAGCTCCAAAATTTTTATATTTTTTATGATTTAAATATCTCTGTTAAATTTCTTGTTTTGTAAAAATTAAGAAGTGGGACCTAATTAAGCTTAAAAGCATCTGTTCAGCCTGGGAAACTATCAATAGAGTAAATAATGGCTGACCCATAGAATGGGAGGAAATATTTGCAAACTATGAATTCAACAAGGGTCTAATATCCAGAATTTAAAAGAAACTTAAAGAAATCAAAGAGTATAAAACAAGCAACTCCATTTAAAAATGCACAAAGGACATGAACAGACACTTCTCAAAATGAAGACATACCAGCAGCCAACAAACATATGAAAAAAATTATCATTATTACTAATGATCAGAGAAATGCAAATAAAAACCACAATGAGATACCGTCTCATTGTTATTATTGTTGTTATTATTAAAAAGTCAAAAACAGATGCTGGCAAGGCTGTAGAGAACGGGTAACAGTTGTACACTATTGTTGGGAATGTAAATTAGCTCAGCCACTGTGGAAAGCAGTTTGGAGATTTCTCAAGGAACTTAAAGTTGCTACCATTAGGCCCAGCAATTCCATAATGGGCATATGCCCAAAGGAAACTAGATGATTATAACAAAAAGACACATGCACTTACATGTTTATCACCACAGTGTTCTCAGAAGCAGAGACTGGAATCAACCTAGGTGCCTATCAAAGGTGGACTGGATGAAGAAAATGTGGTTCATATACACCATAGGATACTATGCAGCCATACAAAGAATTAAATCGTGGCCTTTGCAGCAACATGGATGGAGCTGGAGGCCATAATCCTAAACAAATTAACACAGGAACAAAAATCCCAATACTGCATTCTCTCAGAAGAGGGAGCTAAACAATGAGCACCCGTGGATATAAACATGGCAAAAACAGGAACTGCAAACTACTAGATGGGGGAGAAAGGGAGGCGGAAGAGGTTAAAAAACTACCTGTTAGGTACAGTGCTCACTACCTAGGTGTAATATACCTGTGGAACAAACCTGCACATGCACCCCTGTATCTAAAATTAAAGTTGAAAAAATTCTTGTTTTGTTAATGTACTGTTTTTATGATTTTGTTGAATTGCTTCTCTGTATTTTCCTGAAGTTTGCTGAGCTTCCTTAAAACAATTATTTTTAGTTTTTTAGTTGTCTCTTGTTTTGGTCAGGCACTTTGTATAGCTCAATGTTTTAAGGATGCATTACTGGGAAGTTACTGTGGTTATTATCTCAGTGCTGATATGCCTCCTGTTTTTCATCTTTCTTGTCACCTTCTGTTGATGTGTGCACATTCGGTAGAGCAGTCCCCTACTGCAGACTTCACAGGCCACATTTGGTGTGAAAAACCTTCTCCTACTTGGGCAGTAGGTGTGAGAGTGCTGGTTGGGTGGAGCGAGCAGTTATGGTGCCAGTGCCATGCAACTGTGTGTTCTTTATTCAGCTTTCTCAGCTTAGGTTGGTGTTCTCAAAGATTGCAGGGACACTCAGTGGTCAACACTGTGAATGTCTCCTACGGCAGCAAGGGTTGTTGGGATTTTGGTGGTGATGGCTGCTGAGGTGTTTCTGATCTTCTCCCACTGGGGAAGTTGCGCCTGAGAGGGTCGCTCTTGGCACCAGGTCTGGTTTATAGGCCTACTTGTGTTGGCAATGGCACCAGTGTCTGACAAGTGGCACCCATGGAGCAGCAACAAAGCAGAGGCCTAAATCAGAGACATGGATGGAGGAACTATGGCTCGGTAGTCTTGGATGGTAACATAACTTGTGCCTAGAACATAGGCATACTTGCTGCCTTGTTGGTGACAGTATATGAGGTGTAGATGCTTGTGAAACAACCTAATTGATGAGAACAGAAGCACAGGCATACACAGAGCAACAATGAGTCTGGGGTTTGGACAGGACCAAGCTTTTTATGGAATCTAGCCTGCTGCCCAGAGCATGGGAACATGCTGAGAGACCTTGGCTCTGCCGCCTAGTATGGAAATTTGCTCATCGGCCTGGTGGCTTGATGTTTGACATGTGGATACGCACCGTGCACCCTCACCAGGGTCTGGAAGGTGGACACTTGCAGGGTGGCCGTAGCTTAAGCATCTGGACTAATGCAGGACCGGGAGAGGCGGCAGCCGTGGGCCTGAAGTAGCATGAGGGGAGGCTGCTTCTTGACGAGAGCTGTGCAGCCACATCCCCCTCTCTTTGGTTCCCCAGTAGAAGTGGCTGTTGGTTACCTCAGTAGCAAAAGATGCTGGTGTTCTCTGTGGAGCACTGCTGGGGACCATGATGGGTCCTGCCACGTGTCTAATCCTCCACCTTTCTTCTTTGTTCTATGCTGTCTCCTGACATTCCAGGTTTGCCGGTCTCACCAGCAATCCTTTCTGTGTCGATATTCTCTGCTATTTTGCTCCACTGTGTTGTTGCTACAGATTGTTTAATGGGCCCTTGAGCTTTCCCAGTACGATGTTGGTTTGTGAATAGGTGTTCATATTTGTTTTCTTGTGGAGGGATGAAGGTTGGTATATCCTGTTCCTGCTGACATCCCAGAGTCTCCTAACCAGACTTCCTACCTAGATCCACATGCGTATCTGTTAAATGGAAGATAAAACATACAATAAACTACTGTGGATAAGTAGGTTGTGATTGTTCAAAGAAAGGAAGTGAGATTTTGCTCCACTCTCAATTTCTACCATCTTGGTCCAGCTCTCATAATCTATCTGAAATATTCTCATGATTTTTTCTCTACTATCGGTTTTTATTGTAATTCAAGGTCAGGAAATGTGATGAGTTCAGCTTTATGCTTCTTAATCAAGATTGCTTTGATTATTTGGGGTACTTAGTGTTTCTATACAAATTTTAGAATTGTTTTGCTATTTCTTTAAAAAAAGACAATGGAATTTTAATACAGATTGCATTGAATCTGTAGATTATGTTGACATTGTAACAAAATCAATCATCCCAATTCATAAACATAGAAAGTATTTGCATTTATTAGTATATTAAAAAATTTTTTCATCAAAGTTTTATAATTTTTAGTGTAGAAGTGTTTTACCTCTTTAGTTAAATTCATTTCTAAGTAGTTTATTATTTTTGTTGCTAATGTAAATGGGAATTTTAAAAAAATTATTTTAGTCTGTGAAAGGGAAGTTCACTTTGTATTTAAAGTGAATCTCTTATAGACCTCATATCTCTTGATTTAGTCAACAGTCTATTTAGTCACTCTCTGTCTTTTGATTGGGGCTCTAATCCACTTACATATAAAGTGATTATTAATAGGTAAGGACTTACTAGTGCCATCTCGTTTATGTGTGTGTTTTGAAATTCTTTTGATCTCTTTCTCTCTTGCTGTTTTATTTTGTTATTTTATCATTCTTGTAGTGGTTCGATTTGACTTTTTCTCTTTATTTTTTGTGTATCTACTATATATTTTACCTTTCCTTTTTTTGTTTGATTTTTTGTTTGTTTGAGATGGAGTCTTGCTCTGTTGCCCAGGTTGGAGTGCAGTGGCACAATCTCGTCTCACTGCAACCTCCACCTCCTGGGTTCAAGCAATTCTCCTGCCTCAGTCTCCTGAGTAGCTGGGATGACAGGCACTCGCCATCATGCCTGGCTAATTTTTGTATTTTTATAGAGATGAAGTTTCACTATGTTGGCCAGGCCAGTCTTGAACTCCTGACCTCAAGTGATCCGCCCACCTCAGCCTCCCAACATGCTGAGATTACAGGTATGAGCCACTGTGTGCAGTCTCTACTATGTATTTTCTTTTTGGTAATCATGAGGCCTGTTTAAATCTTGTATTTATTATCCTCTAATTTAATTTGGTAACAACTTAAGTTCAATTATACACAAAAACTTATACTTTTATACCCACTCCCCCAATTTGTCTTCTTGATGTCAGAGTTTACTTATTTTTACACTGTAAATTTATTATCAAATTTTGGTAGTTATTATTATTAATAATTTTGTATTTTAATTTTTACATTATGATTACGTGCATGTCACACACACCAACCACTACAGTGTTATATTATTCTGTACTTTACTATGTATTTACCTCTATAGTGAGCTTTATACTTTCATATGCTCTCATGTTGCAGGCTAGCATATTTTCAGTTCCATTTAAGGACTCCCTTAAGCATTTCCTGCAAGCAAGTCTAATGGGAAACAAATAAAAACATACAAACAAACAAAAAAACTAAAACTCTTTTTCATTTTTTGTTTGTCTGGGGAAGATTTTATATCTCCTTCATTTTTAAAGAATCTCTTTGCAGCATATGTATTCTTAGTTGCCCTTTTTTATCTTTTCTTTTTTTTTCTTTCAGTACTTTGAATACATCACCTTGCTCTCTCCTGGCCTGTAAAGTTTCTGTTGAGGAATCCATTAATAAACTTACCGAGGTTCCCTTGTGTGTGACAAGCAGGTCACTTTTTTTTTTTTTTTTTTTTTCTGCTTTTAAAATTCTTTCTGACTTTGACTTCTGGCAGTTTAACTATAATGTGTTTTAGTGTAGAATCCACTTTATATTCTACCTCTCTGGGGTCCTGTGGGCTTCTTGAGCCTGGATGTCTATTTCCTCACTGGATTTGGAGTATGTAATATTATTATTTTTTAAATAAGTTAAATGCTCCTTTCTCTTTCTCTTCTCCTCCTGAGACTCTCAAAATGTGTGTATTAGTTCACCTGATGGTGTTCTATAAGTCCTATTGGCTTTCTGAGTTTTTTAAACAGTTTTTACTTCCTTTCCCATCTGGGTGATTTCAAATAGCCTGTCTTTGAGTTAGTTGTTGTTTTATTCTGCTTGATTTAATTAATATCTGCTGTTGAAGATCCCTATTGAATGTTTTGTTCAGTCATTTTATTCTTCAGTGCCACTTTTTGTGTTTGGTTCTTTTTCATGTTTTCTATTTGTTTGTTAACTTCTGACTTTGTTCTTGTTTTGTTTTTCTAATTTTTGTTAAATCATTTATCTGTGTTCTCTTGCATTTTTCTAAGCTTCTTTGTAACAATTACTTAAATTTTTTATAAATTATAGATCTCCATTATTTAAAATAATTTCTGGAAGTTTATCATCTCCCTTTGCCAATTTTATACGTCTGTATTTTTGTTTTGTTTATATTCTTGCACTGGTGTCTGCACATGTGAATAAGTAGTCACCTCTTCTAGACCTTATGGGTTGACTTCAGTAAGGAAAGGCTTTCACCTGAGTGGAGAGGCGTGGGCATGTCTACTGAGAAGGGCGTGCAGAAGCACATTATGGCACTGGGTCTGGTGTACAGGGCACCTGGTGGCTCTGCATCACACGGTGGCTCTAGCTCTGGAGGGGCAGGTGGCAGCTCAGCCACTCAGGCAGCTGGGGTCTATGACACTGGCCATTGCATGGCCCTTAGTGCCAAAAGCTGCTGGGGAAATCCACGGTGTCTGTGAGGGCTGTGGGGGCTTCAGCATCACATCTAGCTCTAGTAGTCTAGCTGTGAGTGGCTCCAGGAAAGCGAGGCCGAGGGCTGGCAGTGGGAGCTGTATGAGCCTGAGTATGCATGTGATAGTGGGGCTGGGGCTGGTGGTGGGAAAGACATTTGTGGGCATGGATAGTGGCTGTCCTGGGTTTGGAGCCAGAGCACCAGCCATCACACTGGCTAGGGCAGCTCCAGATGGGAAAGGAAGTAACGACTGTTTAAAAACTCAGGAAGCCTAGGGACAGCAGTGGGGCAGAGGAGTGGTGGCTTAGGCATCTGGGGTCTGTAAAGGCAAAAATATGAGGGCCCCTGGTGGTGAAATCTGTGGGGAGTCTTAGTCAGCTGCAATGGCTGTTGGCTTTCTCAGGGGAGAAATTTGCTGAGGTTCCCTATGGAGCAGTCCACTGGGGTCTGTGGTGAACACTATGCGGTCTTCAGCAGTGAACATGAAGGGTGGTCCATGGTGCTTGCGAGGGCTGTTGCAATCCTAATGGCAAAGGCTACTGGGGTCCCCTGCAGAGCGGGCCATGAGGCACTGCACTGGTACCCGCTGCATTGCTGGTACTAACAGACACTTTTCTTCTTTGTTCCTAGCTGTATTCAGATGTGTCAATGATGTGGATTTCCCCAGTAATCTAGGTGGGTTGAAACAGAAGCAGGTGCTTCAGGCAGTGCCTCAGGAAGCTGGTCACTCACCCTGCTGTCTTTTTGCCTCATGAGGAAACTCACAGGCCAAGGAGCTTCCTCCTGATGCTGAGCTGTGCCAGCCTGGGGATGGGGTGATGCAGGCAAAATTAAACTGATCTCCCTAGCATTTCTGTGAAGTTATTCTCTCTCTCTCTCTCTCTCTCTCTCTCTCTCTCTCTCTCATTCCACTGTGGTGCTGCAACTTCTTGACTTTTTTTTTTTTTTTTTTTTGAGACGGAGTCTCACTCTGTTGCCCAGGCTGAAGCGCAGTGGCCCAATCTCAGCTCACTGCAAGCTCCGCTTTCCGGGTTCCCGCCATTCTCCTGCCTCAGCCTCCCGAGTAGCTGGGACTACAGGTGCCCGCCACCTCGCCCAGCTAATTTTTTGTATTTTTTAGTAGAGACGGGGTTTCACCGGGTTAGCCAGGACGGTCTCAATCTCCTGACCTCGTGATCCGCCCATCTCGGCCTCCCAAAGTGCTGGGATTACAGGCTTGAGCCACCGCCCCCGGCCAACTTCTGAACTTTCCCAGAGTTATGTTAGTTTATGAATAGCTAATGGTTGTTTTGTGTTTGGAGGTGTAAATGAAAGGGTCTTCTACTCTGCCATCTTTCTGATGCCAACCTCTGCTCTTTTTATTGTTAACCTTAATAAAATTGGTTTCTAATAAATACTTGGGTTTGTTTCTGGAATGATGCATCTGCCTATCTAGGCCACTATACCATACCTGTAAAATCACTCTCTTTAAAACATATTATAATATCAGAAACAGATAAACCAAAATTTTATTATAATTTTTTGACATTGTTTTCCATAGCTACCACCTATCTATTAATTTTTGGTCAAATTAATTGAGCACTCTAGGCTTCAGTTTGTATATTTGTGTAATGAAAGGACTAAACTACAGCACATCCAAGTCTCATTTCAAGTTTATTCTTCTGCAGTTCTTTGAATCTATTGTTTCTACCCTGTAAAAAATTTATTACTTTTTAAAAATTGATATACAAAAGGGAGTATATTCATGAAGCCTGTAGTTTGGGGCCTGGGACACTTTATATGAGTCTCCATTTTGCCTTTTAGCAACTCAAGACTTTGCTGGCTGGGCAAATTTCCACTTCAAGAAGAAAAGAAAATGATAAATGGTGGAAAAAATCTAATTTAATTTTCTTTAAATAAATGATTTGCCTGTTGATTCTACATTCAAGGTATAAAGTTGGGGATACATTTTTAAATGTTTTATTTTCCTCTAAAATACAACCAAATTTTGAAACTATTTCCTGTTGAAACACATGTGTACTTTTAAAAATAATCATCACAGCTGGACATCAAAGATTGATAGCGGTGTTCTAAAAGACTCGTTTGAAAGAAAGTGAAGTCAGTCTCCCAGCCGATGAGATTTCCCTAAATGTAGACAACCTGGCTAAAGAATATCCTCACCAGATTGTATCGTTTTGCTTCCTGGAGGTTGAAACACAAGCTACTGTATTGCACGGAGATGTGAGTTTTAGAGTTTTTAGTGTCTGGAAAGGTGGACGGATTTAAATCAGGGGTAAGAATGTCTTGGAGCTCAAGGGCATTATCAGGATTAAAGTAATCCAAATGGGTTTGATTTGTGCTTAATAGGCTGGATCCTGGTTTAAACTGCAGATGTTCAAAGGGGAAAAAAAGACTCATTTTTCTTATAGTTTATGTTTCATTAAATTTATTGAAGAACCAACTGTAAAATAATTCCACCTTCAGTGGAATTCAAGTTCTGGAGCAGTCAATGGACAAAATGTGGTAATCTTGGGGTTTGTTCATTTATACAAGACGGTTAGAAAAAGCTTCCCGATGTCGCAGCTGGTCTGAGCCTCAGACCTCAGTTGTGAGCCCCCGTTCATCTCCATTACAGCGGTTCACACGTTTTATCTATCATTAATGCCAGCTCCTCTTTGAAGTTAGGGCCATAATTTACAACAGAATGGAAAGCGCACAGGCAGAGTGAGTAACGTCTCTGAATTTGGTTTGGGGAACTGACGATACACGCCTTGATGACGGGAATGTTTTGCTACAATATGAAGAAAGCAGCTCATTCCGCGTTTCCCAGCTGGGCTGTGCCTCTGATTTGCGGGTGTCCCCTGTAGACCCTCAGGCCTCCAGCCTGGCGCTCCCGAGAACTGGTCCTCAGAGCGGCCTCCCGAGGCCGTTTCCACCCCGTCCCCTCTGCTCCAGCCTTCTCGGGAGCATCAGACCTGCTCCCGTTCTGTGCCTGCCCCGCCTGTCCCACCCTTTCTTCCCTTCATTTTTCAGTTATTTGGTTCAAATCAGTCTCCGTGGTTTCTAACTCCAGCTTGCCATCTGTTTCCCAGAGGATGCGGACAAACAGGATATGAATTCAATAATGTCCATTTTACTAAGCTAAATTCCCTGTTTTGATGATTATTCCCCTGAATTTTATATAAGGTGATAAACAGTAAAAAACTGTTTACTTTCCAGACACTGTTACTGGATACGTGGTATGTCATTAAGGTTTAGCAATTTTTCCATTTCAAACTTTCATATGATATTACTATAAAATCTTTGGTTACCTTAATTCTTGAATAAATATTAGGTAGCCTGGAATCATGTATTTACCAGTTCGAAGAGCTGTTGAGTAACATTAACCATAGTAAGGTCGATGTGGGGCCAACATGCACAGAACCTCGGGGTCTTCCCCAAAGACTTGAAGTAGAGTGAAGACAGTCAATGAAAACAGGGAAGGGAAGGGGAGGGAGGGAAGGAGGGGAGGGAAGGGAAATAGAAAAGAGAAAAAGAACCCAAGGCTTAGTGTGAACCTAACTTGTGTTTCATTGTTCAACGTCTGGCAGAAAAATCTTCAAATCATGTATTCCTTTACTGTTTGAAAAGGGGTGCAACTCATTTTGACAAATATAATTTCTATGGCAACGTCTTGATTACCCACTCTAACATTTAAACTCTAAAATTGCCTTATTGTTTAAAATGAAGAGTATGAAATGACTCACCTTATTTAACAATATTATTGATTCTGCATGTTGACTTCAAAGAATATTTGATCATGTTTTTGGAAAAGAGAACTCAGATATTTTGGGACAGAATTTTTATTTCTTTTTTATGCATCTTTATTCTTGGCTGAACTCACAACCTTAAAAAAATAATACTTATATGCCTGTGGTTACCCTTTTTGCAGTTTTTTTTTTTTTAATATAAATCAACTTTAGCCTACTCGTTACCCTCCTCCAGAATTTGTTTCCACTTGACTTTTCCAAGTCATCCTTTCCAATGTGGCCACTTTCCCCGCTCACACCTTTCTGAATTGTGGTTCCATTATTTAAACTGGGTAATGTTTTCTTAGCTAAAGACTCATTTGTGCAAAATACATTTACCAAAAATAAGTTCTTAAGAAAGCAAAAAGGCTTCAACTCACGCTTTTTCCAGGATGTCTACAATTTTTTTAGGGTCTATCAATTTTACAACTAGTATATTTTACTCCATAATCTCTTCCAGATATTTTTCATTAAACTTTGACTCACAGTGATTCCATGTCAATTTCTGTTTTCCAAACTTTATGTGAAATTCATAATTCTCTCTTACACAGCCCCAACACAATGCAGCACCGGTGAATTGCAAAAGCAAATTTCCTCTTGACTTGTTTTGGTTAGTGCTATAGTTTCTCAAATGCTGAAATAACAGCTGAAGTATCTCTACATTCTGGTATTTTCAATAAAATGAGCTATTTATGAGTCAGGAAGTCTCCTAGATATTCGCATCTTCTGATGCTGATGTAGTAAGAAAATTTTATGTTTGCATTTTCTGTATCTAAGATGTGTAATGGAAGAAACAATTGGCATTTAAAGCAGTACTTATTTTATCAGTATTTCCATCATCTCAAAGTTTTGGTGTAATACTAGGCACCTAGAAAACACTTTAGGATGACCTTTCACATTTTGTATCTTCCCTGATTACATGACGTAAAGGCATAACTGGCACAGGAAGAGAGCAGACGTGGGCTCTGTCAGTGCTGATTATTAGCAAGTGCGATGTTATTGGGACATGGCCAGTCTAAGACGAAGGAGCTGGTTGATATTTATCCAATAACTTTTATTTGGGTATGTGCTGTGTGCATGGCTCCCTTACAAGTCCTTGTCTCCTAATATGGAGTTTAATGCAGTAACATTTCATTTTAAAATGTAGAATGAATTTCCAGTATAAAATTTAACCATCGAATGCCATCAAACATAGGCACCCCACCCCCCAACAGGTGTGGTTAGGGATCAAATCTCTGCACCACTCTGGCGTCAGGACAAAGTGGGATGGAACACGAAGCCTGTGAGCTTAATTGCCATCTGCCTCATAAATGAGTGAACAAAGGAATCCATGAGTGCGTCAGCAGAAATAGTTTTCCAAGTGACGTTAATGTGGCATCTACTGCCCAAAAATATTTTGCATACGATAAATTATGCAATCACAATGGGAGGGATAAAGAGAGGCAGGTATGGAACCCCGCAAACTTCGCTTAAACGTTGCTCTCTGGGGCCTAGCATCATAACGTGACTTTTTTTTAAACCACAGTTTGTTGTTAGTGTATAAAGTTAGACCAACTTCCACCTCCATTACAGGGTTTCTAGAAGAATCAAAGTATAAAATATATGTGGTTGTAAAAAAAAAAGTGCCTTGTAAATTTTAAAGCACTAGAGAATAAGTGATATTCTCTTTCTTTCTTTCTTTTTTTTTTTTTTTTTTTTGTGGCTGCTAGAGGTCCTCATTGGTACCAAGTTACTATTGCTCTTAAATCTTTCAATGGATTATGTTAAAACATATATTAGAATATAGAAATATAAAAACAGATTGCATTGCTCTATTTGGTTCACATATGAGATTTCTATTCTTTCATAAAAAGCTTATTTCCTACACAAAATTAACATAGTTACTTATATTTTTATCCTACAATGATATTCTGAATTGATTTTACAAAATACTTAAGACCTTTCTTCTGCCTGGATAAGTAAAAAAAAAAAAGTTTTTATTGTGTCAGCATAATCTGTAGGTATCTAGGCAAAACCTACTCACGAGGCTAACTTCAGAAGGCTCATGTTCACCTCCCTACAAATCTGAATTTACTTCGTCCACTGACCCAGGCAGTTCCCACCCCCATTTTATAAGACACTTTCACCAAAGAACCAAAATGTCAGACGAAGTAAACAGCAACAGGGATCACTTGTTTGTCATAAACACAGTCAAAATGGCATTGCCGCTACATTGGCTGTTTCAATCTGCTTCTTTTCTTCGCTAGATAAATCTAGAAAAATCACCATGTTCTTTGAGAGAAGCTGAGAGGGAAAACCAAAAAAGCACAAAACCAGATTCAGAAGAGAAAGGAAAGACCACCTTGAGTGAGGCTGTCCTCCAAAGACGACTGCTGGCAGAGGCTGGGGAGATGTCAAAGGCTCAATGTTCAGGCGTCCAGAGTCCCAGCATCTAAAATGGCTTCTGCCATCCATGGCCGCCACACATCATTTTTGACTGAATTTAATACTTTTTAATCTGCATCGGCTTTCGCACATGAGACAGGCAAAGGGTTTAAAAATAGTTACGCCATAGTCCATCAATTTCTCATTTTTACCACTTACGTGGATAAGTCATTTTTAAAAATCAAGGGCATCTTTTTGATGTGCACCTAGCATTGGCATGAAGGTGGTGTGTTAACACTGGGAAATAGGGCTAATTCAGACTTCCTTGAAACCTGGCTGCAGTTTTTAAGTGATCTGGAAGTCCTAAGTGGATTATTTAGTCCATTGAGCTACTACTGTCCATTGTCTGGTAGTTCTCAGAGGACTGAGCAGAAACTGATAGGAAGTGAAATACCGTTTGTGTTCGCTTGTGTAGGTGAATGCATCTCTAGGATAAGGCCACACATTTTGGCTTCCACGAACCCAGAGGAACCTGGAGCAAGGAAAGCAAAGGAAGTATTCAGGAAGCTTCGGATTTGACTGCTGGCATTATAGGCAAGAATTACACACACATGGCTTACTGTTCACTATTGATGAGAACTCGTGTTCTTATTTCAGGCAATGTTTAGAATGAAGCTCCATTAAACATGCTTGCTCCGACGAATATCCCTAGAACAGCCATGCTTATTATTGTGATTGTTATGTTATTTTAAGGTAATTTTTGCCTTTTGGCTGGTTAATTGCATTCTTTAGTTCAAGGCTATGCTTCTGCCCTGGTTACTCCGATGTCCATCTGTGTCAGTGTCACCCTGACAACAAGAACAGGGGATGCGTCTTGCGTGAGTGGGTGGGCAAGGAGACCAGCCTCTGGCTTTCTGGGAGCTCCTAGTGTTCTCCTTGAAACCCTTAACACGTATGTGTTTTCTAAGCTGTACATTAGATCTCTGGACTTATCCTACAAAGCTGAAACTGTACTGTTTGACCTACAACCTCCCATTTCTGGGGCGTTCATTCCTGCTCCTTACACTGATAATTTGCCAAGAAGGTAAATTTTAGGTTACCTTACTGTGATGGTTAATACTGAGTGTCAACTTGATTGGATTGAAGGATACAAAGTATCGATCCTGGGTGTGTCTGTGAGGCTATTGCCAAGGGAGGTTCACATTTGAGTCAGTTGTCTGGGAAAGGCAGACCCACGCTTAATCTGAGTGGGCACAGTCGAATCAGCTGCCACTGAATATAAGGCAGGCAGAAAAGCTTGAAAAGAGAGACTGGCCTAGCTTCCCAGCCTACATCTTTCTCCCATGCTGGATGCTTCTCGCCCTTGAACATCGCAATCCAAATTCTTCAGTTTTGGAACTCGGACTGGCTCTCCTTGCTCCTCAGCCTGCAGACGGCCTATTGTGGGACCTTGTGATTGGCTGAGTTATTACTTAATAAACTCCCCTTTAGATATACATCTATTCCATTAGCTCTGTACCTCGAGAGAAGCCTGACTAGCACACTTACCATCCCCACGCACACACGGCAACTGTGTGAAATGATGCCCATATTCACTGACTTGACTGCAGTCCTCCCTTCCCTGTGAGTGTGCCCGTCTCAATCACTGGATCCAAACAGCGTGTCACACACCTTAAATACATACAATACAGTAAACTAAAACGATGACGTTCCCATGTGTTCTCAGCATAATGAAAAACAAACGCCAGATTCACCATGTGTTTTCTGGGGAGAGCAAAGCGGGGAAATGTATGTGCCAAACTGGAGTCCCTTAGAAGAAAATGGATTTCAGATATTTCAGCCTGCTCTCACCAGGAGGGGTTCTCTGCTAACTATTGTGAAGGAACACGATAGTCAGAGGCACGGAGAGCCTGAGTGCAGCTTTAATAACTTTGGACGGGACCTGGGTCCTAAGCGTGAGTCATGCTGAGGTCACTGTGGACGGCTGAGCCCTGGGCTGTGAGTCAGCCCCGCGAGGCGCATGATACTGCTTCAGGCTCCACCAACAGTAGGTGCTTACAGACTCATGGGCTGCTGGGTTATGACTGAATGAATCAGCCTGAGGGGGAAGATGGTTTTATGATAGAAAGTAGGACTGTGGTGCCAATTTTCTGTTTGAGTTTTGTGTCTTTACACAATTTGACAAAAAAGGCATTTTATTTAAGCATTGTGCGCATTTCTTAGAGAATCCGAGGTAACCTATCTTGAGAAAAGGAATTCAAGCTGGACCGACCACAGACCTCGTGCTACGCATTGGAATCATTGTCCTGCCAGATAGCATTTCAACATCTATTTCCATCCTTCTTCACAATATTAACTTTCAACTGATGTCAAAATAAACAAGCCCAGGAATATCCAAGCAATTTGTTCTCAGAGCGCCTGGTGTCCAGTTCAGTGCATGGACTGAGTCAATAACACTTCTGCAAGTGATAACATTCTTTATACTATTAACCAAAAAAAAAAAAAAAAAAAAAGATAGAAAGATAGAAAGATAGAAAGATAGGTTCCATGATTGTGCCTCACATATTAATACATGGTTATAGCAATTATTTTCATGCACTGGGACTGTGCACCTACCTGTGTTTTTGATTCTGCAGTAAGGAATCATTAATATCAAATGTTATAAACCAGGGAGCTGGGCTCATATTTAACATACACACATGCACACAAAATACCTGTCAACATTTAAGCAAGTTGCTTACAGATTAAAACTGTGTCAACAATAATCACAAGTAGAGTACTGTTCACATCCTAGAAGGACTTCTGCTGCCCTTCTCACCCTCCCTCCCTTCCTCCCTGAAGATGGCCCCTAATCTGAGGGCCAGCACTGCAAAGCGGCTCTGTCTATTTGAAGCTGAGCACACACGGTGTCTCGTGATCTTTTGCGTCTGACCCCCTCTAGTCTGCATGATGTTTGTGGCATTCATCCATGTCCTGTGCAGTGGAGAAGATGCCGTTCTTGTAAAGTAACTCATTGTAAAAAGAGACACCGTCACTTATTGATACATGGTACCGCTGGTAGACATTTGATCTGTTCTCAGTTTGAGGTCATAATGAATAAGGCTCCTATGAACATACTTGATGTGGCTTGGCTCTGTGTCCCCACCCAAATCTCATCTCAAATTGTGATCCCCATGTGTCGAGGGCGGGACCTGGTGGGAGGTGATTGGATCATGGGGGCGGTTCCCCCAGGCTGCTGTGATAGGGAGGGAGTCTTGTGAGAGCTGACGGTTTAAAGGTGGCGCTCCTCACTTGGTTCTTGGTTGTCTCTCTCTCCTGCTGCCTTGTGAAGAAGGTACTTGCTTCTCCTTCACCTTCCTCCATGACTGTAAGTTTCCTGAGGCCTCCCCAGCCATGCTGAACTGTGAGTCAGTTAACCTCCTTTCCTCTGTAAATTACCCAGTCTCAGGCAGTTCCTTATAGCAGTGTGAAAAGGGATGAATACAACATCGTGTGCTTCCGTGGTGCTCATATGCACGTTTATGATGTCTGATGTGGCAGACAGTGTGGGCACCTGCGAGCGATGAATATGTCTTCACGGGACTCCAGCTGTAGCCATCTGAAATCCACTGCTGCCTGAGTGCTAAGGCTGCACTGCCTGAGAGCTGTTCCTCAGCAACATTCGAGGGGACAGGAAGGCTTAGCAGAGCCAGTCGTTGGGGAGGCCCTGGGCTTCTCTGCCGCTGGCTTTGGCCTTGAGGCTCTGCAGCAGCCCTGGCAAAGTCTTTCAGTCTGCACAGAGGTCCAAGATGCATCCTCCCAGCCTCCTCTCTCTCTGTCCTCCTCTAGGGTAGGACTTGAGTCCCAGTCTAGCCACTCTCCCACCTTGTGTCCCTTGCACAGGCATTGCTCCTGGTAAAATACCCGGTTAACGTCAGCATGGCCTCTGCTCCCCGGAGCCCCAGACCACCCAGGGCCCTGCCCAGATCCTCTTAGATTCCATGCATAGCAGTGCGTCTGTGGGTTTGCTGCTCGAGGTCCACACTGCAGACCTCATGAGAGTATCCAGAGTCTGTGGAACAGGGCGTCCCACCTGGAAGTAAGAGTGCTTAGGAATCCAAAGCCCCAGGGGAGTCTGTGGTTTTGCCCTCGCCTCAAGGCAGGACACATCCCGAGATGCAATTTCTACTTCAACGCTCTTTGATGGATCCGGCTAAGCTGGGACTTCAACTGAAATCCACGGTTTGAAGAGAATGGCAGGAGTTTGAAGTTGTTCCTGAGAATTAGGGAGTGAATTTTGATGAGGGAATCACAGCTGGGGGAGAGGCTGGAGCTAAGGACCCACCTGGCGCTGTAACTGGGGGCATCCCGAGAGCCGCAGTTGCCTGAATTGAACCAAACACATCGGGACCACAGTGTGTCGAGGTTTCAAAAGCACCTTATTCTTACTGACACACCAGATTTGTACACAAGAATAAACAAAATGAACTGACACTTGATGGTTTTTATTTAAAAGTGTGCTTTTGAGAAGTGATGAAAAAGCAGAATTTTCTGCAAGAAAAACTTGGGAATCAGATGATGAAATCATCTGTAAAATACGATTTTACATTAGAATGTCTGTTAGAGAAGCCTGGAGTCTGGATAAGACCAACAACAGGAGGCTGCAGCTCCTATACCAGCCCCACCCTGATGTTCTGGGTGGCCTGGAGCAAGGAATGGGATTCCTGGGTTTCCTGACTCCACATCCTGAGAGGCTGCACCAGACCCAGAGCAGCCCAGTTGAACGGACGGAGCTGGGGTCAAGTGCAGTGCTCCCAACCCCTGTTAGGAATGCTGACCATCACCACGGGCCTTCATAAATACCCCGTGGCTATAGAAGTATTTGGGAATCCACCAAGATATCCCAGCTGCCTCTCCTCCAGAATTCTTCAACTTGACCCTAGATAATTACTGCATTGCAAATTCAGAAAACTATGTGACCAGCTTCACGCCAGAGAGCCGCTCGGGGCTGTGAAAGAGTTCAGCCGTGACACACAGCGCGTTGAGGAGAACAGCCTTCTCTGTGTAATGAGACCACTACGGCTACAAGCCTCGGTGATTTCATTACAGTTCCATTCTAGCAAAATTATTTCACTCCTTGAAGCCTCAGTTCCCATATGTGTGAAATGGGGAAATAGCTCAACCTCCCAGGAGCACAGACAGGTGTTCCAAAGACATGGACCATTATTGGTGTAACTGGGATCTATTTCTTGAAAGTAAGCATCTTGATAAGAGAGAAGAAAAGTGTATTTTTAAAGGCCAAACTAAAAAGTTTGTTTTGCTTTTTTTTTTTTTTTTTTTTTCTCTTTGAGACAGGGTCTCATTCTGTTACCCAGGTTGGATGGAGTGCAGTGGCAAGATCTTGGCTCACTGCAACCTCCACCTCCCAGGCTCAAGCAATTCTCCCGTCTCAACCTCCCGAGTAGCTGGGACTGTAGGCGCACACCACCACGCCCAGCTAATTTTCATATTTTCAGTAGAGACAAGGTTTCAATGTATTGGTCAGGCTGGTCTCGAACTCCTGACCTTAGGTGATCCACCCTCCTCTGCCTCCCAAAGTGCTGGGATTATAGGCGTGAGCCACTGTGCCTGGCTGAGATTTTTAAAAGTCTATGTGATGATATTGGCAGATCACATAACATACTATTGAGTATAGATTGCTGGAAAAAACAAAAAATGCTTTGGAATCTGATACACGTTAGTTGCAATTCCTGTCTGTCACTCATGGACATATGCGTCTTCATCAAATAAATGTTTATTGCTTTCTACCGAGTTTTGCCCCAAATTCTTAATACATATGATTAAATTCCTTTCCTAAAATGGACATCAAGATTCCCACTTTGAGGACTAACTGTGATCAGAACTGAATGGCCCTGACTGGAGTGTCCTACAGAATGTTGGCCTTACAGGGACCCACTGGCTTCTTTTTATCATTTCCCTCTAGTCCCCTAGAACTGCTGTAAATAAACCATGTGAATTTATCATTTCTTCTTGAGGGAAAGTTTGTCTTGGCATATCTGGAAAAAATAAACAAACAAAAGATATTGGGCAGCTTGAGAATAAGCCAAGGGCTGCCCTATGCTACGAGTCTTCAAAAATGAGTCAATATGATACTTCAACACCGCTTGGATTAAAGACTTGGAAATAAGGAAAGGAAAATTACACCTAAGGTCACTTCCGAAGGTCAGAGGATATCCGAAGGCATGTGAGGATATGAGAAAGGCGCTGCATTTACTGTTTCTGGCTAATGCTATTCAGAAGTGTTAATGAAATAGTCCCTGAAGATTCTCATGTGCTTAGCATGTGTTTAGTTGTGTGTAAGGACCATACCGCTTGATAAGACAATATTAGTGCACAAAGCAACAATCTTGAGAACATACATTTAGCTGCTGAGATGTACAACATAAACTTTGTCTACTGAGCCAGAAAAAAAAAGGAAACTCAGTAAGGGCTGAGGCATTCCTGCACAGTGCGAATGAGCCTTGTTTTGGAGGAGCTATGGAGACACTGCTTGGTTTTCGTTCTCAGCATGTGGCCAACAGCTGAGGCAAGGAAGAGAGAAGTTGCAGGCTCCCTTCTTGGCTGTGGCAGCTAACGTGGGAAGAGTTGCACTGGGTCGTGGACACGTGGCCTGCTTCTCTTCCACTGAAAAACTGCACAGATGCAGAGAAATTCTACAAAGCTCATTCGGAAAACATTTCACAACAACGGAATGACACGACCAAGCTGCACACGATCTTTAGTTCTTAATACAAAGGTTGGAAAGAAAATAAATCAGAAAGGATATGACAACACATTACATTTTCTGGTGAAGCAGTTTAGCCGTATCTTCTACTGAGGTCTGAACCGCCACAGGACATGAAGGCAGGGGAGCGACTGAGGGGCGTGGAGGTCAATTCCTCCGGGGTGTGGAGGACGTGACGGCATTTACTTGAGGTAAACCTCACAAGGGGGAGAATTAAGGAGATTCTATTTGATTCTATAAGCAATGGATAGGCAGCCAAGTTTTTTTGAGAAAAAAATAGATACAATTTGAGCAATTCTAGCATGTGGTTAGAAATTTATGTCTGGCACAAAATTACATTTGCAAGTGTATAGCCCCTAGCATCAGTTTTTAAGCAACATTACAGCAACTAGCCTGGTAAAAGAGAGAGCACAGGTAATAAGCCCAAGGTCAGCTCAGGGTGAACTGGGTCCATCCACAATGGGGCAGAAAGCAGGAGGGAGCGGGGGCCTTGGGTGAATTCCCTGAACAGCTGCAATCACCCTGGACTGCTTACTTCTGAACTTTCTATTCCCCGAAAACACATCTTTTTTGGTGAGGCTGCTGTAATTCGGTTTGGTTACACACTGCTGAAGTCGTCGTTATTGACACAATGGATGCAGTCAATACTTCTGAGAAGTCTGACTGCGAAAAGGGAGGAGACGGAGCAACAACTGAAATGTGTATAGAACCTCCAGGGAAGCCCAGGTTATGTGGTCCTATTCATTCACAGGCCTGAATCTGCACCAGAAGAAGAAATGATAGGCACCCACCAAGGCCCAAATCTCAGGGGAGGCCCAGGCTGGACCCACTTGGATGGGTGGAGTCCCGTGAGTCCCAGTGTCTTTACAGAACTACACACCGAGCGTCCCTGCCCATCAGGACCAGTGTCCTTTTGTTGTCCCCGAGCTCCACGGGAAGCCTTCGGTCCACTGATGTCTGTGAAGAACTGCCCTTTCCATCAGGCTCTGAGGATTCCCAGCTGGGGCTCAGGACTGTTGCAGCTCTGAGTCTGTGGTCCGTGCGCACTTAGTCTGCATGCTTTCCGGGGAAGCCTAAGCCTTTGCACTCTGAGAGGCTGGTGAGGAATAGTGAGTTCTAGTATGCTTGTCTGAGAAGGACTGTGTCCTCCTTGGAGTGGAGCTAGAAATGGATTCCCTATTTACTGTGCCTTAGCCCCTTCCTGCAGGACACCATCAATATGTCCCACGCAGGAGTAGCATGTGGAGAACAAAACACAGGTGACAGGAAAGGATGCATGAGCTGCAGCAGGAATGCAAGGACAGCGTGGGGCTCTGGGAGCCCCAGTGAGGGGGCAGCACTTGGATTCTTTATTAAATGTTGAGTAGAAATTTCCCAAGTGAGGATGAGGAGGAGATTTCAGTGTGTCTGGTATGCTTAGAATACGGTGAAGGTCAGGTTCATTGAACTGACCAGTTGCACCTGGGAGAGTGGGGAGAGCTGAGGGAAGAAAGGGATTGAAGCAATTGAGTCGTGACCCACACACCATGCCAGGCCGCTCCAGCTTGTTGCTGGACATGAAGACCCATCATGGAAGGAGTTTGAAAACAGTGCCAGATTTGAGTTGTATTTTAGGATGTTGGAGCAAAGAAGGGCAGGGACAGTTGGGTCCGTCATTGCTGACGGAACTGACTTCACCTCGATAACACACACATTCACACTGGCATTCCCCGGACGGGCAGATTATGTTCTATGCTGCATCTGGCTCACAAATGCTGGCAAGGAAGAAGATGGTTTTTGTACTTATTAATTTTAAAGCTGACCTGGATGTATGACTTTCAACTGTGTTTTTTTCTAATTTGAAAGGATACACATGTTACATTCATGACATTTTAGAAATCATTCTTTCATTTACAACTACACCTATATTCAAATTAAAAACTAATTCCAATTTTAAAAATGTTCTCTTAAGGAACCTCTTCGCCTTCCTTCTACCCCTCAAAAATCTATGAGTAAATCTGAACATCTTGATACATACGAAATTATACATTGCCTGGATTTTGGGAGAATATTTTAGGATACTGATTTTGTTGCATTATTCGAGTTTAGACAATAGTTAACATAAGTATTCATATGTAGAGGTCTTTGTGTTTTATTAGAAATATATCCAACTAAACATAGCAACAAAAAGCCTTGGGAAACTATGTATCCCTTATATTCTTGTGCTGTTTTTTCTGTGTGTAACTAAACATGGGATATAACAAAACTATTTTCACTTTGTTTAAAATTAAGAGTATGTACAATTCCATTTCTTCCATTTAAGAGATAAAAACCCACTAAGGCACTTAGTGTATTTGAAATCCACACAATATGAGGGAAAGCACATCACTTTTAATGGTTCCTAAAGGCGAATAGAAAAGTGATTCACACAACCAAAGCAAGAAGATTTTGAACGTAGAAGCAAAGAGAAGCATAAGCAGATGTCTGAGCCAGGGGACACCTACCGCACTGTGGCCCCAGCGCCCCACTGAAAGATGTTTCTCACCCAGAATAGTTCACGGCTGCCTTGGCATCTCCAGTGCCAAACCAAGGCTTTTCGTAGGTGACTGCCTCAGAAACAGAAAATGAATGTCTAGTTGTGTCTATTTTTCATAAAAAAAGACCAACAAAATTACGTTGAATAAACATTTATGAAAATATAAGCACTGAAGGCTCTTCATTCTCTAATCAATTAATTGTGGACTCATGGAGTTGAGCCTCAGCCGCATCTAATGAAATCAAGAGTTGCCAGAATCCTTCTAGTGTCCAGCCCTATGGGCATGTCCTGAGCTCCTCCAGGAGGACAAGGAGGACCATCCCATCACGCCCTAATACTGGCTACGGGAAATTACAAAGTAAATTCATTTTGTCCTGAGCCCATGTTGGGCTCAGGGAGATGCTTCCTGTCCTCCCAACCCTGGAGAGGCTGTGACACTGTTCATGATGGACTCTGAGACATGAACACTCAACAAGCCCAGTTTCTGGGACCTGCCTCCATCCCATGGGGCCACTTGGTCTGTGGCCTGCTATAGGTCACAAGTCACCAATATTCCAGTACCCTCCGCCACACACCCTTTGCAGGCAGGCATGTACCCTCCCACTGTGGCACACCAAAACTGGCAGGGAGATACAGGTTGGCTTTCTGGTGAGTTCTACTCCATCCCCTCTACCACACCACACATGCACACTTCCTTCACCTGTGAGCAGGAAGGGGACACTGCATTCTCCCCTAACCTAGAAGCTGGAGGAGTGGGCTTTGTGTGTGGGGAGGGGTGCCCCAGGATGGCTAGTGAAGGATGGTGAAGGCTTAGGTCTCAATCTCCGGTTGGGTGCCAACATCATCCTCTCAGCGTTCTACTGATTGGACCACTCCAGCAGAGAAAGAGCCCTGCTGTGGCACTGCCAGGCAGAGAGGAAGATGGACCTGTCACTCAAATCTGGCTCTGGGCAGGTGTACAAGGCGAGTTCCACACACACCACTGGCATCAGCATGGGAGCTGGGAGTGGGAAGTGAGGCTGTGACTGCAATGCTGCTGTGAATCATTAGAATGGGGAATGGACAGCTACAACGCGAGGCAGTATCAACGAAAATCTATCGAGCGTATGTGTTACAAACCCTTGGAAAACAAATGTTACATGTTTATAAATAATACGTTAAAGAAGGAGATTAAATAGAATCTTTTTTTAAATCTCACTTTTCCCAAAGGAAGACAGAAAACAAAAGAAAATCAAATAAGGATAAATAGGACAAGTAGAAAACAGTGAAGAAGATGTTGGATTTTCATTCAATCACATCAGTTATAACCTCGAAGATGAATAGTCTAAACGTGTCTGTCAAAAGACAAAGACTTCCAGATCCGATCAAACAGCAAAAGACCAAACTGCAGTCTTTCTGGAAGAAGTTCACTTTAAGTATAAAGGCATAAGTAAGTTAAAGTGAAAAGTTGCAGAAAGATACACCACACAAACACTAACTAAAAGAGAGTCGGAGCAGCTATATCAATATCAAAGTAGACTTCAGAAAAAGGAACCTACCCGGGACAAAGAGGGATGTTGCATAATGATGAAGCAATCAATTTTTCAAGAACGTAAAACTATCCTAAATATGCAGGCACCTAGCCATACTCCTTTAAAATATGTGAGACTTAAAAACTAATAGAACTTTGCAGGTTGGTCTTGCAATTGCAGTTACACAAGCCAGTACTTGTCTCTAAGTTATTGGTGGAACAGGAAGACAGAGCATCAGCACGGATAGAGGTGATATAAATGACGCTGTTATACAATCTGACTGACTAACATTCATAGGACGCTTTAGAAAAGACTGACCAGAACTGCTTCAAAATGTCAAGTTCACGGGAGACAAAGAAGGCTGAGGCATTGTCACAGCTGGAGACTGACGACGCATAACTTCCCTCAAGGTGGGATTCTGTATTGGATCCTGGGGCAGAAAAGGGGCAGTTGTGGAAAACTGAGAAATGAAGAGTTGAGCTTGTGCTTTAGTTAATAATATGGAACCAACGTAAATTTTTTAGTTTGATGTTTGTACCATGATTATGTGTGATTTTAGCATTGGGGGAAGCAAGGTGAACGGTACACAGGAACTCTCTGGGCTACCTTCACAACACTTCTGGAAGTCTGAACTTACTTCAGAATAAGAAGTCTCTAGATAAAGACAATGTATATGCATATATTCATATATGTATGCAATCATGTAAATGTGTACATATACACATACATATGTATGAATATATTTGTGAAGTGTAAAAGGTAGTAATGTACTACAGTGTTTTAAAATGGACTGAATAACTGGGATATGACTGTTTTTGCAGTCAAAAGTATTTCCCAATTACTGACTGGTGACTAAAATGTTCTTATTTTAGTCCGTCAGAAGGTAGAGACTCAACAGAGCCTCGTTACTAGCTCTATTAATAAGAACAAAGCCAAATTAAGGCATTCCCACCTTATAGAACATCAGAATGAATATAAATTCCTTTCCTGAAGCTATAGAATCATGTGATATATTGCAACCTCTCTAGAAGTCAAATAAACACACAATAAAATAATAATAAGACTCCATAGACGACCATTGGATGATACACATCAAATCACCCAAATCCAACAGTAAATGGGGCTGGAAGTGAACATTAACAGATCCTTCTTGAAAGGCTATTTATGTACCATGAATCTTTATGCAGTTATGTAATTTGGCCTAATATTCCTACTTTTAATCTATAATAAGCAAATAATTTAAAAATTAGTCAAAAATTTATGTAAATGGTGTTTATTACAATGCTATGTGTAGCACTAAAGATATTTTAATTGCCCTATGCCAAGGGTTGAATTGTGTTCCCCCAAAATTCATATGTTAAAGTCCTAATCCCCACTGCCTTAGGACATATATTAGAGTCAGGGTCTTTATAGAAGTAATCGAATCAACACAAAGTCATTAGAGGGGCTCTAATCCAGCATGACTGATGTCCTTATGAAAAAGGGAAATTTAGACACAGAGATGGTTGGGGAGAATTCCACATGCAATTGAAGGAGAGATGGGGGCAATGTTTCTACCAACCATGGATGCCAAAGATTACTGGCAGACCCTGAGGCTCAAGCAGGGACCTGGGGAAGATCCCCTCGTGGTCCTCAGAGGGAAAGAGCCCTGCTGACACCTGGATCATGAACTGCCAGCTCTAGAGCTGTGAGATAATGCATTTTAATTTTAAGCCACAAAGTTTGTGGTACTTTGTTTTGGTAGTCTTAGCAAACTAAAACAACATAATCACCAAAAAAAGAATGATTGACACATTCTAACACACACAGACACTAACACACACATGCAATATAACAACATAATTATCAAAAGAATGATTGACACATTCCAACCCACACAGAAATTCACACACATGCAGTAAAACAACATAATCATCAAAAGAATGATTGACACATTCCAACACACACAGACACTAATACACGCATGCAATATAACAACATAATCATCAAAAGAATGATTGACACATTCCAACCCACACAGAAACTCACACACATGCAATAAAACAACATAATCATCAAAAGAATGATTGACACATTCCAACACACACAGAAACTGATACACACGTGCAGTAAAACAACATAATCATCAAAAGAATGATTGACACATTCCAACCCACACAGAAACTCACACACATGCAATAAAACAATATAGTTATCAAAAGAATGACTGACACATTCCAACACACACAGACACTAACACACACATGCAATATAACAACATAATTATCAAAAGAATGATTGACACATTCCAACCCACACAGAAACTCACACACACGCAGTAAAACAACATAATCATCAAAAGAATGATTGACACATTCCAACACACACAGACACTAACACACACATGCAATATAACAACATAATTATCAAAAGAATGATTGACAGATTCCAACCCACACAGAAACTTACCACACACATGCAATAAAACAACATAATCATCAAAAGAATGACTGACACATTCCAACACACACAGAAACTGATACACACGTGCAATACAACAACATAATCATCAAAAGAATGATTGACACATTCCAACACACACAGAAACTCACACACACACATGCAATAACATCTTGCTACAGTTAAAAATCACAAATTTGAAGAATATGTAATTAAAAGTTTAAAAGTTAATTGAAAAACTTTTAAAGTTAATTGAAAAACTAAGTCATGTATCTGGAAAATGTGGGTAATGCAAGTCAACAAACTCTTTATATACTTAAGGAAAAAAATATCTTTAATTATATTGGGAAATTGGTATAATTTGAGTGTAATTTTTCATAATCCTTACATATATTAAAAATTCCCACCTAGCCAAGATTCACCAACCAACCAAATATAAGACACAAAAACCCTGAAGCCAGACTTTATTTTCTTCACTCAGTTTAAAGGTTTCTCCACCTCATCCCTTCTGGGAGCCCAGAGACAGAGCACAACTTGATGCCCCACTCATCCATTCATTTAGCCACTCATTCATTTATTTTAAAAATCAAAGTATTTCTCATGAAATAATCTGAATTTTGAGTCTGTCTTGGAAAACAAGAAGCGGCAGCAACCCTGAGCTGGGCTCCCCACAGGGTGCTGACCACTCTGTCGTCAAGATCCCAACAGCCTTGCTGGGCAGCAGCAGCTCTTACTGCAAACCTGGCAGTGGAAGGTACTTGAGTTTCTTCCTCCTGACCAGCCGGTCCAATCCTGCCCCTGAGTGTTTGTGAAGATTCTTTAATCTATGTGAACTCCAAGCAAACCTGTGCAGTGAATACAGGAAAGTACGATCATCATCACATGGAATCCTGAAGCTTGCGTAACATCAGGAGAACACATTTATGAAAGCCTGGAATCACGGAACCAACGATTAGCTGCTAACTTTATCAATGCAAGAGCAAAACAAAATCTATAACACTGCCCCCCACTCCACACCTACATTTCAAGAGAGGGCAGTCTATGCCTGGTGACAGCAGGTGCCCCTGCTTCTGCCTTTACAGCCTCTGCTCCTGTCTCCCTTATGCTCAGTTTCTGGGGGGCTGTGCTCAGCACCTCTGTGGACACAGGGCTCAGACCTTGGCTCTTGTGGTCCCTGGGCTGCCCGGCAGGGCCTTCTTCTTCGTCCTCCATGGTCACCTCTGAAGTGTGAGCTGGGATGAGCCTCCCCTGGGCCCACACAGCCCTCAGCGAGCTCCTTCCCTGGAGAAGTCTGGCAGTGCAAGGACACTTTCAGATATCAAGAAGTCACAGAGGTTCAAATCCAGGTACATGCTTTTATCTTGTTGCTGTGTTGTTTTGAGGGGTATAGTTCTCTTAAAAGCTTCATAGATCTCTCATTTATTTGATTCTAGACAGATCCATGTGCCAACTGCCACATCCACACTCCTTTTGTAGACACGCGTTTTAGATTTGGTATCTTTCTGTGCGTTCTTCTCCAGCACCTCTTTCTCTGTGTCAGGCCTCAGGCTTCGGTGGGGCAGCCACACCCCAGTCTCCCTTTTCAAAGACCCTTTTTGTGCAACATACAGGCCTCACTGGAACTGAAACCTGGGCTGTGCCTTAGCTCGGAAGCTTCATAATTCATTGAGAAGTTTTCACAGCAGGAGTGGCGACTGGGTCTAGATTTGTTCTTTGCATCAGGGTTGGTTTTAATTAGGCTCTCTCTCTCCAAGGCCCTCTTGTTTGTTGTCTTTTTCTTGCTTTTTTTCTTTATTTAACTGTTAAAATTTAAGCATGAGAAGCAGTTGACTCTTCCATCCCTGCAAGTCCCAGGGTCTGTACTCTCCCGAGATCCTTGGATTTCCCTGCACAAGCCGATCGCTTGTCTCATTTTACCTTTTTGTTTGTTTTGTTGGACTGTGTCAAATACAGCCAACAGGTAACCAAAGCATGCTACAGACAGCCTGCCTGCAGCCTCTCTTACAGTGACTACTTACAAGGTACTCCATCTTCCTTTCATTTGGTCACTGGTGCTGGTGTTGCCAAATGCCTCAGCACCATGTAACAGGGCTGCTACCTCGCATTTCCAATACCAGCTTTTGTGAGAAAGAGAGTTTCTGGGATGCCAGATGAGTTGGTCTCCCCTGTGTGAGACACCCATGGGGAGCCCTGGGCGGCCTCTGAGGAGAAAAGTCTCCTTATTGCCTTCATGTCTTTATGCCCCAAGAGCATAACAGCTCAGCGGCATTATAAAACTCCCTTGAAGCAGTGGAGTATAAACATCTTGGCTTCTCCTGAAACCCGCTCCCACCCATTTCAGTCCCGATAGATTAAAGATCTTAAGTAGTTTAGACACACGCCTTTGCTTGAGGAAATTCACAGAAACTGCCACTGCTATACATCTTATTGAATGACTCATAAGTTCTCCTTCACTGATTAATCCTTTTCCTCATCCCTTCCTACCCCTCCCATTAGCCCTAAGAACAAATTGCTTGTAAACCAGTAAATTGGGTGGGAGCTGAGAGCTTGGGTGGTGAGCAAGCTTCTGATGATCTGGTCCCCTGGACCCGCCTTTTAAACTCTTTTTTTTTTTTTTTTTTTTTTTGAGACGGAGTCTTGCTCTGTCACCCAGGCTGGCGTGCAGTGGCCCGATCTCCACTCACTGCAAGCTCCACTTCCCGGGTTCACACCATTCTCCTGCCTCAGCCTCCCGTGTAGTTGGGACTACCAGCTCCTGCCACTGCGCCTGGCTAATTTTTTTTAATGTATTTTTACTAGAGACGGGGTTTCACTGTGTTAGCCAGGATGGTCTCAATCTCCTGACCTCGTGATCTGCCCGTCTCGGTCTCCCAAAGTGCTGGGATTACAGGCGTGAGCCACCGCACCCGGCCAAAACTCTTATTCTGTCTCTTTCTAACTTCTTTGTCTCCACTGGACTCGGGGTACCGCCGGGTGGTATGGGGCTAGTCTCCCCAACAGCTTTCTCACTGTTCACAGCCTGCATCCTAATCTAGTGCCTGATACTTTCAGGCAGCCGCCCACATCTAGGAACCGATTTTTGTATTGGCAGCATGGACTAAGGTTATTCTGTGGTAAGTAAAAATTCCCACAAAACGTAGTACGTTCAAACTATGAAAGGTTGTTTTTCACTCAATATACACAGTGGATTTCAGGTCAACAGGGAGCTCTGCTCATCAGGGACGCAAAAATACCTAGTCAACAGAGAAGCCATTATTTTGTATTTTGCTACCCACCATGTTGGCAGAAAGAGAGTTCCTGACAGTTTCACTCCTGTAATTAAATGCTCTGACTAGAAATGATACACATTGCTGGCCACACCTAGGCACATGGCTCCACCCAACCTCAGGTGGTCAGCTCGTGCAATGTTCCTGGGAGAGAGACATTTAAAGATATTTAAAGAGCCTTGATATGTGCTCTCCTTCCCAAACACCAATGCCCCTGACTCCAAATGACAGCAGTGTTAGCTTTTCCACTAAATTCACACCCTGAACTGGGTTTCACAAATGATGACTTTTATAACCAGCAGAAATGGCTAAATAAAAAAATTCACTTAAGCTCCAGTAAACAAAACACGCAAATGTATTTTACAGTCAGCAATATACTAATTAATCTCCCTGTCTGTGTTTGACTTAGGACAGCACAGGGCACACGATTCAGGAAACGTTTTTCAGCTAACAATCAATATTGTGATCCAGCACCGTTTCATATGTACCTGAAGACATTACTCTACAAACAAGAAATGAACACAAATACTCTAGCTCCTGAGTCCCAGACTCCATCTTGCCAATTATGTATTTCCCCAAATTCTCAAGTCCTTTGGTACAAGAAGTCTACTTAATTTCTTTCTCTAAATATGCTTTATAGCGGCCTGCAGTAACATGTGAGCCATACGCCTCTCCTAAGCACCTTCTCTTGTGAGACTGCTTCTCCTCAAAGCTGTGCCGGGAGCCAGGGACCACACAGGGAGCCACACATTTGCTCATCAGCAATTTTTGACCATTTTCAAAGATACCTCTGAGTGTTTCCATTTGAAGGATGTCCCCAATCATTTTTAAACATTGTTAATGTTTGCAAATCTACAGCTATATCTATGGAATGACTATGTTGTAGTATTCATCAGTTCTATAAGGAAAGCTGAAAATTGTGAGTTCTATAATGATAACTATATCAGACATTTACAAATGTGTTTAAATACACACATCGTACTGAAATCATGGCACGTATGAAAACGACTACTTTATTAGAAGGTACTATCAACATAATTTCAGAGTTTTCCAGATAGCTCAGGGTACACTAGTGTCAGAGCTGTTTGAACCAGAGCAACTCCATCTTGAATAGGCCTGGGTGAAATAAAGCTGAGACCTGCTGGGCTGCATTCCCAGACAGTAAGGCATTCTAAGTCACAGGATAACATATGAGGTTGGTACAAGACACAGGTCATAAAGACCTTGCTGGTAAAACAGGTTGCAGTAAAGAAGCCGGTTAAAACCCACCAAAACCAAGAAGGCAACAAGAGTGACCTCTGGTCATCCTCACGGCTACACTCCGACCAGCGCCATGACAGTTTACAGATGCCATGGCAACACCAGGAAGTTACCCTATGCTTCTGAAAAGAGGAAGCATGAATAATTCACCCCTTGTTTAGCATATATTCAAGAAATAAGCATAAAAGTGGGTAACCAGCCGCCCTCAGGGCTGCTCTGCCTATGGAGTAACCACTCTTTTATTCCTTTACTTTCTTCATAAACTTGCTTTCACTTTGCTCTATAGACTTGCTTCAAATTCTTTCTTGCATGAGATCCAAGAACGCTCTCGTGGAGTATGGATCAGGACCCCTTTCCAGTAACAGTAATAACTGCTTACCATAATGAAACTACCAGTTGAGATGGGAAATGCATTTTTTTTTTTTTTTTTGAGACAAAGTCTTACTCTGTCACCTCGCTGGAGTGCAGTGATGTGGTTTCAGCTCACTGCAACCTCCGCTTCCCGGGTTCAAGCAATTCTCCTGCCTCAGCCTCCCGAGTAGCTGGGACTACAAGTGCATGCTGCCATGCCTGGATAATTTTTGTGTGTGTGTGTATTTTAGTAGAGACGGGGTTTCACTGTGTTGCCCAGACTGATCTCGAACTCCTGAATTCAGGCAGTCCTCCTGTCTCAGCCTCCCAAAGTGCTAGGATTATAAGTGTGAGCCACTGTGCCTGGTTGCAAATCTTAAAACCTAAAGAATTAGAAACAGAGAACCCATTTTTAAATGAGTCACTAAAGTCTGCTTATGTGTTAACAATATGTAAGTTACTTTTTTTCTTTCTTTTTTTTTTTTTTCTTGAGATAGGGTTTTGCTCTGTCACCCAGGCTGGAGTGCAGTGGCAGGATCTTGGCTCACTGCAACCTCCGCCTCCCAGGTCCAAGAAATGCTCCTGCCCCAGCCTCCCAAGTAGCTGGAATTACAGGTGCCTCCCATCATGCCCAGCTAACTTTTTGTATTTTTAGTAGAGGCGGGGTTTCACTGTGTGGGCCAGGCTGGTCTTGAACTCCTGACCTCAAGTGATCCATCTGCCTCAGCCTCCCAAAGTGCTGAGATTACAGGCATGAGCCACCACACCTGGCCTGTAAGTTACTTTAAACACACTGAAACAAAGTGTGTAGCTCCAAGAAACTACAAAGAGGGAAAACAGAGTTTCCATTCAGTGCCTTGCATGATTTGTAAGAGGCTTTACACGCTGGCCTGTGAGCAGCAGGAGTTAAAGAAGCTGAGATGGAGGAATGCACACTGGGCAAGGAGAGATGGAAAGGAAAAATACCAGCTGTCTCTGATTGCTGACGGGAAAGAAAAGACAGGGAACAACTGCAAAACCAATGTTTGTTGGTAGGTTTTCAAATCACTCCCAAACTCCCCTCTTCCACTCCTCTAACCTCTCCCACCCCCCACAATACCTTGGAAAAAGTAACATTTCCTTAAGTGCAAAAACAAACAAAGGAAAGAAACCTTCTGAGAGTTGGGAAAACATAAAGAATGTAAATGAGCCTCCACATCTTTCCCAATGAATGTGGAGCAGGAATTCCCACTGGAATGTTGGCATTCCACATTTTTCCAAACCAGCATTTTTGGTGGAATTGCTGGTCAAACATAAACATTTACTCTCCTTCTCTGATTCCACAAATCAGGGGCTCATTTCCATATAAAAGACTGACAACAGAGAGGGCATTTATTTAAATCTACTGTAAATTCCAGGTCCTCAAAGAATTTGTTAAAAATCCATTTAAAAAGATAAATAGTAATTTTGCTCCTGAAAGTCTTATGGGAAATTTTTATATTTTGTCTTTAATGAATCATCAGAAAGAAACGAGTTTTTTTCTCAAGAATAGCTGTTCTTTGACATTTAATTTTCTCAGCATTGCAGCCTTCTGAAAATTTTATATAGCAAATAAGATAAGAAATGTGCATACCCTCAGCATTAAAATTATTTCCTAGAGTAAATTTAAGTCTTGCAACAAAAATAAATTCTTGACATTGCTCATTTAAGGAGTGGAACTGTTAGGAGTTATAACACTACACAAAAATCTAATCTGTCTATCATAAACCTAATTATCATTTAAATAAAACAAATTTGAGGATTAGTCAATGGCAGGAGACCAGGCATGTCCTCAGATTTAGTCTTGACCAAAGTAAAACCAATCTCTTTTGCCCTGAATCCAAGTGATGAGATGTAGGCTATAAAGTGTCAAGACACAAACATGCAAAAGGAGTCTAGAATACAATAACCCTTAGAATTAGATTATGTCAGATAATGAGCAAATGATGATCATTTGGCAGAGTATCAGGCAAAGATACATACGCAATAATAATTGTTAACAGTTTTAAGAATGTTTACAACACTACACTTTTTTCCAAATAATCCACTATCAATTGCAAAGATATTTAAGATAAGTAAGAATCAGGCTCCTGAATAATTCTTAGAAAATAAACTAGTCCAGTTGACCAAGCATACACTTCATCCTTTCAGTTAGTTGCTGTTGAGACTTTGCAGTGTCCATGGTGGGGTAGGAGCTCCTGGCCTCCTCCCCTGTGACCTGTGAGGGTGAGTGATAGGCCAGCAGTCAACTTCACTGAGCTGAATGTTGCTTCTCTTAAGCTTCCAAATGCCAGGACATGCCAGCCCCTCTGAAACAATCCAGAACGAAACACCCTCTCTCCCATGTTCCAGGCTTTTCATATCTGGGTATCCATCACACTGACCCCTTCAATCCTTCCTCTTGGAAGCTTCACATCCCTATTTCCACCAAATCTGCTTAGAGGACTGATTCAAGAGTCTTCCTTATATATTGATGAGCTTTCTTAAAACATGCTTCAGTTTGTCAATATATTTTATAAGTCATCGATTACTTAATTCAATAATCAAGACATGAAAAATAGTGGAGCACAACGACTTACTTACCTTTAGGTCTCTATTGTCTAACTCAGTGCTCAGCTCACAGAATGTGGTCAGATAAGACACAGAATGAAACCAGGTTTTCTCCTCAGAGTAGCATTTAATTTGGGGATGGCCGCAGAACTACTTTGAATTACATTGAGCTTGCAAACAACTCAAGGCCTTATTCTTTTCCCATTTTGCCTATTACATGGGAAAGCTCCCCTTGACCCCGTGTGTATATCTGCTTTTACAGGGTAGAAGTGCAGTTATTCTTAGTTTATTTTCCATATATTTCCACATTTTTCATTTTCAACAGGAAGCATTTAAGATATGTTATAATGAAATATTAAACACTATATTTTGATTATCATTAATTGATATGCTTTGGTTCTGTGTCCCTACCCAACTCCCACCTTGAATTGTAATAATCCTAACATATCAAGGGCAGGGCCAGGTGGAGATAACTGAATCATGTGGGCAGTTTCCCCTATGCTGGTCTCTTGTTAATAAGTGAGTGTCATGAGATCTGATGGGTTTATAAGCATTTGGCATTTCTCCTGCTTACACTCATTCTCTCTCCTGCTGCCCTGTGGAGAGGTGACTTTTGCCATGATTTTAATTTTCCTGAGGGCTCCCCAGCCATCCAGAACAATGAGTCAATTAAACCTCTTTTCTTCATAAATTACACAGTATAGGGTATTTCTTCATAGCTGGATAAGAATGGACTAATATGGTAAATTGGTAGTGCAGAGAGTGGGGTGCTACTACAAATATACCCAAAAATGTGGAAGCAACTTTGGAACTGGGTAACAGGCAGAGATTGGAACAGTTTGGAGGGCTCAGAAGAAGACAGAAAGAGGCGGGGAAATTTGAAATTTCATAAAGACTTGTTGAAAGGCTTTGACCAAAATGCTGATAGTGATATGGACAATGAAATGCAGGCTGAGGTGGTCTTAGATGGAGATGAGGAACTTGTTGGGAACTGGAATAAAGGTGAATGTTACCATGCTTTAGCAAAGAGATTGGTGGCATTTTGCCCCTGCCCTAGAGATCTGTGGAACTTTGAACTTGAGAGAGATAATTTAGGGTATCTGGTGGAAGAAGTTTCTAAGCAGAAAAGTGTTCAAGAGGTCCTGTGGGTGCTCTTAAAAGCATTCAGTTTTATGCGTTCACAAAGATATGGTTTGGATTGGGACTTATGTTTAAAAGGGAAGCAGAGCATAAAAGTTCAGAAAATTTGTGGCCTAACAATGTTATAGAAAAAAAAAACACCACCATTTTCTGAGGAGAAATCCAAGTCAGCTGCAGAAATTTACATAAGTAATGAGGAGCCAAATGTTAACCACCAATACAATGGGGAAAATGTCTCCAGGGCATGTCAGAGACTTTCACGGCAGCTCTTCCCATCACAGGCCCAGAGGCCTAGGAGGAAAAAATGGTGTCATGAGCCAGGTCCAAGGCCTTGCTGCTTTGTGCAGTCTCAGGACTTGGTGCACTGCATTCCAGTCATGGCTCAAAGGGGCCAAGGTACAGCTTAAGCCATTGCTTCAGAGGGTACAAGCTCCAAGCCTTGGCAGCCTCCACGTGGTGTTGAGTCTGTGGGTATACAGAAGTCAAGAATTAAGGTTTGGGGACCTCCACCTAGATTTCAGAGGAAGTATGGAAATGCCTGGATGTCCAGGCCTAAGTTTGGTGCAGGGTTGGAGCCCTAATGAAAAACCTCTACTAGGGCAGAGTGGAAAGGAAGTGTGGGGTTGGAGCCCCCACACAGAGTTCCCACTGGGCACTGCTTAATAGAGCTGTGAGAAGAGGCCACCATCCTCCAGACCCACAAATGGTAGATCTACAAACAGCTTGTACCATGTGCCTGGAAAACCACAGGCACTCAATGCCAGCCCATTAAGGAGTTGCCCAAGGCCATGGGAGCCCACCTCTTGCATCTGCATGCCCCAGATATAAGACATGGAGTCAAAGGAGATCGTTTTGTAGCTTTAAGATTTAATGATTGCCCCACAGGATTTCAGGCTTGCATGGGGCCTGTAGCCCCCTGGTTTGGGCCAATTTCTTCCAACTGGAATGGGTGTATTTACCCAATGCCTGTGCCTCCATTCTATCTAGAAAGTAACTAACTTGCTTTTGATTTTACTGGCTCATAAGTGGAAGTGACTTGCTTTGTCTCAGAGGAGACTTTAGACTATGGACTTTTGAGTTACTGTAGAAATGAGTTAAGACTTTGGGGGACTGTTGAGAAGGCATGATTGGTTTTGAAATGTGAAAAGACATGTGATTTGGGAGCAGCCATGGGTGGAATAATATGGTTTGCCTGTGTCCCCACCCAAAACTCACCCTGAATTATAATAATCCTCACTTGTGAAGGGTGGGACTGGATAGAGGTAATTGAATCATAGGGGCAGTTTCCCCCAGGCTGACCTCTTGATAATGAGTGAGTCTCACCAGATCTGATGGTTTTATAAGCATCTGGCATTTCCCCTGCCTGCACTCATTCTCTCTCCTACAGCCCTGTGAAAAGGTGCCTTCTGCCATGATTGTAAGTTTCTTGGGACCTCTCCAGCCATGCAGAACTGTCAGTCAATTAAACCTCTTTTCTTTATAAATTACCCAGTCTCAGGTATTTCTTCATAGCAGCATGAAAATGGACTAATACATTAATACAAGAAATGTAGCATAAATTTGTCTTCTCTGTTCACTCTCCTCCCACATCACCCACAACTCCATGCCACCCTATACCTCCCAGAGTTAGAAACAGGACATTCCTGTGGCATGAATTCAAAATTGAAGAAGGTTTTGGTTTAGAGAAATAAATGGAAATAAACAAATCAACCAGGTTATAATCATAGTAAATAGGAGAGATATTTACAAGTCATAAGACTGACACAGGTTTTAAAATAAACTCAGGAACTCAGTGAGGATGCAGTGAAGACGAGAGGGGAAAGATCAGCCAGAGGAGGAGGAGCTGGAAAGATGAGCAGTCAGAGGGAAAGGCCTTCCTGTGCTACCCTGAGCATTCCATGCTTTATAATAAGAGAAACAGGGAGCACTGGAAGTTTTCAAGCTGTGGGGTCAAGATCAGATGTGAGCTGCTGACAGACATCCTTGGTAGGGACGGGAGGTCGGATCTTCTGGTTCACTCTGATAGGAACTGGACTTTGTTTTAGTAGGCACTTGTGGCTATGCTATCAATGCAGATATTGACTTGTTTGTGTGTAGAATTTGGAAGTCTTCCAACTGTGTGTCTCGTATGGTTTCATCCCGGTTCCACACTCCACAGTTCACTAGTTTTAGAGATGGGACTCCTCCCACACTCGGCTCAGGGTACTCATCTGATCTCAGGCTGGATTGGTGCTGATTGATTTCACTCCCAGTACCCATCTCCCTTTTCACATAGCTCGCAAGGCCTGAGGCTCCCAGTCTCAGTTATTAATTGATATTTCTAAGCTCAAGTTTCACCTTCATAAAACAGAGATCCTAATGATGCCTACATGAGATGTGATGGTAAATAAATAAAACAACAGACTAGAAAACTTGCCTTAAATAAGGACACACTCTGCCTTGGGGCCTGTCACCTCTACTGCTATTTTTCTGAAAGAACTTAGGGTAAAATTTGCTTCTATAATTTATGGACGCACACACGGGAATTCCTAGAGAATATAAGCATAATTCATCATAGAAAAAGCTTGGACTCACCAAATTAACAATAGATTTGAAGCCTCAGGATGATATTTCTGATAAAATTCCAAGAGAGTTGAAAGTTTAAATATTTCCAACATATTTAAAAAAAATCCTGCTCCCTTTTATATTTTCCAAAGCCTTTTTCTTTCAACTCTTCCAAAATACTAGCTGAAGGGCAAAATCAAACAAAGAAAATGTGTTTCTATTCAAGAAATGTTAAAATAAATATGTAATGATTTCGTGGTCAGAGTTTTCCTTTCCCAAGATAAAAATAATTTGAAGTCACATATGATAACTATTACCATGCCCTTCCAGATTGTGAAGCACAAGATTCCTGCAACAATTTACAAGCTGACAAGTGAGGTCGTGGAGCACTTGGAGTCCAGAAGACCTGGAAGGCAACCAGGAGTTGCTGTGGAAGATCTGATTTTCACTGTGGATGGGGAAGATTGCATTCTCCTCGGAACTGCCCACCTGCCATATTTCTCTGTGGGAAACATCAATGGCACTGCCCACCTGCCATATTTCTCAGTGTAAAATATCAATGGCACTGCGCACCTGCCATATTTCTCAGTGTAAAATGTCAATGGCACTGCGCACCTGCTGTATTTCTCTGTGGGAGATGTCAATGGCACTGCCCACCTGCCATATTTCTCAGTGTAAAATGTCAATGGCACTGCTCACCTGCCGTATTTCTCTGTGGGAAACATCAATGGCACTGCCCACCTGCCATATTTCTCAGTGTAAAATGTCAATGGCACTGCTCACCTGCCGTATTTCTCTGTGGGAAACATCAATGGCACTGCCCACCTGCCATATTTCTCAGTGTAAAATGTCAATGGCACTGCTCACCTGCCATATTTCTCAGTGTAAAATGTCAATGGCACTGCGCACCTGCCGTATTTCTCAGTGTGAAATGTCAATGGCACTGCGCACCTGCCGTATTTCTCAGTGTGAAATGTCAATGGCACACCTCCACCGAGCTTTCCTTTCAACCGAGCTTCTTCCCGCTCCACCTCTGAGCCCCGGTGATGGGACTTCCGCTGTGACTGCAGATTCTGGTGATGACTGTGGTTCCATGTTCTAATAGGCCTGGGTTTTACTGTGCTGTTTGTGCACTCGGTCGCCATCTGCCCTTCACCACAAAACATAGACTCCATATTTCTCCCCAAGTGAATACCCTTTGCTGTTGATATCCCTGGACATCATAATTTGTGTTTGCTCATGACGTCTGTGTTGCTACATGCCTACTGTGCTGCAGGAGTTCTGTGTATAACAGGGACAAGGTCGATGAAGTCATTGCTTTCTAACAGAGGAGACCATGCAAGAAACACGAAAGTGTGTTGTGGGGAAGCACAGCACACACCCCTGAGCACCCGCTCAGTTCAGGAGGTGGGAAGCGCTCCCCAGGGAGGGGCTGCTGGCTCCAGTCCCGCAGGGTGAGGTACCGGGAAGGGCCGAAAGGGCAGCGTTTATTCAGGTCTGGAGGTGGAAAAGGATTCTTGTCGGGAGGACACAGAGGGTAAACCAGTGTATATTCCATTGAGGTCTCTAGGTAGTTCCTAAGATCATACAGATAAAACATGAGTGGTTCTAAGAATGATCTATAAAAGTTATCTATGTGCATAAAGTGAAGGATAACATCTTGCCCTCTTATGAGCAGCATAATGAGTTTACCCCCCCCAAAAAAACTATAAAGTACACTTTTCACAGTTCTTAACTCCCCACATTGCCCAAGACCTGTCTCCCCTTCCCCGCCTCAGCAGGCTGCCCCTCCGGCTCTGCAGGCATGAGGGTGTGTGCCCCTGCAGACCTCTTCTTGGCCTCCATCTGGGCTATGCTGGCCCCTCCAGTCCCTGCCTGCCCTGCAATGCCCAGGCCCCTCACCCTTCCCACGCCTCCATCCCTCTGGGTCTGCCTTGGCAGCACCTGGGGGCTCTACCTGGCAGTAGCAGCCACTCCTCTAGAGTTGCCGGTGACCTTTTCTGGGCCTATTCCAATACTGCTTTTTACTTTCTTCATGGAACTTTTCACCAGCTGAGATTATTCACAGTAATTCCCAGAGAACACAGCACTATCTGTCTTGCTCAGGCCTGGATCCCCACCCACTCTGGCTCTTGAGACTTGGTAGAGAATCTGCACCTGATGAGACTCAGGAATGAATGGACATTTTCCCTCCAAGAGAAGGGCTTTGCAGCCTCCAGGGCCACCTGGATGGCCGTGGAACTTGGCTGTGCAGTGGGCTTCTTCTCGTAGCTCTGCAGTCTTCTGGGGCTGTCAGCCACGATCACCTGCGTAAGCCTGATGACCGCCACTCACAGGGAGAGTTAAAGCAAACCACATTCGGTGGCCAAATATGTGCTGTAAAATGGTGCAAATGATAACTTTTTGGCCTTGGAAGATGTACAGTGGAAACGTAAAACAGAACTAAAAGCTCTGCTCGACACATTTTTAAAATTTTGTTTGGAAAAAGATGTTTTTTCTTGTCATCTTTCTTAACCATCAGCAGAGCTGTCACCTTCAGACAACACGCTTCAAAAACAGCAGCCAAGATTCAGGTTGTGAACGACCGTCAAGGTGCGGGAAAAGAAGAAAACTCTCAATCAGAAGACTCGGTGGTTGTTTGGATGCAGCATTCCCAGCTCCCATCCACCAGAAGTTGCTCCTGGTCAAACTGAGTCAGGGGAAGATGAAACAGCCTTCTCCTGAGGAGCAGCACGGTCGAGGACAAGGCGCAGGCTCTGCAGGCCTGGGAGGTGGCCAGATATGGATGCAGTGCCGAGTCAGGCAGAGATCTCAGCCAGGAAGCCAGGAGAATTCAAAAGACCAAGGGGAGAAAGGCACAGGCCGTGCAGTCACTGGGCATATTCACGTGGACAACAGTGGAGCTCTGCCAAGGGTGGCCCTTCACTCTGCCCAGCATGAGGACCCTCAGGGCCCCCTTTAACATCTGTGTCCACTTCCACACACATAGTCACCACTCTGCGTTAGTTCGTTCTTGCATTGCTGTAAAGACATGCCTGAGACTAAAGAAAACGTGTTTAATCGGCTTACGGTTCTGCAGGCTGTGCAGGAAGCATGGCAGCTTCTGCTTCTGGGGAAGCCTCAGGAAATGTCCTGTCATGGTGGAAGGCAAAGCCAGAGAGAGCATCTTGCATGGAAGGAGCAGGAGAGAAAGAGAGAGAGAGAGAGAGAGAGAGAGAGGAGGAACTGCACACTCTTAACCACCAGATCTCAAGAGAACTCACTCACTGTTGTGGGAAGAGCACCAAGAGGATGGCGCAAAACCATTCATGAGACACCACCCCTACTATCCAACCACTCTCCACCAGGCCCCACCTCCGGCACTGGGGATTACAGTTCAACAGGAGACTCGGGTGGGGACACAGAGCTGAACTATATAACGCCCCAATAACACTCACCCTCCCATGTTTGTAACAGAGGCATTGAGGTACAATTTTATAGATTCTAAGCTTACAATTGGATGTTTTAACAACCGCTGGCATCAAGGTATTGAACGGACTGCCTCCCCTCAACTCGCATTTCTGCCCCATGGCTCTCCATTCTCCCTGCTTCCTCCTCACACCCCAGGGGAGCGTGAATTTGTTTCTGTCCCTATGGAGTAGTTCACATTTTGTGTAAACGGAATCTCACAGAAGGTACTCTTTTTAGTCTGGTTTCCTTTACTCTGAATAACTATGTTACGGTTCATCTGTGTTGTACCGTGTATCAAGAGTCCATTTCTTTTTACTGCTGATCAGCGTTCCGCCACAGGGTCATATAACACGTGTCCATCCATCTGATACGGAGATGAGGGTTGCTTCTGGTTTCTGACAATCAGATGCAGATGCTCCAAAGAGTCGTGTGCAAGTCTCTGCACAGCCGCGGGCCGGCACTCCTCCTGGGTGAGGATCCAGGGTGGGCTGAATGGATGCAGGACAGGTTGTATGATTTAGTTTTTAAGAAACTTCCAAACTGGGTATTCAAAGTGAAGCTATTTTACCTTTCCACTGCAGAGTATGTAATCCAATTCTTCCACGCCCTTGCCCAGCTGTGGAGGGCCTGGCTGTTGGTTTTAGCCATTCCACAGGCGAGTGGTGGAGCCCCACAGAGGTGTTCGGTTGCATTGTCTTTGTAACAAATGATACCGGATGCCATGCAGGTGCTTATTTGACATTCATATATCTTCTTTGGTGAAGTGTCTACTAAAATATTTTGCCCAGTCAGGCGCGGTGGCTCACGCCTGTAATCCCAGCACTTTGGGAGGCCAAGGTGGGCGGATCACAAGGTCAGGAGATCGAGACCACGGTGAAACCCTGTCTCTACTAAAAATACAAAAAATTAACCGGGTGAGGTGGTGGGCGCCTGTAGTCCCAGCTACTCAGGAGGCTGAGGCAGGAGAATGGTGTGAACCCAGGAGGCGGAGTTTGCAGTGAGCCGAGATCATGCCACTGAGAGACTCCGTCTCAAAAAAAAAAATATATATATATAGAGAGAGAGAGAGAGAGAGAGCCCGCTTTTTTACTGTTTTTTTTTTCTGATTAGTGAGATTTTAGTGTTCTATATAATCGAGATACAAACTTTGTCAAGTATGTGGCTTTTAAATATTTTATATTAACATTCATTCTCTTGATAATTCATTTCAAAAAACAGACGTTTTAATTTGGATAAAGTTGACTTTTTGTGACATCTAAAATAATTTTAATCCAAAATAATAAAGTTTTTCTCACATGTTTTCTCAAGAATATTTATTGTTGTAGTTTTAACATTTAGTTCTAACCCCAAATAACTATATTTCCCCAATTAATAATTGTTTGAGGCATTTTTAATTATAATGTTAGCTATTTTTAAAAAGTATAAGCATAAAAAATTAAAATAATTTGAGATTTGAAATTAGCTTTATGGAAATATAAAACACGGCTGTGCTCACAATAAACCTATCTCTTATAATCTTTCTGTTTCTGGGATTTTAATTGTAGAGTAATCCACTTACATTCCCAGAACTCAATCCTGACATTCTTTCTTCCTTTCTGGGGAAGCCTCTTATTTTCACCCATTCTTCCCCTCGTCTGCATCACTATTATTAGTGCACATTTGTTCAATCTGTCTTCTCTGCCTCCAGGGCCCTGTGTTATTCTCTCTTACAGCATTAACAATCCGGAACAATGTGAGGCTACTGACCCAAGTAGTAGAGCATGAATAACAACCACTCAGTGTGTGAGCTGACCGTAGCTAACCCCTGTGGTCACGCTGCTAACTACCAGCTCGACTCCAGGGTTTCTTATGAATCTGTATACTGAGATAAAGGGATTAAGGCACTGGATTGCTCTTGAGGATTTCTGCTGAAGAGTCACAGTCCAGAGAGACAGGGTCCATGTGATCCCTCTCAGCTCACCATTTAGCTTCTAGAAGCTTCCTACCTCCAAGAAATGATCTGAGGGAGGGGCCTCCAGGGACAGAAGTGAGAGCAGTGGCCCAGATTTCCTAAGTCACCAAGAGTGGAAGCACGCAGAAGCACCATGGGAAAGAGGGGAGGCTCAGTGAGGACGGCCAAAAATGCTCAGAGCGATGGGGAAATCGACACCCTGTCCTCCTAACACAGAGAGGCCTGAGTCCCCCCTGACTCCCAGGCGTGAACTAGAACTGAGCAGGGAAGTGGAGGCAGGAGGCTTTCCAGGAGGCGGAAGCAGGTGTGAGCAAGGCACAAGAGAGATGCTGGGTGTGGCCTCCCTGGTCATGTGCTCACCTCTGATCACTGGGCTCTGGGCCTGTTTTGGCAACTAAAGCGGTATCCGCCTCAGCCTGCACCATTCCATAGCCAGCCTTCCAGAGGCTGCATGCTCTTCCAAAGGAATGAATTTTCTACACAAAAAAATAACCAGCTCCTATGGAGAGGTGTTGGTTAAAAGTGGTGTTGGGGGAAGACCAAAAAAATTCACATAGGGAAATAGCTGGAAGGTTTTTATGGAAAGCTAAGTTGGACTCAGATAGTGGAACACTGGTCACCTGTGATGTTTAAGAATTAAGCTGAACTGTCTGAGTAGACATTTTAGAAATGTAGCTGGAACTGCCCAGTAAAAATCATAAAGAAGCTGTTGGATTCCTGCACTGTCTCTACAAATCTACAGCAAATTCTTTAGGTGCTTCCCATGCATGTGTTGTAAACTTTAAGGAATTTTATGGACTTTGAACATCTTTTATTCATTTTTTTAATATCTTGGTGTTAAATGCTAATTATATTTTCTCTGGCAAGATCTTACACTGTGTAAAGCAATATTAATTCACACAGAGAAACCTTGTGATGGTTAATATTAAGTGACAACTTGATTGGATTGAAGGACACAAAGTATTGTTCCTGGGTATGTCTGTGAGGGTGTTGCCAAAGGAGATTAACATTTGAGTCAGTGGACTGGGAGAGGCAGACCCACCCTCAGTCTGGGTGGGCAACATCCCCTCGGCTGCCAGTACTGCTGAACAATGCAGGCAAAAGAAGGTGGAGGAGCAGACTTGCTGAGTGTTCCAACCTTCATCTTTCTCCCATGCTGGATGCTTTCTGCCCTCCAACACTGGACTCCGGGTTCTTCAGGTTTTGGACTCAGACTTACACCAGTGGCTTGCCAGGGGCTCTCAGGCCTTTGGCCATAGACTGAAGGCTGCACTGTTGGCTTCCCTACTTTTAAGGTTTTGGGAATCAGACTGGCTTCCTCACTCCTCAGCTTGCAGATGGCCCACTGGGGACTTCACCTTGATCATGTGAGTCAATACTTCTTCATAAGCCCCACTTCATGTAAACATCTATCCTATTAGTTCTGTCTTTCTAGAGAACTCTGACTAATACAGATTTTGGTACCAGGAGTGGTTCTAGAGGAACTGAATTTTAAGGATGAATTTATTAGTTGGTTTGAGAGTTTCTGAAGTTGGCTGCTTCATCTGATTAGATCCAAAAATGCCAATGACTTTACTTCTAATAAAATGGAGAAGACTGATAGTCCTTGGCATGAACTGTTTAGAAAGTTATACAAAATAAATGCACCTGATACTCCTGATTCACTACTCTTGAGAGGCAAGGAGTTTAGTGACTCTATACATAATACCTTCAAACATATGTGGAGAACCAAGGAAGATAATGAAGTTGGTTAATTGCTTCTAAGTTCACTGGTCAAAGTGATAAAAAAAAAAAACAGATGATATCAGGGATTCCAACTCCAGGCTCCAAAAGCACATACCAAGCCTCAAATCTTCTAAGATTGCCCTGAGTGGAGAGTCTTATCTCCTGTAGACAAGGGGCAGAAATTGTGGAAACTCAGACGCAAGATCTTACCATACCAATGACTGACCTGCAATGAAAGGTACACACTCAGCCTCTCCGGGTGTCTATTGTTACAGTGAGGGCATGGATTGGAAAAGAATAAGACCCTGCAACTTGAAATGGGGACATGTGGGAGGACCCTGATGAAGCTGGGGACACTGAGCTTCTAAATTCTGATGACCCTTTTTCTTGCCAGAGGAAACAGCCTCTCCACCCCCAGTGGTGGCAACATCCCCTCCCCTACTCATGCTGCCATCAGCCTTTCCACCTTTGTTTGAGGAGATTAACCCTGTGTTGCCTGAGGCAACAGTGATGGCCTCCCCTGGGGCAGTTGCCAGGCAAGACAATGCTTATTCTCCTCAGGACCAACACCCAACACCCCTGTTTGCTTCTATAAATATAGACTAAAGTCTACCTATAACTAAAGCCCTGTGAGACTCTACAGGTGAGATTCAGAGTGTCACCCAAAAGGAGGTACAGTACACTCTGAAAGAACTGCTTGGGTTTTCTAATTTATATAAGGAATCTGGAGAACAGACATGGGAATGGATATTAAGGGTGTGGGATAATGGGGGAAGGAACATGAAGTTGGATCCAATGGAATTTATTGATATGAGCCCACTAAGCAAGGATTCTGTATTTACTGTTGCCGTTCAGGGAATTAAAAAAAGGTTCTAATAGTGTATTTGCTTGGTTAGCTGAAATATGGATCAAAAAATGGCCCACTGTGAGCAAGATGGGAATGCCTGATCTCCCTTGGTTTAATGTAGAGGAAGAGACTCAAAGGCTTAGCGAGATTGGGATGTTGGAGTGGATTAGTCACTTTAGACCTACCTTACCTCAACTGGGAACATCCAGAAGACATACCCTTCACCGATACCTTGCAAAACAGATTGGTGAGGATCACTTACATCCTTGAAGATCTGTGATTGCTCTTCTCTATATGCTGGATCTTACAATGGGAACCACAGTCACTCAATTAAAAAACTTAAACACAGTGTGAATAATTGGATCCCAAGATGGCAGGGGCTAAGGGGTGGCACTCAACCATCAAAGGCAAGGTGGGTGTAGCTACTGTAATGGAGCAGCAGAGACAAAGCAGAAATCAGAATAGTCTAATTCATGTAGAGCTCTGGCATTGACTAATTAATGACAGTATTCTTAGAAGTAAAATTACTAGGAAGCCTTAATTCTTGCTTAATTTGTATAACCAGAAAACTTCCAGGTTGAGTAAACAAAAGACTAATGTGAATCATAAAAAGAGAGAATCATGACCCCTCAGTCAGTTTCCAGACTTGAACCAGTTTTCAGACCCAGAACCTCTTGAATGAAGGACAGGCCAGGTCCCCTTGAGGAAGGATCCTGCTACACTACTGACAGTTTATACTGTTAATTTTTCTCCCATCCTACCCTGGCCTTTTACCAGGGTAACTGTACACTGGGAAAAGGGAACTGATCAGATCTCTCAGAAATTCCTGGACCCTGGCTCTGAGCTGATGTTGATTCCAGGGATCCAAAACGTCATTGTGGTTTTCCAGTTAAAGTACGGGCTTACGGAGGTCAGGTGATTAATGGAGTTTCAGCTCAGCTCTGACTTACAGTGGGTCCAGTGGGTTACTGGACTCATCCTGTGGTCATTTTCCCAGTGCCAGAATGCAGAATTGGCATAGATAAACTTAGCAGCTGACAGAATCCCCACATTGGCTCCCTGACTGGTAGAGTGAGGGCTATTACGGTGAGAAAGGCCAAATGAAGCCATTAGAGCCATTAGAACTGCCTCTACCTAGAAAAATAGTAAATCAAAAACAATATCACATCCCTGGAGGGATTACAAAGATTAGCACTACCATCAAGGACTTGAAAGACACAGAGGTGGTGATTCCCACCATGTCCCCGTTGAACTCTCCCGTTTGGCCTGTGCAGAAGACAGACGGACCTTAGAGAATGACAGTGGATTATCGTAAGCTTAACCAAGTGGTGACTCCAAGTGCAGCTGCTGTACCACATGTAGTTTCATTGCTTGAACAAATTAACACATGTCCTGGTACCTGGTATGCAGCCATTAATTTGGCAAACATATATTTCTCCATTCCTGTCCATAAGGCCCAGCAGAAGCCATTTGTCTTTAGCAGGTAAGACCAACAATATGTATTTCACTTTGGAAATGCAAGCAACACAAGGTGAATTTGGATGTATAATCTGAACCTAATTCATAGATTGCCTGCAAAAGTGAGCACTGTCATACCTCATGGGTATATCAGCTCTCCAACTTTGTGTCATAATCTTGTTTGCAGGGATCCTGATCACTTTTCCTTTCCACAGGATATCACACTGGTCCATCACATTGATGACATTATGCTGATTGGACCCAGTGAGCAAGAAGTAGCAAACACACTGGACTTATATACTGATCCGTGGACTATAGTCAATGGTTTGGCTGGATGGTCAGGGACTTGGAAGAAGCATAATTGAAAAATTAGTGACAAAGTAATTTAGGGAAGAGGTATTTGGATGGATCTCTCTGAGTGATCAAAAACTGGGAAGATATTTGGATCCCATGTGAGTGCTCATCAACGGGTGACCTCAGCAGAGGAGAATTTTAATAATCAAGTGAATAGGATGACTAATACAAATGTCATGTAAAATTAAAATTAGCATTAAGTGCAAAAAGGGTAGCAAAACACATCCAGACTGTTCCTCTTCCATTCGCTGACAAAAACTTCAGAAATACCAACTGTGGCTGGGTGCGGTGGCTCACAACTGTAATCCCAACTTTTGGGAGGCTGAGGCAGGCAGATCACTTAAGATCAGGAGTTTGAGACCAGCCTGGCCAACATGATGAAACCCTGTCTCTACTAAAAATACAAAAATTAGCCAGGTGTGGTGGTGGGCACCTGTAAACCCAGCTACTCAGGAGGTGAATGCCGGAGAATCATTCGAACCCAAAGGGCAGAGGTTGCAGTGAGCCGAGATCATGCCACTGCACTACAGTCTGGGTGACAGAGCAAGACTCCATCTCAAAAAGAAAAAAAAAAAAGAAATACCAGCTGTGAATAAACATGTATTACATATTGGGTTTTTTGTTTGTTTATAATACCTAAAATATATAAACACCTTTCCCTTCTGAGAAGAAAAGATGAAAGCCTGTATATTTCCCATTATACACATGTACCTACAAATACAAATATATGTGTGTTTTTTAGAATTTTGGAGGCACATCATGAGATTTGGTGTAGTCTAGTTTGGTCAGTTGTGATAGGATAAGCATCTTGGGCTGGATAACACCAGACACGTTTCCTATGTCCCTTTTATTATGTGAGTTGGCATAATAAGGTAAAGATAATAGGATTTTAAGGAGACTGTGAAAGACTATTTTATAAAATCATGGTAGAAGGTTTCTCTCACTGGAGTAAACTTGGGAACTGTGACAATTTGACAATGAGCCCCTGGAACACGAAGGGAGATTTGTTCTTCAAATCTTATAAGAACAGTGATGGTGCATAATGGCAACGAGCCCAGACTTTTAACAAGAGGACAAGAAAAAGGTGCCCCTAGTCACCATGGAGTGTGAGGAAAGTTTCAGAGAGGAGGTATCTGGAGAGGGCTCCCCTTAATCTATGTTCAAGTTCTGGACTCACTGCAAAGCTATGCATGCCTGGGTCTGACCCGAGGCAGCACAGCAAAGGATGTTAGAACTAAATGACAGGATTGAACACTCCAGGGCCCAGCTGGCACAGCACGGTGCACACTGCAGGAGGACCTGAATAGAAAGCTAAGGCTTTGAAAATTTAACTCACTTTGGAAATGCAAACAACACAAGGTGAATTGGGATGTATAACCTGAACCTAATTCATAGATTGCCTGCAAAAGTTAGCAAACGAATATACTTAAAATTTTCCAGAGACTTTTAACAATTCCCACAGTTTCTTATCAAATATTTTAAATCCCCAAAATATAATCAGAGTTTCTTATCATAAAAATGACCAGGATAATTTCAATAACTTAACAGAAAAGACAATCAGCAGACACTAGCTCAGAGACAACCCAGATGGAATTATCCAAAAAAGACTTGTAAAGCAGCTATTTTTACCATGTTTTATTAAGTAAGAGTGAAAACTATTGAAATCCATACAATGTAGGCATGCTTGCCAGAGGTAGAAATTATTAAAAAGAACCAAAAAAATTAGAATAAAAAATACGATAAGTGCAGTAATTTCTTAAATGGGCTTTTTTGCAGAATGAAGATAGCAAAGAAAAAAGTTTGTGAAAGTTAAGATAGGCAATAGAAAATATTCAATTTAAATAGCAAACAGAAAAAAAAAAATACTAGACAAGTGCATAAATGGCGTTTCATGGACCTGTGAAATAATATCAAATATCTAATGTTCATGTTATTGAAGTCTGAGAGGGAAATAAAAAAAGAAATTTTTCCAGAAAAAAACTTGAAGAACTAATGGCTGAAACATTTCAAATTTGACAAATAACACAAATTTAAAGATTCCAGAGATCAGTGAACTCAGAAAATGGGAGAAAATCTGTCTGATAATGAGAGTATATATAGAATATATAAAGAACTCTTAAATGTAATAATAAAAAGACAAATAATAATTAAAATAGGCAAATGATCTGAATAGACTCAAGAAGATATACATGTGAACTTAATAAGCACAAGAAAAAGTGTCAGTGTCATTAGCCATCAAGGAAATGCAAATTAAAATCACAAAAAGATACTAATTCACCCCTATCCCCATTAAATAAGAACAGGTATTGATGAGAATTAGGAGATAATGGAACTCTCATGCATCACTGGCAGGGGCATAAAACCGTGAATCAACTTTGAAAAGAATTAAGAAGTTCCTCAAAAGGTTAAGCATAAAATTGCCTATGACCCATATATTTCACATCTAGGTTTGTGCCTAAAAAATACACAGAAAAAATGTATACATGTGTTCTTAGCATTATTATTCACAACAGCCAAAAGAGGTGGAAATAACCACAAGTGACCATCACTGGAAAATCAGAATGAGATATATCCATCAATTGGAGTATTATTTGCCAAATAAAAGTAATAAAATACTGATAAATGCTACAACATGGATGAACACATTATGCTAAAAAGAACTGCCAGAAACTGGGTAATTTATGAAGGAAAGAGGTTTAATTGACTCAAAGTTCGGCGTGACTGGGGAGGTCTCAGGGAACTTATAATCATGGTGGAAGGCAAAGGGGAAGCAAGGTAACTTCTTCACAGGCAGCGGGAAGGAGAATGACTGAAGGAGGAACTTGCCAAACACTTATAAAACCATGAGATCTGGTGAGAACTCATTCACTATCATGAGAACATCATGGGGGAAAATCGCCCATGATCCAGTGACCTCCACCTGGTCTCTCCTTCACACGTGAGGATTATGGGGATTAAAATTCAAGATGAGATTTTGGGTGACGACACAGCCAAACTATATCACTAAGTGAAATAAATGAGTCATAAAAGGACACAGATTGTATGATTCCATTTATATACAATGTTCAGTGCAGGTACATCTGTAGATACAGAAAATAGATTAGTGGTTGCCTAGGGCTGGGGGTTTAGGGGAAAGAGGTGATTTTAACGGGTATGGAATTTCATTTTGAAGTTATGAAAGCAGCCTAAAATTGGGCAATATTCTGTGAATATACTAAGAACCAATGCATTGCATACTTTTAATGAGTGAAATATAAAGCATGTCAATTACATAATAATTAAGCTGATATACACACAATCAGTGACAGAACATCAATGAACTATACATAGGAGGAATGTTGGGAATATGACTGTATGCATGTCAAAATGCACAGAAGTGTGTGCCAAAAACTTAATTTTGCCTCATACAAAAAAAATAAATTCAAAAAAAATAAATAGTACCTAGAATAATATTTTAGGTAAGTGGACAATTGATAATTCACATAAGCAGAAGGCAACATAAAGTACAAATTTACCAATGTATGAAGTTGTACCTGATAAATCACTCTCAGTACATGTTTCAGAATAGTTTTACAATTTCATTACCTGCTTTACTGAGACATTCCTGAAACATTCACATCTATTTTATTGAGTATTCTTAGAGTGGTGAAGAGATTTTTCTTAGAACCATCCTTTTCAGCTCATGCATTTCTCTACTGCATCTTGAGTTACAGCATCTGCCACCAGAAAGGGCTAACTTTTCTGTGTTTTACCCAATGAAAAACAACAAAAATAAGAAATCAGTGAGACTCCGTTACCCAAAACCCATGAGCCAAATTCAACTGGATTATTTGGTGCATATTTTGTATCTCAGACCACTGATATGTAAACTTCTGCCCCATCCTTGGCATTTCAAAAGAAATTGAGAGGGAAATTTCCTGACTTTCCTTTAACTAAGACTTTTAAACATTAGTGTCCTGTGTTTGTTTTTATTATGTTTTGCTTTGCTTTTGTTTTCACTTTACATAAATATTGTCTTTGTTTTAGTTTTTAAATCAAGACTACCTGATCAACATGAAGGTGTTTAAAACCTGTTTTTAATGCCAGTTTCATGCTATCTTATCTCTTTATTATTAATATTATACAAAACTATGACCAAGCTAGACTAAAAAAAACCTAATTATGTAAAGGTAATTTTTGTTCCTGCCTTTTCCTGATAAGTTCTAGAAACTTCTTAGTATAGATTAAGAATATATATATATATATATTTTTTTTTTGAGACGGAGTCTTGCTCTGTCGCCCAGGCTGGAGTGCAGTGGCCGGATCTCAGCTCACTGCAAGCTCCGCCTCCCGGGTTTACGCCATTCTCCTGCCTCAGCCTCCCGAGTAGCTGGGACTACAGGCGCCCGCCACCTCGCCTGGCTAGTTTTTTGTATTTTTTAGTAGAGACAGGGTTTCACCGTGTTAGCCAGGATGGTCTCAATCTCCTGACCTCGTGATCCGCCCGTCTCGGCCTCCCAAAGTGCTGGGATTACAGGCATGAGCCACCGCGCCCGGCCAAGAATATTTTTTACTTAGACAATAAATAAGCCACCACAATTCACAGTGCCAGCTTGAAGATGAGATTTGTTATTCAGTGTAAGTTGAATTAAAATCAAATAAGCCTTCACCTTGCTGATGCCTCTGATGTGACTAATTTAGGAATGCAGATAAGTGCATTCAGTCTCAGACTGTGCTCAGTAAGTTGATGGTTCAGTACGATTCTTTGTATTTTTGAGTCTGAATGCCAAATTACAAACAAATTCTTTATACTTAAGATTCTTTTTATTCTCACCTGTCCAAACTCTCCTGAAAGTTGCTTGACTTCTCTTCAATCCAAACACTTAAACCAACAATTGAAAGATAGGCATTGGCACGAGGACACTTTCTTTTTTTTTTTTTTATTTTTATTTTTATTTTTTATTTTTTATTTTTATTTTTAAAATTTATTTATTATTATTATACTTTAAGTTATAGGGTACATGTGCATAGCGTGCAGGTTTGTTACATATGTATACTTGTGCCATGTTGGTGTGCTGTACCCATCAACTCATCAGCACCCATCAACTCGTCATTTACATCAGGTATAACTCCCAATGCAATCCCTCCCCCCTCCCCCCTCCCCATGATAGGCCCCGGTGTGTGATGTTCCCCTTCCCGAGTCCAAGTGATCTCATTGTTCAGTTCCCACCTATGAGTGAGAACATGCGGTGTTTGGTTTTCTGTTCTTGTGATAGTTTGCTAAGAATGATGGTTTCCAGCTGCATCCATGTCCCTACAAAGGACACAAACTCATCCTTTTTTATGGCTGCATAGTATTCCATGGTGTATATGTGCCACATTTTCTTAATCCAATCTGTCACTGATGGACATTTGGGTTGATTCCAAGTCTTTGCTATTGTGAATAGTGCCGCAATAAACATACGTGTGCATGTGTCTTTATAGCAGCATAATTTATAATCCTTTGGGTATATACCCAGTAATGGGATGGCTGGGTCATATGGTACATCTAGTTCTAGATCCTTGAGGAATCGCCATACTGTTTTCCATAATGGTTGAACTAGTTTACAATCCCACCAACAGTGTAAAAGTGTTCCTATTTCTCCACATCCTCTCCAGCACCTGTTGTTTCCTGACTTTTTAATGATCGCCATTCTAACTGGTGTGAGATGGTATCTCATTGTGGTTTTGATTTGCATTTCTCTGATGGCCAGTGATGATGAGCATTTTTTCATGTGTCTGTTGGCTGTATGAATGTCTTCTTTTGAGAAATGTCTGTTCATATCCTTTGCCCACTTTTTGATGGGGTTGTTCGTTTTTTTCTTGTAAATTTGTTGGAGTTCTTTGTAGGTTCTGGATATTAGCCCTTTGTCAGATGAGTAGATTGCAAAAATTTTCTCCCATTCTGTAGGTTGCCTGTTCACTCTGATGGTAGTTTCTTTTGCTGTGCAGAAGCTCTTTAGTTTAATGAGATCCCATTTGTCAATTTTGGCTTTTGCTGCCGTTGCTTTTGGTGTTTTAGACATGAAGTCTTTTCCCATGCCTATGTCCTGAATGGTACTACCTAGGTTTTCCTCTAGGATTTTTATGGTATTAGGTCTAACATTTAAGTCTCTAATCCATCTTGAATTAATTTTCGTATAAGGAGTAAGGAAAGGATCCAGTTTCAGCTTTCTACTTATGGCTAGCCAATTTTCCCAGCACCATTTATTAAATAGGGAATCCTTTCCCCATTTCTTGTTTCTCTCAGGTTTGTCAAAGATCAGATGGCTGTAGATGTGTGGTATTATTTCTGAGGACTCTGTTCTGTTCCATTGGTCTATATCTCTGTTTTGGTACCAGTACCATGCTGTTTTGGTTACTGTAGCCTTGTAGTATAGTTTGAAGTCAGGTAGCATGATGCCTCCAGCTTTGTTCTTTTGACTTAGTATTGTCTTGGAGATGCGGGCTCTTTTTTGGTTCCATATGAACTTTAAAGCAGTTTTTTCCAATTCTGTGAAGAAACTCATTGGTAGCTTGATGGGGATGGCATTGAATCTATAAATTACCTTGGGCAGTATGGCCATTTTCACGATATTGATTCTTCCTATCCATGAGCATGGTATGTTCTTCCATTTGTTTGTGTCCTCTTTTATTTCACTGAGCAGTGGTTTGTAGTTCTCCTTGAAGAGGTCCTTTACATCCCTTGTAAGTTGGATTCCTAGGTATTTTATTCTCTTTGAAGCAATTGTGAATGGAAGTTCATTCATGATTTGGCTCTCTGTTTGTCTGTTACTGGTGTATAAGAATGCTTGTGATTTTTGCACATTAATTTTGTATCCTGAGACTTTGCTGAAGTTGCTTATCAGCTTAAGGAGATTTTGGGCTGAGACAATGGGGTTTTCTAAATATACAATCATGTCATCTGCAAAGAGGGACAATTTGACTTCTTCTTTTCCTAACTGAATACCCTTGATTTCTTTCTCTTGCCTAATTGCCCTAGCCAGAACTTCCAACACTATGTTGAATAGGAGTGGTGAGAGAGGGCATCCCTGTCTTGTGCCAGTTTTCAAAGGGAATTTTTCCAGTTTTTGCCCATTCAGTATGATATTGGCTGTGGGTTTGTCATAAATAGCTCTTATAATTTTGAGGTACGTTCCATCAATACCGAATTTATTGAGCGTTTTTAGCATGAAGGGCTGTTGAATTTTGTCAAAAGCCTTTTCTGCATCTATTGAGATAATCATGTGGTTCTTGTCTTTGGTTCTGTTTATATGCTGGATTATGTTTATTGATTTGCGAATGTTGAACCAGCCTTGCATCCCAGGGATGAAGCCCACTTGATCATGGTGGATAAGCTTTTTGATGTGTTGCTGAATCCGGTTTGCCAGTATTTTATTGAGGATTTTTGCATCGATGTTCATCAGGGATATTGGTCTAAAATTCTCTTTTTTTGTTGTGTCTCTGCCAGGCTTTGGTATCAGGATGATGTTGGCCTCATAAAATGAGTTAGGGAGGATTCCCTCTTTTTCTATTGATTGGAATAGTTTCAGAAGGAATGGTACCAACTCCTCCTTGTACCTCTGGTAGAATTCAGCTGTGAATCCATCTGGTCCTGGACTTTTTTTGGTTGGTAGGCTATTAATTATTGCCTCAATTTCAGAGCCTGCTATTGGTCTATTCAGGGATTCAACTTCTTCCTGGTTTAGTCTTGGAAGAGTGTAAGTGTCCAGGAAATTATCCATTTCTTCTAGATTTTCCAGTTTATTTGCGTAGAGGTGTTTATAGTATTCTCTGATGGTAGTTTGTATTTCTGTGGGGTCGGTGGTGATATCCTCTTTATCATTTTTAATTGCGTCGATTTGATTCTTCTCTCTTTTCTTCTTTATTAGTCTTGCTAGTGGTCTGTCAATTTTGTTGATCTTTTCAAAAAACCAACTCCTGGATTCATTGATTTTTTGGAGAGTTTTTTGTGTCTCTATCTCCTTCAGTTCTGCTCTTATCTTAGTTATTTCTAGCCTTCTGCTAGCTTTCGAATGTGTTTGCTCTTGCTTCTCTAGTTCTTTTAATTGCGATGTTAGAGTGTCAATTTTAGATCTTTCCTGCTTTCTCTTGTGGGCATTTAGTGCTATAAATTTCCCTCTACACACTGCTTTAAATGTGTCCCAGAGATTCTGGTATGTTGTATCTTTGTTCTCATTGGTTTCAAAGAACATCTTTATTTCTGCCTTCATTTCGTTATGTACCCAGTAGTCATTCAGGAGCAGGTTGTTCAGTTTCCATGTAGTTGAGCGTTTTTGATTGAGTTTCTTAGTCCTGAGTTCTAGTTTGATTGCACTGTGGTCTGAGAGACAGTTTGTTATAATTTCTGTTCTTGTACATTTGCTGAGGAGTGCTTTACTTCCAATTACGTGGTCAATTTTGGAGTAAGTACGATGTGGTGCTGAGAAGAATGTATATTCTGTTGATCTGGGGTGGAGAGTTCTATAGATGTCTATTAGGTCTGCTTGCTGCAGAGATGAGTTCAATTCCTGGATATCCTTGTTAACTTTCTGTCTCGTTGATCTGTCTAATGTTGACAGTGGAGTGTTGAAGTCTCCCATTATTATTGTATGGGAGTCTAAGTCTCTTTGTAAGTCTCTAAGGACTTGCTTTATGAATCTGGGTGCTCCTGTATTGGGTGCATGTATATTTAGGATAGTTAGCTCTTCCTGTTGAATTGATCCCTTTACCATTATGTAATGGCCTTCTTTGTCTCTTTTGATCTTTGATGGTTTAAAGTCTGTTTTATCAGAGACTAGTATTGCAACCCCTGCTTTTTTTTGTTCTCCATTTGCTTGGTAAATCTTCCTCCATCCCTTTATTTTGAGCCTATGTATGTCTCTGCTTGTGAGATGGGTCTCCTGAATACAACAGATGGATGGGTCTTGACTCTTTATCCAGTTTGCCAGTCTATGTCTTTTAATTGGAGCATTTAGTCCATTTACATTTAAGGTTAATATTGTTATGTGTGAACTTGATCCTGCCATTATGATATTAACTGGTTATTTTGCTCGTTAGTTGATGCAGTTTCTTCCTAGCCTTGATGGTCTTTACATTTTGGCATGTTTTTGCAATGGCTGGTACCGGTTGTTCCTTTCCATGTTGAGTGCTTCCTTCAGGGTCTCTTGTAAGGCAGGCCTAGTGGTGACAAAATCTCTAAGCATTTGCTTATCTGTAAAGGATTTTATTTCTCCTTCACTTATGAAACTTAGTTTGGCTGGATATGAAATTCTGGGTCTAAAATTCTTTTCTTTAAGAATGTTGAATATTGGCCCCCACTCTCTTCTGGCTTGTAGAGTTTCTGCTGAGAGATCTGCTGTTAGTCTGATGGGCTTCCCTTTGTGGGTAACCCGACCTTTCTCTCTGGCTGCCCTTAAGATTTTTTCCTTCATGTCAACTTTGGTGAATCTGGCAATTATGTGTCTTGGAGTTGCTCTTCTCGAGGAGTATCTTTGTGGCGTTCTCTGTATTTCCTGGATTTGAATGTTGGCCTGCCCTACTAGGTTGGGGAAGTTCTCCTGGATGATATCCTGAAGAGTGTTTTCCAACTTGGTTCCATCTTCCCCCTCACTTTCAGGCACCCCAATCAGACGTAGATTTGGTCTTTTTACATAATCCCATACTTCTTGCAGGCTTTGTTCATTTCTTTTATGTTGGGTCCTTAGTGCACCCTTCCAATCTGGCAAATTATGATTCAATTCTGGAAATTGTTCTTAGGGTATCTGGCAGAAGAAATTTTTCTTAAATGATTGATTTCATGATTTTCTCTACCCTCCTATCTTTTAGTTCTTCTGTCCTTTTGGAAGGTCTAGTATTCAGATATTAAAACACCTCACCCTGGTCCTTGAATATTCCCTTGGTTCTATCCTATTTTTCATGTCCCTGACTTTATACATTAATTTCCAAGTACTCTTCTGTTTTTCTGCATATACTCTTTTTCACAGTAACCTGTTCCTGTTCTATATATATTCTTTCCTTATCTCTTATTTGAAGTGGGATTTTGTAATGAAAATGTTTTCCTCTCCCTGGATGCTCTCTGCCTCCTCCCAGCTGTGTGTGTTTACTTTGCTGCATGTTCCTCGCAAGAGCTGCTGCTCATAGATACCAGGCTATCTGCTCCTCTTGTCTAAGGCAGGGGTAAAAACTGGGGTGTGAAAGCAGGTCCAGGAGAGGGGAAGGGGGCTACAGGCCTAGCTAGGTCTTAGCTCTGTGAACTTCCCATCCTCAGGGTTTGACATTCTCCCTTCAGAGTGGATTGGAACAAATTAGGAACCCAGGATCTGTTTCATGGGTCCGTTTCTCAAGTCTAGAACCAGATGGCTTTTGTCACTTAATTGGGGAAAAAAAGAGAAGGAAGGAGAGAAGAAATGAGGGGGAGAGAAAAGAAGGAAGGAAGGAAGGAAGGAAAGGGAAGGAAAGAAGGAAAGAAGGAAGGAAGGAAGGAAGGAAGGAAGGAAGGAAAGGGAAGAAGGAAGGAAGGAAGGAAAGGGAAGGGAAGGGAAGAAGGAAGGAAGGAAGGAAGGAAGGAAGGAAGGAAGGAAGGAAGGAAGGAAAGGGAAGGGAAGGAGGAAGGAAGGAAGGAAGGAGGGAAGGAAGGAAGGAAGGAAGGAGGGAAGGAAGGAAGGAAGGAGGGAAGGAAGGAAGGAAGGAAGGAAGCAAGGAAGGAAGGAAGGAGGGAAGGAAGGAAGGAGGGAAGGAAGGAAGGGCAAGGATTCAGAAGTCTACTGGGGGCTCTGAGCCATGGTTATAGTCGTTGACTTGACTTCTGGAGGGTGCTCTGCTGGACTGTCTCATCTGTCACTTAAGCTACTTCATGCCTTTGTTTTTGGCTTGAGGGAAAGGTGATCAGGTGCCCAAAGAAAACTCTTCCAACCCTTTGCCTGGGTGTTGACACTTGTTTTTTATTGATTCAACAACAAAATCAACGATGAAGGGTGAGTGTTTTAACACTAAGTGTTTAAACTTTTATTTAATCCCTTTCTTTTTTCAATTTGTCAGCACATCCTGAACAACCCCTGCTATGCCAGTGCAGAGTTGCTCTATTTTGCCTCTCAGAGAAGAATCACCTTTCTTTGTGCTGGTGGTGAGGGGGCTGATGATCGATCTTGGGCCCATCTTCTCAACAAGCCTTTGAATTTTCGCATTTCCCACAGCACACTCTTCTCACACATTCCAGTGTCTCGTCCTGAAGAGCCATGGGTCCTGGGAATTAGGCTACACCATGGAACTAGGTCCCTCTATAGAATTAGGCTCCTTCAGGGAACTAGGCTCCTCCATAGAATTAGGCTCCTCCATGGAATTAGATCCCTGCATGGAATTACGTCCATGGCATTAGGCCCTTCCATGAAACTAGGTCCTCCGTGGAATTAGACTCCCCATGGAATTAAGTTCCTCCGTGGAATTAGTCCCCTCCACAGAACTAGCTCGTCCATGGAACTAGGCACCTCTGTGGAATTAGGCCTTGATATGGTTTGGCTGTGTCCCCACCCAAATCTCACCTTGAATTCCCACATGTTGTGGGAGGGACACAGTGGGAGGTAACTGAATCATGGGGGTGGGTCTTTCCTGTGTTGTTCTCGTGATAGTGAATAAGTCTCGTGAGATCTGATGATTATATAAGGGGGAATTTCCCTGCACAAGCTCTCTTCTCTTGTCTGCTGCCATGTGAGACATACCTTTTACCTTCTGCCATGATTGTGAGCCTCCCCAGTGATGAGGAACTGTAAGTCCATTAAACCTCTTCCTTTTGTAAATTGGCCAGTCTTTGATATGCCTTTATCATCAGTGTGAAAATGGACTAATACAGTAAACTGGTACCAGTATTGTGGGGCATTACTGAAAAGATACCCCAAAAATGTGGAAGCAACTGTGGAACTGGGTAACAGGCAGAGGCTGGAACAGTTTGGAGGGCTCAGAAGAAGACAGAAAAATGCGGGAAAGTTTGGAACTTTCTGGACACTTGCTGAATGACTTTGACCAAAATGCTGATAATGATATAGAGAATGAAATGCAGGCTGAGGTGGTCTCAGATGGAGATGAGGAACTTGTTAGGAGCTGGAACAAAGGTGACTCTTCTTATGTTTTAGCAAAGAGACTGGCAGCATTTTGCCCCTGCTCTCCGTGGAACTGGGCTCCTCCATGGAACTAGGACCCTCTAAGAAACTGGGCCCCTCCGGGGAACTAGACTCCTCTACAGAGTTAGTTCCCTTCATGCCTTCCTCCACTGCCCGCTCAGGATTCCATCTTCTCAGACCCACTGAATTGGTTATAATTCACAAATCTGCTTTTCAGCTTGCATAAAACATTGTTGCTGTTGTCTCTTCTCCACTCTTGCTGTCCTTGTTGGTTTCTGCCTTTTCACATGCTCTCTGGGGGGATCAGAGAAACACACATCATGTTCAGCATGAAGCCCATAACCGGGTGTCTCCTGCCTCCCCTACTTCAGGATGAGACCCTTCTCCCATGCCTCAGCCAGACAGATAGGAGTCATCCTGGTTTTCTTTGTTCTCATTCCCACAGCTAATCTCACCCTAGGCCTCACCTTCTTGTTGGGACCCTCATGCCCCTCACCTCCACTCAGCTCTAGGGCCAGGCCCTGCTACTGCTTATTAGATCATTGCTCTGTCTTCTTTTTTTCATTCTGGTCCTGTCAGATCCACCTTCCTCAAATACCAGTGGAATCAAATCACACTCCTGTTTAACCCCCAGTGACTCTATGTGGCCCTCAGGATGGAGAGCACGTGGGTGGTTTAGTCCCAAGGACATAGGAGGCTTAGCAAAGATAAATCTTGCTTCAGTTAATACAAAGCCAAGTGGGAATTCAACCTTGAAACATGCTGTGTTTTGTCAACTGTTTTACAGAGTCAGTGGAGAGCAAATAAATTACAGAAAGAGCAGAGAAAGGGAAGAAAGATGCAGAAGAATCTTCTCGGCCTGCTGACAAACCTAAATCTGACCCTGACCTCTGGCAGATCATCTGGGTGAAGATACAGTGTCTCCGTCTGTTTCCAACTCAACCAGGACAGTGCAGTGGTCCTGTCATTTACATAATCTTCTCTGTCCCCAAAGCAACCCCTCTGCCTGTGGAATTCATCTACGGGCTGCTCTCTCTGCGATAAAGTTTCGGGAACTCACAGACTTTAATAGCTGTATTTCAATTTAGACAAGTAAGGCATGTGAAAGGAAGAGGAGCTGGAAGGAAGGATGGAAAAGCAAACCTTTGTGAATCATTTATAATAAGCCCTGAGAGCCCTTGTTTGCTTTCACAGTTAAGTGGTCCTTTCTGGAATACCAAGGACACTGTGATGGAGCATCTCCTTGGTGGAAGGGGAGGTGTCTCCCACATCAGGGAGTGTGCGCCTCCTTCCTCCCTGCCTCACCTGGGTTAGGAATGGGAGAGAAACAAGTCAGCCTCCATGCAAGTTCAAGCACAGCATTCTCCAGAAAACGCCCTCAACGATGATCCCGTCACCCATGCCTCAGTGCATGAGTCCTGGTGCAGTCCTAGATGAGCTCCCTGCTCCCTTTGTGAAGCTTTTCAAGACCTCCATAGTCCAGGGTCACCACTTCTTAAAACCACAGCATTACTGCTGCTGTGAGTGGGTAAAAAGTTTAACATCTTCCTGGGAAAGAATGGCACAGAGGTGATGGAGCTTTTACCAATTCCCATGATGGAAAACTCCCAGGCTGACTTTGTGCGGCCGATGGTTTCATAACCATATCAGAAAACTAAGGACAAATTTGTCTATCAGCCTTCTTCCCTGCAGCTCGAGATTGTATATGTATATTTGGATGTATATATAGAGAAAGGTATTTTAAGGAATTTGGCTTGTTGTCAGTGGAAGGTATCCGAGTCACCAGCAGCAAATCCATACAGGTTTGTAGCAACCTCAATTCTTGCCTCCTCAGGAGAAAGAACTCAACTGAGGGGCATAAGGCCGACGAACAGACCGAGGCAAATTTCAGAGCAGGAGTGGAAGTTTGTTTACAACGGCTTTAGAACAGGAAAGAAAGGAATATACAGCTGGAAGAGTCCCAAGTGGGCACTGAGGTCAAGTGCTGTGTTTAACCTTGACCCTGGGACTTTCTAGGCTGGCCCCTTCCCATGATTCTTCCGTTAGGGGGGGCTGCTCCCGTGCACACTGCCCCCCTTACCCTCGGGAGGTGAGCACGTGCAGTGTGTTTAGTAAGTTGTACTCGTGCCCATCTGAGGCTTTCTTCCCTTCTCCAGTGCCCCTGGAAGGTCACACTCCATCATTTTGTCTCCTAGTGTGTCTCCCTGGCATCTGCATTCAGTTATCACATTAGTGCAGCAGGTGCGGACCATCAGGAGATGGCCTCTCCCTGCCAGCCGACTGCAAATTCATCACTTTAGAGAGGTAGTGTGGTAATTGCCGAGCCATCACCTGACATTCCTATTGGGTGGGGGAAGAGCCCTCCCCTGCCCCGCTTATGTCTGTCTCACTGCCTGCAATGGGCTCAGGTGATCGTTGGGTCATGGAAACCTGGCAAGTCTGAAATCCAGAGTTGGCCAAGAAGCTGGACATTCTGGTACAAGTTGACGTTGCAGTCCTGAGTAAATCATCTGCAGGTTGGGCCAGCAGGCAGCCTTTCTCTGCCACAGGCTGGAGGCAGAGTCTCTTCTTCCCCAGCCTTTTCTCTCTAGGTCCTTGCCTGATGGGATAAGGTCCAGCCGTGCTGTGGAGAGTCATCTGCTTTCCTTAGAGTCAAGTGATTTCAATGTTAATCTCACCTAAAAACATCTTCACAGAATTATCTAGCTAGTGTTTGACCAAAAAGCTGGGCCAGAGGGACACAGAAAAATCACTCAACCATCAAAATCACTAAAATGTCAACAAAGGCCTGGAGGCTCATAGCAACAAGAGGAGTAGGCATCTGTGCAAGCCAAAAATAAAATTCTAAGAACCCCTAATCAGTTGAATGGACTTCTCCTCTTGGCCAAGGGCATTCGAAAATAAACTGAAACACTGATTCAGGTCATGACGGCAATGGGTGGACAGACATGCCTCACTATACTCTCCTCCTTCCTTTGGAACGTGGGTACAGCTGACCAGCATTAACATTAATACAGAGATCTTAAGACTGACAAAGGAGATTTTTTGTAGCAATAAGATACCAACATGATAGCAGGACCTGAAATAAGTCAAACTATTTTTCCCAAAAATATATTACTTTGACATATTTTAAAATGGCCCTGAAAAGCTGTCTAAGTCTAAGAAACATTTACAATCTATTTTCTCTGAAGCCCGCTACCTTGAGGCTTCATCTGCATAATAAGAACCTTGGTCTCCACAACGCCTTATCTTAACCCAGACACTCCCTTCCATTGGTTCCAGGGCTTTAGATAGACTCTCAGCCAATTGCCAATCAGAAAATCTTTGAATCTGCCTATGACCTGGAAGCCCCCAGTTCTAGTAGTCCCCTAAAGTGTATAAAACAAAGCTGTAGCCCAGCCATGTTCTCAGGATCTCCTGAGGGCTGTGTCGTGGGCCATGGTCACTCATATTTGGCTCAGAATAAATCTCTTCACATATTTGACAGTTTGACTCTTTTCATTGGCAATAATTAGTGCCCAACATGGGGTCTCAGAGAAGACTCAGGAACCCTTGAAGGAGTTGCCTGAAACCAGACCTATGGTGCGTGGTGAAAGCCCCTGCCAACCTTCCAGTTTCAGCTTCTCCTCGGATGGAACTGTTGTTAAGTCCTCCTGAGTCCTAGACTTAGCCAAAACCAGAATGATCTCTGCGTAAATTTGATAAATAAGACATGCAACATTGTTAGCTTAATGAAAACAGCTAAATCCTGAGTGCTTGGTAAAATATTCTTATATTTAACCTTAAGAATCTTAGGTAAACACCTGAAATTCACAGCCTAAAAATTAGCAGAGAAATTACTTTAAATGATGACTATCATGGTTTTTATAAATAATCTAGATAAACTATTTAAAAAATGAAAATAAATTAATTAGGTAAATGCTTAGGAATAAATGCTTATAAATAAGTTGGTAATATAATTTAGAATCTAAAGATATTAAATTACAGATACTCATTAAATGTCTGAGTAATTTCCAACTTAAAAATTATAGAAAAAAATTTCTAAAAAATGTAGTCTTGTCTGATTCAAAGGTTAAAGATTATTTATGAATCAAGGTAAAAGGAATCAGGAAATAAGAGCTGTAAAGAAAGTTATAGAAATAAAGAGGTATTTTTGGCTGGAAACATTAAAATAAAAATAATTCTGTATGAGAAGGAATTTTGTACCATAAATTTTTGCCCTAAAATAAAATGACTTGTTTAAGAAAGAGGGATGGTTAGAACAAACCAGAAAATCCAAGCCTTTCAGGAATGATCTGTGTAAGTCTTGCTAAGGTTCATATAGAAAAAATTATAAAAGATATTATGTGATTAAGTTGGCATAATTAAAAGGAAATTACAATACTCTTTCTAGAAATGAACTTTGATATTAAAAATACATAAATACAGGCCAGGAGCAGTGGTTAACACCTGTAATCCCAGCACTTTGGGAGGTCGAGGTGAGCGGATCACCTGAGATCAGGAGTTCAAGATCAGCCTGGCCAACCTTGTGAAACCCCGTCTCTACTAAAAATACAAAAATTAGTCAGGTGTGGTGGTGCATGTCTGTAAACCCAGCTAGTTGGGTAGCTAAGGCAGGAGAATCCTCCGGGAGGCAGAGGTTGCCGTGTGCCAAGATTGCGCCACTGCACTCCAGCCTGGGCAACAGGTTGAGACTGCCTCAAAAACAAACAAACAAATAAATCACATGAACACAAAACTAAATAATTGGTTAGAACAAGAATTTCTTAAAATATTGATGTAATGAAATTGCAAGTAAATTTTTAAATTCTATAATGTTTTTTGAAATTCTTCAAGTTCAACTTCTGCCATACCTTGCTGCTTCAGCTCTTTCTTTTGAGAAGGCCTGGGATGGTAACTCTCTCTTTCAACATTTGTTGGCTCCTGTAACATTGCTTATTAGTAGTCTAAAGAAAGAGAGATAATTTTTGAAAACAGGCAAATGAAAAATCTTACAAGATCTGCCTCTGACTGTTACTCTGTTACTTCTGTATGTTTATATGTGTCCTGTGCTGTCTGTTACTCTGTTACTTCTGTATGTTTATATGTGTCCTGTGAAAGTGACATTTCACTGCCAAACTATACGAAAGAGCTCCACTCAAATGGCTGAAAGAAAAGGAATCACTTAGATAAATAGCAGCTACTTCAGGTGCGTTTTAATTCACAGGACTTTAGTAATCTTTGGGAAGATTAATTTGGTAAATTTAATCTCATAATTCCCTCCAGTAGTATAAAGTCTTAAAGTCATGTTATGTTACATTAAATAATCCCAGGTTTTTCACTGGGAGTTTGGGTTACTAAGAGTTAGACTAGTAGGACAGTAAGGTGTGTTGTTGATGAAGTTTATAAAAACATGAAGTTGTGGTTTTGCTAAAGAAAATGTAATTTTTCTAGTTTAGAGGCTATTTAAGGGTCAGTTTAAAGGAAAGGAAATGTTATAAAGATAAAACTGTATGGATAAGGAGAAAAGATGCAAGGGTGGGGAATGAGAAACCATTCCCTCTTGGGTGGCCATGTAGTCACCCATCCTGTGCAGCTGAGCTGGGCTGCACTCAGTTGCGAAAATCGAAAGTTACCAGGGGAATTTACAGATGGGTCACACTCCCCGGGGAGTCGGTTCACTGAATGCATGAAAAATGCAAACTAATTAAAAAAAAAAAAAAAAAGCAAAACATTTAATTCCTTGGTCATTGTTATCTCTAACAGCTGAAATGAAAATGAAAGACAGTGCTGGGCCGAGCCTTAAGGCTGGTCCAGCCTCAGATGTGGGTCTGTTTCAGCTCAGGCCGCTAAGCTCAAAGCTACCCCCAAAAAGAAAAATTTAACCAGGGCAACACAAAGTACTTCTGAGTCCTGTAATTACCAAAAAGAGAGTCAATGTGGGGGAAGGGCAAAACCAACTAACTGTTAAGACCGGAAGGTATAATATAAAGAAATCGTTCCACCTTGTAGATTGGTGTCATCAGATTCCTGAGAAACCTTTACTAAAATGAATTGTAAAAATAACTACTTGAAGAACACTATGATCTGTTTTAAATGCTACAGAATGAAAGAGCATGTTTGTGTTGATGAAGAACTCACACCTCGCTATTAAACATTAGCTGATGAATATATGTGATCCAAACTCGGAGGAGGCCCTTCCTGAGGGAATGCCCAACCGGGTCTTATTGTTGACAGGTGTGAGATGAACACAGGTGTGAGACATGGTCACTCTCCACCAGAGCTGTCCTCAGGCGTGCTGCAGTGCGGAGAAGGTACACATGACAGCTGGCCTCAGAGTGGTGGGTGGGCTGGCCTTTTGGACCCCAGAGCAACAGCTGGTGCAGCTCAGCTCCTGTGCCCCATGGGCTCAGCTGCCAGCCACCCTTCCTGGGCTATGTTTTTCTTTCCTTTTTTTTTTTTTTTTTTTTAACTAGAAACTCCAGCATTCAAGCATGCATAAAAAATTGTTGAATACTGAAATACTGGAAACTAATTCAAAAACATTTAAACTTTGCCTGCACCAATAGTAGGCATTCAATTGCTATGTAAACTTGGGTCAGTTTTCTTTTCTTTCTTTCTTTGTTCTTTGCTTTTTTTTTTTTTTTTTTTTTCTTGAGTGGCACACTCTTGGCTCACTGCAACCTCCGCCTCCTGGGTGATTCTCCTGCTTCAGCCTCCTGAGTAGCTGGGACTACAGGTGTGTGCCGCCATGCCCAGCTAATTTTTTGTATTTTTAGTAGAGATAGGATTTCACCATGTTAGCCAGGATGGTCTTGATCTCCTGACTGTGATCCACCTGCCTCGGCCTCCCGAAGTGTGGTATTACAGGTGTGAGCCACTGAACCCGGACAATTTGAGTCAGTTTTCTAATCTCTACTAGTCTTAGATTCCTCATTTATAAAATTAAAATAATAATGTAAAATATTGTGTGCATGCATAGTATTACACCCAATAACTAGAAAAATACTGATAGGCACAGGATGCAGAGAATTTCCAGGCAGAAAAGGACAGGGTCCTTGGCAATGGTCCCACTTTCCAGCCTGGAACTGCTGCCCAAAGTGAGAACTTTACATCTCTGTTTTTCCCATTCAAACGGTGCCTTTTTAAAAAACCATCCATGGCCTGCCTCTACCCCATATCCTGTACCCACAAAAACCCCTGACCTGACTGGCAGAGGGCAGGGAGAAGGAGAGAAGAGAAAAAGCAGCCAGATGTCGAAGAGCAGCAGCTTGACTTTTGAGGGACGGTTTGACAGCAGGACTTCAGAGAAGAGTCCAGCTGAAGATGGCCAGACTCCAGGGAAAGATCACCTTCCTGCCGCATCCCCCTTCCAGCGCCCCTTCCCACTGAAAGCCACTTACATCAGAATTAAAATCCTCTGCATTCACCACCATTCAATTTGTTCGTGCAGCCTCATTCCTCCTGGACATTAGACAAGGACTTGGGTGTGGGTACAAAAGGCTGTCACACTGACCTTCTACTGAGCTGTTAACACTTAAGCCATCTGCAGACAGCAAAGCTAAAACAGCACACTGTAACGTTTACACTTTTGGTCTTCAAGGTTCGTGAGTACATACCCCCTAGATGTTACCACCAGGGAGCATGGAGTTTTGGTCCTGTCAGTACCCAAAAGTGCTTGCTCCAGCTCCTGCACCTGCTCACCTGCACAGTCCCTCTCCTACAAGGGGTTGAGAGCTGTGGGCCAAGTAAATGAGGCACCCCTGTCTCGGGGTCCATGAAAGGGTCAAGGAAAATTTTGCATTTCATCTGGGGGCTTTCCCAGGGTACCTCACAGGGGTGAGTAAATGCAGATTTGCCCTATGCGTCTCTTTCTGTCCTGAGACTTTCCTCTGAACTAAGCCACTTGCAGGGGACAGGAAGCAACTGTACCATCTCTCTGCTTCTTTCAGGTGAAAGGAATGTTGGCTCTGTTTCCCCTCATGAAAGCCTAGCCATTGCATGGGACTGGAATAAAGTTCTGGGGAAACTGAAGGCATCTGGCCAAGGCCACTCCTTGGTGTTGCCAGAAGGCCACATGACTGAACCTGGTCCCCAGCCACCTGTTAAGGTTCAGCCAAGACCCCCAGACTTTTCTATGGTATCTTTCCTTCCTTCTTTCATGGTTTGAAACGGCTCCTATTTCTTCTTTTATAGTGTTAAGGGTTTTGCTGCAAACTGCTGACATGTTACTAAGTATAATGAGCGATAGGCCCAGCCATCAGGTAGCAATTCAGATCAATATGATTTACATCTGATTTTAGAGGCTCCATCCCCGCTCCACCCCAACGGTTGCAGGTACATGCTGTGTACAGTGGCTCCCCCTCCGGCTGGAGGGCCTGGGCATGTCTGCTGCATGCATGTGTTGTGCCCAGTGGCCAAGCGGGTTGAGAGTGGGAGTGATGTGTGCATGACACCTGGGCCCCAGGACAGCCTCAGGGGCCAGGGACCCTGCACAGCTGGCCAGTGCTTCCTGTTCACCATCCCCTCCTGCCATGACACCCGGGCCCCAGGACAGCCTCAGGGGCCAGGGACCCTGCACAGCTGGCCAGTGCTTCCTGTTCACCATCCCCTCCTGCCATGACACCCGGGCCCCAGGACAGCCCGAGGGGCCAGGGACCCTGCACAGCCAACTGGCCAGTGCTTCCTGTTCACCATCCCCTCCCGCCACGCACCCATAGAGCCTTTCCTCCCCTGGCCAAGGAGTTCAGCTTGGTCCAACCAGGGAGAGACACAGTGATTAAAGGAACCCACTTGCAGAGAGCAAGAGGTCCCCCTTCTTAAGCCTCCTTTTTCTTTCCTTTTCCATGTGAGAGGGTTCTTTTCCTACCTCAACACTCTGCTTATAACAGGGAGGCAACAAAGGAGTGACCCCACTGACTATGAACTGCAAGTTTGGCAAAACGCATTCGGGAATTAATCTAAATGGACCCGTGCACCCTCTGAGACATGTTTTTGGCCCAAATTTGATTCCAAGCTTTGAGTCGAAGCCCTAGAAGGAAAACCACATCTGAGAAATCCAAGGCAAGGCAACAGGCACAGTATAAATGAACAGGACTCTTTCCTGATGATTAAGCCCCCGCTTCACGGGAGGAGGCCATGCTCCGTGGCATAGATGGGCCCAGGTAACCCAAAGGTTGCTGACAGTAGCGGGGATGAAGACATAGGTGAGTGGACAACCCCTGCTCTCTAGGCCCTCCCTGCCTAATGGGTGCAAGCCACAGTGGCACCCACGGATGATGTCCGTCTAAGGTCACCAAGTCTTGGGGATAAAAAAAAAAAAACAGAAGAGAAAAGGGGGATGTCCACATTCTCTCTCCCTCACACCCCAAGTTTTTGCTGAAAGAAGCAAAGGAAATGAGGGACACCTATCTCCCTATCTGTCAGAATGGGTAACCAGCTACCTTCATCACCCCCAGTCTATACTCCCTGGAGTGGATCCTCAATCGCTGAGACTGCTTTCACCCTCAGACTCTGGAGGAAAAATTCCTCGTAGCCTTGTGCACATAGATTTGGCCGAATTATGACCTGTGGGAAGGGTAGCTTGGCCTCAGGAATGAATCATTCATTTCAATACCATCCTGCAGTTAGACCTTTTCTGTAAACCTGAGGATGACAAGTGGTCTGAGGCCCCATATGTGCAGCATTTCTATACCTTGCAGGGTAATCCAGACCTTTGCTGACAGTGTAGGATTGACCCAGCCCTCCTGTTGCCATCTCAGGAGAGGCTGCAAGGGGCAATCCCAGGGAACTAAAGAAATTAACCCCAGAGGCGCCCCCAGGGGGGAGCCAGCTCCCTCTGGCCCATTCTTCTAGGTCCATCCCATCCTCCCTCTCCAGCTTCTCTCTCTCTCACTTGCCCCCGCCTAGAAATCCTCACCCTAGACAAGCCCCAGTCTCACTCTTGCCCTTCCAACAGATGCCTGGTGAGTTTGGCCCCAGTAAGGTCCAGGTCCCCTCTCCCTACAGGACTGAATACAAATGAAGGGGGATCTGGCAAGTTTTAAGATGACTCTGACAGATACATAGAGGCTTTGCAGAATTTAACCTCAGTATTTGAACTCTCCTGGAAAGACATTATGTTACTTTTGAATCAAACCCTGACTAACAACTGAGAAGCAGGCTGCTCTGCAAGTGGCAAAGGAATTTGAGGAAGAGATTTGGATCCCATGCAGCGCCAGGGAAGGAGTCAAACTTCATCCAACTGGAAGAGAAGCAGTACCAGTGGACGGCCCTATATGGGATCCCAATGGCCTGATGGGAGAGTGGAAGAAGAAACACTTTCAAGTGTGCATAATGGAGGGCCTATATAGTACTAGGACCAAGCCTCTCAATTATAGCAACCTATCTATGGTAGATCAGATACTTGATGAGAATCCCACTACCTTACTGGAAGGCTAAGAGAGGCCTTGGTAAAGTACCTCTCTATTTCCTGATTCAGTTGAGGGGCAACTAATCCTAAAAGACAAATTTGTTTTTTAGGCAGCCCCTGATATTAGGAGAAAGCTGTGAAACAGGCCCGTGGACCAGATAGTACTTTAGAACATCTCCTGAAAGTGGCCACCTCAGTCTTCTATAATAGAGATAGGGAAGCCCAGGAGAGAGAGAGGAACACAGGAAAGAGGCCGAGGATTTCATGGCCACCATGCAAGCCCACAAACCCCAGAACTCCCAAGGTGCACCTGTTAACTGCTACAGATGTCATAAGTTGGGGCTTTTTTTTTTTTTTTTTTTTTTTGAGATGGAGTCTCACTCTGTCGCCCAGGCTGGAGTGCAATGGCGCAATCTTGGCTCACTGCAAGCTCAGCCTCCCGGGTTCACGCCATTCTCCTGAGTACCTGGGACTACAGGCGCACGCCACCATGCCCGGCTAATTTTTTGTATTTTCAGTAGAGACGGGGTTTCACCGTGTTAGCCAGGATAGTCTCGATCTCCTGACCTCACTATCTGCCCACCTGGGCCTCCCAAAGTGTTGGGATTACAGGCGTGAGCCACTGGGCCCAGCCAAGCTTGGGTATCTTAAGGATTGCCTAGGCAGCATGAGGGAGTCACTCCAACCCTGTCCAATCTGCAATGGGGACCACTGGAAGGTTGACTCTCTCCAGGGACACTGGTCACTGGGTCTAGAACCAATCTCCCAAATGGTCCAACAGCCGAACTGATGGGTCCTGGGGCTCCTCTCCCCAGCTCCAGTGGTTCAGACCACCATCACCATCCAGGAGCCCTGGGTAATTCTGGAAATCGAAGAGAGGAAAGTGGACTTCCTTTTGGACACTGAGGCTGGTCTATTGGTTCTCCTCTCCAATCCAGACCCCTGCTCCAACTTTAGCACAACCATGAGGGGTATCTCAGGAAGTCCTTTAACCTGATTTTTTTCCAAGCTCTTAGTTGTAGTTGGGGAGATCTCTTGTTCACCCATGCCTGTCTAATTATGCCTGAAAGCCCAACTCCTCTGTCCAGCAGGAATATTCTGGCCCATATTGGGACCACCATCCTGATGGCCCATGACAAACTCTTTGTCTCCCTCTAGAGGAAATCAGTACTAACCCAGAAGTTTGGGCAATTCAAGGGAAGATTGGCCAAGCCACAACCATCATACCTGTGTGGGTCCATCTTAAAGATCTCACCTCCTTTCATAACCAGAAACAATATCCCCTGAAATCAGAAGTTAGGAAAGGACTAGAAGCCATCATTGATAACTTAAGGTTGCAGGGCCTCCTCAAACCCTGCAACATCCCTTGTAATATCCTGATACTGGGGGTACAAAAACCCAGCAGGGAATGGAAGCTACTTTGGGACCTCTGCCTCATTTCACCTGGTGGTTCCCAATCCATATACTCTGCTAGCCCAAATACCCGAGGGAACTAAATGGTTCAGAGTCATGGATCTAAAGGATGCCTTCTTCTGCATACCATTACACCTCAACTCTCAGTATTTATTTGCATTTGAGGATCCCTCTAACCAAACCACCCAGTTAACCTGGACAGTGTTACCTCAGGGATTCTTACATAGCCCCCAATTGTTTGGGCAGACATTGTCAAGAGACCTCTCCGAGTTCCTTTATCCTCAGGTTAAAGTTTTATAATATGTAGATGACATTCTCCTCTGTGCTCTGAGGAAATCTCTCAGGAGGGCAGTAAGGCTCTTCTTAATTTTTGGCTAACGGAGGATATAAGGTTTAAAAAAATCTAAAGCTCAGCTCTACCAGCTTCAGTGAAGTACCTAGGCCTGGTCTTGTCAGAGGAGACCACAGCATTCGGCGAAAAAAGGATTAAGGCCATCTCGTCCTTTCCCTTGCCCCAAACCCTCAAGCAACTAAGTGGATTCTTAGGCATTACAGGATTCTGCAGACTATGGATACCCGGGTATGGTGAAATGGTTCAGCCCTTATACCACCTAATAAAGGAGACTCAGGCAGCTAAAATTCACTGTCTAATTTGGGGACTAGAGGCTAGAAAGGCCTTTGACCAACTAAAACAAGCCTTGCTTAAGGCACCAGCCCTTAGTCTCCCCACAGGGAAGATGTTTAATCTTTATGTGTTAGAAAGAAAAAGAATAGCACTGGGAGTTCTAACGCAGGCCCAAAGTCCAGCCCAGCAGCCTGTAGGCTACCTAAGCAAGGAGCTCGATTTGGTAGCTAAAAGATGGCCAACTTGCCTCTGGGCAGTGTCAGCAGTAGGCTTGCTGGTACCAGAGGCTACTAAGTTAACCGTGGGATATAACTTCACTGCTTACATTCCACATAATGTGATATAACTTCACTGCTTACATTCCACATAATGTGGCAGGGCTGCTGTCTTCTTCTTTTTTTTTTTTTTTTTTTTTTTGAGACGGAGTCTCATGCTGTTGCCCAGGCTGGAGTGCAGTGGCGCGATCTCGGCTCACTGCAAGCTCCGCCTCCCGGGTTCCCGCCGTTCTCCTGCCTCAGCCTCCTGAGTAGCTGGGACTACAGGCACCCGCCACCGCGCCCGGCTAGTTTTTTGTATTTTTAGTAGAGACGGGGTTTCACCGTGGTCTCGATCTCATGACCTTGTGATCCGCCCGCCTTGGCCTCCCAAAGTGCTGGGATTACAGGCTTGAGCCACCGCGCCCGGCCAGGGCTGCTGTCTTCTAAGGAGAGTCTCTGGCTAATGGACAACCATCCCCTCAGATATCAAGCTCTGCTATTAGAGGAATCTGCAGTCCAGTTAAGAACCTGTTCCTCCCCAAATCCAGCCACCTTCCTCCTCCCTTGAGGGAGAATCTCAAGGGAGCTCCCAGACTGGATTCTCTTTATGGACAGAAGTTGTTTTGTAGAACAAGGGACCTGTAAAGTAGGGTGTGCAATAGTGACCCTGAATGATACTGCTGAGAGCACACCTCTCTCCTCAGGCACGAGCGCTCAATTAGCCGAACAAATTGCCCTCATCAGGGTGCTTGCATTAAGCAAAGGGAAAGCAGTTAACATTTATACTGATTCTAAGCACAATTTCCTAATCTGCATGCCCTGCCACTAACCGGAAAGAGGAACTTCCTCACAGCGAATGGGTCTCCCATTAAATGCCATCAGAAAACTAATGGACTAGTATCCTTGGCTTTCCTCCCATGGGAAGTGACAGTTATACATTGAAAAGGCCACTGAAAAAGGATGGATGAAGTGGCTGAGAGAAATAGGTTGGCAGACCAAGCAGCTAAATCAGCAGCAAGGGGGCCCCAGGTCTCTAACCCACTTGAAGGTCCACTCATCTGAGAGGGTCCAATCAGGGAAATAAAAACTCAATAGTCTCCTGCGGAAATAGAAGGGGCCACTTCTCAGGGATACACTGTTCAGTCCTCCAGGCGGCTACAACGGAAGGACAGCAAGTTTTATCTACCAGTTGCCAACCAATGGAAAGTCCTTCAAAGCCTTCATCATCCCTGGCGATGGCCCCACCCTCAATCTTGTAACTGTGGCCCAGTGAGAACGTTGCATCCCTGTTTTCTTGCTCAAATTGTGCCTTTTCCAAAATCATGCACGGTCCACCCTGCTCCCCATTCTGTGCCCATTAAAACCCCTGGCCTGAGTGGCAGAGGGCAGAGAGAAGGAGAGAAATAAAGAAGCCAGACATCAGAGAGAAGCAGCTTGACTTCAGAGGGATGGCTCGATGGTAAGAACAAAATCTATCAATTGGCCCAGAGATTGTTCTCAGGTAAAAATCTGATACAAATGGTTAAACAAGTTGTTAATGCTTGTGAGGCTTGCCTTAAAAATAATCCTCTCAACTGATGGCTTCTTCCTCCAGGAACCCAAAAGACAGGAGGCTACCCAGTGGAAGATGGGCAGATGGATTTCACCCACATGTCAAAGGCAAGGGGCATCCAGTATGTTAGTATGGATAGATCCCTTCACTAACTGGGTAGAAGCATTTCCATGTTGAACAGAGAAAGCCTCTCAGGTGATAAAAGTACCAATTAATAACGTAATTCCTCATGTTAGACTTTCTAAGTACCTCCAGAGTAATAATGACCCCTCGTTCAAGGCGGCTGTCACCCAGGGCATCTCAAAGGCACTAGGCATACAGTACCATTGCATACAGTACTTCTGTGTTTGGAGACCACAATCCTCAGGAAAGGTGGAAAAGATACATTGTATTATCCAAAGGCACCCCAGGAAAGTGTCTCAGGAGACTTATGTCCACTGAACTACCCTTCTCTGCACAGCCCTACTGCGTATTAGAAACACGCCTTCAAAGCTGGGTGTAAGTGTCTTTGAAATGATGTATGGACAGCCTTTCTCACCAATGATTTCTTGCTAGACCAAGAAACTTCTGATTCTATTAAACACATAACGTTTTTTAGCTCATTTCCAACAGGAACCACAATATCTGTTAGAAGCCCAATCCCCTGAACCAGAGCCACTTCTATTCACCCAGGAGATCTGGTGCTGCTAAAGGTACTACCTTCCTTTTCTCCTTCTCTAAGCTCAGGTTGGAAGGAACCTTACACTGTGCTTCTTTCTACTCCGACTGCAGTGAAGGTCACTGGAATAGACTCTTGGGTTCCTTATGCCCGAGTAAAGGCCTGGGAGGCCAATGCAGTCACCTCCGTCAACCCAGAAGGGCACCCAAAGTACCAAAGTGAAGAGACTGGTGATCTCAAGCTGAAACTCACAAAAGATAAGTGTTAACAATTAATCTTCCATGGATATCCTCTATAGTCTTGCCAATGATTGCTGTTTTTACCTTTGTTCTGTTCTGTATCATGGGGTACAGTGCTGTTTTCAGATTGATTACCATGTTTCACTTGTTATTTCTGTAATCTTTGACACTCAGTTCTTTCCTTTTAACCCCTTTTTGTATAATACATATACTTGATCCTACATACTTAACCTTGTAAAACTTGTTTCTTCTTGCCTAGAGGCCATCAAACTCCAAACAGTCAGGCAACCAAAGCTCCAGATAATTTTTGCCAGGGACCCTTAGGTAGATCTCTGGGAGGAATCTGACTGCCATTCTCCCCGAAACAATGCCCACTGTCCTCAGAAAGTAGCTAAGACTGGTCATCATCTATATTCTAATGGCAGTTAGATGTGACTGTTCGGGTTGGGGGTGGGGGAATGACAGGGACAGAAGGTAGAGAAATTCTAGGCAGAAAAGGGTGGGGTCCCTGGCAATGGCTCCACCCTCAACCTTGTAACTGTGGCCCAGTGAGAACATTACATCCCTGTTTTCCTGCTCAAATTGTGCCTTTTCCAAAATCATGCACGGCCCACCCTGCTCCCCATTCTGTGCCCATTAAAACCCCTGGCCTGAGTGGCAGAGGGCAGAGAGAAGGAGAGAAATAAAGAAGCCAGACATCAGAGAGAAGCAGCTTGACTTCAGAAGGATGGCTCGATGGTAGGACTTTAGAGAAGAGTCCCGCTAGAGATGGCCAAACTCCAGGGGAGCATCACCTTCCCACCCCATCCCCCTTCCAGCTTTCTTTTCCACTGAGACCCACTTTCATCGGCAATAAAATCCTCTGCATTCACCACCATTCAATTTGTTTGTGCGACCTCATTCCTCCTGGACGCTGAAAAGGACTCAGGTATGGATTCAAAAGCCTGTCACACTGACCCTACGCTGAGCTGTTAACACTGAAGCCATCCGTGGACGGCAAAGCTAAAAGAGTACGTTGTAACACACACCCTCTAGGGCTTCAGGGATTGTGGGTACCCCCCTAGACACTTGTTCAGTTCAGGGCCACATGAAGTTTTTCCCCCACTGGCACCCAAAAGTGCTGGCTGTGGCTCCTGCACCCATTCACCTGTGTGCACACCCGCCGATATCATTTGACTCTGTGTCCTTACCCAAATTAATCTTGTAACTCCCATAATTCCCTCGTGTTGTGGGAGGGACCTGGTGAGAGATGACTGAATCATAGGGGCAGGTCTTTCCCATGCTGTTCTTGTGATACTGAATGGGTCTCATCAGATCTGAGAGCATTAAAAACAACAGTTGGGCCAGGCGCGGTGGCTCATCCCTGTAATCCCAGCACTTTGGGAGGCCCAGACGGGTGGATCACGAGGTCAGGAGATCGAGACCATCCTGGCTAACATGGTGAAACCCTGTCTCTACTAAAAATACAAAAATTAGCCAGGCACCGTGGTGGGTGCCTGTAGTCCCAGCTACCGGGGAGGCTGAGGCAGGAGAATGGCGTGAACCTGGGAGACGGAGCTTGCAGTGAGTGGAGATCGCGCCACTGCACTCCAGCCAGGGTGACAGAGCCAGACTCCGTCTCAAAAAAAAAAAAAAAAAAGAGTTTCTCTGCACAAGTTCTCTATTTTGCCTGCCACCATCCACGTAAGATGTGATTTGCTTCTCCTTGCCTTCTGCCAGGATGTGAGTCCTCACCAAGCCACGTGGAACTGTAAGTCCAATTAAACCTCTTTCTTTTGTAAATTGCCCGGTCTTGGGTATGTCTTTATCAGCAGCGTGAAAATGGACCAAGACACCCTCCCTTGAGCAGTTGAGAGCTGCAGGCTAAGTGAGGCACCTCAACCTCAAGGCCCATGAAGGGGTCAAGGAAAATTTCCCATTTCAATATGACATAATATTATATTGTGATTTCATTTGCATATAGCTTTATTTCCACAATTAAATTATAAGCAATTTGAATATGAGTGCATAGTTGATGCCCAGTAAATATTTGCCATTTAATTTAAAATCTATTTGTTAAATATATAGGTTAAGTGCAATTACACGTTCGTATAGAGAGGGAGAACACTTGGTTTCTTTTGTTTTTCTTTTCCGTTAACTTAAATCTAAGGAGAAAACTAACATGTATTTATCTATTTTCTTAATACATATGCAACAAAAAGACAAACAAGTCTTTCTCAGCACAGTTACTTTTTTCTCTCAGAGTATGTCAACAGCTTCTATTGTTCAGAGAAAATATGAACCTTTAAAAAGAAGTTGGTTCCCGGAGTGGCAATTTCTTCTGAAATTATTAGCTAGCTCTAACAGCACATTTTCTGACTTACCTTTAGAGAGTGGATCAGCCAGGGTTCTCTCGAGAAACAGACAATAGGACATGCACATGCACACACGGACAAAGAGATTGATCATGGACATCGGCTAACGTGATTACTGAAGCCGAGAATTCCCACAATCTTCTGTCTGCAAGTTGGAGACTCGCAGTCAGTGGTCGGGTTCAAAGGCCTAGAGTCAGAGAGCCAAGAGTGTAGATTCCAGTCCGAGTCTGAAGGCCTGAGAGCCAGGAACACCCAGAGAAGATGGATGTTCCAGCTCAAACAGCCAGGCAGAGAATACAGTCCTCTTCTAGCTTCACTTCTATTCAGGCTCTCAGGGAATCGAAGACGCCCACCCAAATCAGGGAGGGCCATCTCCCTCACCCAGTCCTCAACTCAAATGCCAGTGTCTTCCTGAAACAGCCTCGTGGGAACACCCAGTATCATGTTTAACCAAATACCTGGGCATCCCATGGTTCACTCGAGTTGACACATAAAATTAACCATCATAGAGTTATTTTTAGTGCCATATCTTAATAGTAAGGAGAATATATTCAATACAAAGAATCCAAGATAAACGGCAGAAAATGTAATCCATATTCCCAACATAGACCAAACATGACAAAACACTAGAAGTTCTTCTTAGTGAGAAAGCAATTTCTATGCTTTTATATACATATATTTAAAAATTCTGGCAGAACAAGATGATGGAATAGAAATCTGCACCATTCATCCCCCTGCAGGAACATCACAGAACACCATGTTTTTGCTGTTTGTTTTTTGTTTGTTTGTTTGTTTTTGTTTGTTTGACAGAGTCTTCTTCTGTTGCCCAGGCTGGAGTGCAGTGGTGTGATTTCGGATCACTTCAGCCTCTGCCTCCTGGGTCCAAGTGATTCGTGTGCCTCAGCCACCCAAGTAGCTGAGATTGCAGGCATGAGGCACCACATTGAGTTAATTTTTGTATTTTTAGTAGAGATGGGTTTTTGCCACGTTGGCCAGGCTGGTCTCGAACTCCTGGCCTCAAGTGATCTGCTAACCTCAGCCTCCCAAAGTGCTGGGATTACAGGCATGAACCACCACACCCAGCCTTGGAACACCGTATTTTAACAATTATATGCACACAGAAAAGCTCCATCACGAGAACCAAAAATCAGGTGAAGAATCACAGTGTCTGGTTTTAACTTCCTATCACTGAAAAAAGGCATGAAGGAGGGCAGCAGAGACAGTCTTGAGGACTACTGTCACCGTCCTCCAGCCCCTGGCAGCAGCCATGTGGCACAAAGAGTTTAGGCAGTCTGTGGAGGGAAAGCACAGCGACTGGGGAACTTTACACTGAGCTCAGTGCTGCCCAGTCACAGCAGAGAATGGTGGGCTCAGCAGCACCGATGCATGGAGGAAGCATTTGGAACAGCCCTACCCAAATGAAAATTGCTCATCCCAGCAGTGAGAATTTGAATTTCTTGGCAAGCTTTTCCACTGTGGGCTGAAGTGCTCTGGGGTTCTAAATAAACTTGAAAGGTAGTCTAGGATACAAGGACTATAATTCCTAGGGCTGCAATTCTGAGGCTGGGCTTAGAGCCAGTGGACTAGGGTGACACATGACCTAGGGTGGCTACAGGAGTGCTAAGGAGTGCTTGCACCACCCCTCCCCCAACTCCAGGCAGCACAGCTCATAGCAATGACAATGACTCCTTCCTTCTGCTTAAGGAGGGCAGAGTGAAGACTAAAAAGGACTTCGTCTTGCACTTCGGATACCAGTTCAGCCACAGTAAGATAGGGCACTGGGCAAAGTCATGAGACCTCCCTTCCAGGCCTTATCTCCTGGATATTTCTAGATGCACTTTGGGCCAAAAAAGAACCCACTGCCTTGAGGTGAAGGACCCAGTCCTGGCAGGATTTATTATCTGCTGACTAAAGAGCCTTGGTGCCTGAATAACCAGCAGCAATACCCAGGGACTACACTGTGAGCCTTAGGCTCTGAGACTTGCTGGCTTAACGAGTGACCCAGCACACTCCCAGGTGGGGAGGCTGTGGTGACAGATTCCTTCTGTTTGAGAAAAGCAGAGTGAAAATCAAAGGAGACTTTGTTTTGCACCTTAGGTATCAGCTTGAACACAGTAGGTTAGAGAGACCAACAGGCTCTGAGGTCCCTGAGTCCAGGCCTAGGCTTTAAGGCAGGATTTCTAGACTTACCATGAGTGAGAGGGAAGCCCACTGCCCTGAAGGGTGAATCCCAGGCCTGGAAGCATTCACCACAATATGATGGAAGAGCCTTTGGGCTTTCAGTGAACATCACTGGTGGCCTTGCAGAACCCCTGTGGACCAGTGGTTGTGGTGGCCACAGGGAAGGGTTCCTCTGCCTGTGGAATGGGGAGGAAAAGCAGGAAAGACTCTGTATTTGTAGTGTGAGAGCCAGCTTAGCCACAGTAGAATACAATATATGGTAAATTGCTAAGGTGTTTTACTCTAATCTTTGGCTCCCAGGCAGCATCTCTGGACATGCCCAGGGCCTGGGAGAACTCATTACCTTGAAGGGAATGGCCTTGGGCAACAGCCAGTGATATGCAAGCTTCAGGTTTCAGCCAGCACAGTACCAGTGGTGGTGGTCACAGGGGTGCTTATATCACTCCACAGCCAGTTCCAGGTGGCTCAACAGAGAGAGAGAGAGAAACTTCATTTGTTTGGGGAAAGGTAAGGGAAAAGAATAAGAATCTCTGCCAGGTAATCCAGAGAATTCTTCTGGATCTTATCTAAGACCACCGAGGAAGTACCTCTATGAGTCTACAAAAACCACAGCATTATTGGGTTTGGGGCCCAAGTCCCTTTAAACCCCTGGAAATCCTTCCCAAGAACGGAAGACACAAATAAGCCCCAACTGTGAAGACTGCAATAAATACCTAATTCTTCAATGCCCAGACACTGACGAACATCTACAAGCATCAGCACCATCCAGGAAAACATGACCTCATCAAATGAACTAAATAAGGCACCAGGGACCAATCCTAGAGAAACAGATATATATGATCTTTCAGACAGAGAATTCAAAATGGCTCTTTTGAGGAAACTCAAAGAAATTCAAGATAACACAGAAAATAAATTCATAATTTTATCAGTTAAATTTAACAAGGAGATTGAAATAATTCAAAAGAATCAAGCAGAAATTCTAGAGTTGAAAAGTGCAACTGAAAAGTGCTGAAGAAAGGATCAGATTCTCTTAACAGCAGAATCAATCAATTAGTGAGCTTGAAGACACATTATTTGAAAAGACACACAGATAGAGGAGAAAAAATAAAAAACAATAAAGTATGCCTACAAGATCTAGAAAAAAAGCCTCCAAAGGGCAAACTAAGAGTTATCAGGCTTAAAGAGGAGGCAGAGAAAGACATAGGGGTAGAAAGTTTATTCAAAGAGATAATATCAGAGAACTTCTCAAACCTAGGGATAGATTAACATTCAAGTACAAGAAGGTTATAGAACACCAAGCAGATTTAACTCAAAGAAGACTGTCTCAGGGCATTTAATAATCACACTCCCAAAGGTCAAGGATAAATAAAGGATTTTAAAAGCAGCAAGAGAAAAAGAAACAAATAACATATAATGGAGCTCTAATACATCTGGCAGAAGACTTTTCAGTGGAATCTTTACAGGCCAGGAGAGAGTAGCATGACATATTTAAAGTGCTGAAGGAAAAAAAACTTTTAGCCTAGAATAGTATACCTGGCAAAAATATCCTTCAAGCATGAGGGAGAAATAAAGACCTTTCCAAGCAAAAGCTGAGGGATTTCATCAACACCAAACCCGTCCTACAAGAAATGCTAAAGGCAGTTCTTTAATCTGAAAAAAGGATGTTAATGAGCAAGAAGAAATTATCTGAAAGTATAAAACTCACTGCCAATAACAAGCACACACAAAAAACAAAATAATATAACACTGTAATGGTGTGTAAACTCCTCTTGTCTTAAATAGAAAGACTAAATGATGAATCAATCAAAAATGAAAATTATGGCAACTTTTCAAGACACGGATAATACAATAAGACATAAAGAGAAACAACAAAAAGTTAAAAAGGAGGGGGTGAAAGTTGAAGTGTAGAGTTATTAGTTTTCTTTTTGTATGTTTGTATATGCAATCAGTGGTACGTTTTCATCGGTTTAAAAGAATTGGTTATAAGATAGTATTTGCAAGTCTTGTGGTAATCTCAAATCAAAAAACATACAATGGATACACAAATAAAACTTTTTTTAAAAAACAAGAAATTAAAGCACGCCACCAGGGAAAATCACCTACACTAAAAGGAAGACAGACAGGAAAGAAGAAAGAGAAGATTGCAAAGCAACCAGAAAACAAATAACAAAATGGCAAGAGTAAGTCCCTAATTATCAATAATAACCTTAAATGTAAATGGACTAAACTCTCTAATCAAAAGACACAGAGTGGCTGAATGGATGAAAAAACAAAACCCAATGACCTGTTGCCTATAAGAAACACACTTCACCTGAAAAGATACACCTAGACTGAAAATAACGCATAGGAAAATGTTATTCCATGCAAACAGAAACCAAAAAAGAATATGAGTAGCTATACTTAAATCAGAAAAACAAAGATTTCAAGACAAAAATCGTAAGAGGAGACAAAAAATGTTACTATATAATGATAAAGAGGTCAATTCAGCATGAAGATATAATGATTATGAATCTATATGCACCCAACACTGGAGCACCCAGATATATAAAGCAAATATTATTGGAACTAAAGAGAGAGATAGACCCCAATAATAGTTGGAGACTTCAACACCCCACTTTTAGCATTGGACACATCTCCCAGATAGAAAATCAACAAAGAAACATCGGACTTAATCTGCACTATAGGAAAAATTGACTTATATACTTACAGAGCTTTTCCTACATTGGCTTCAGAATACACATTCTTCTCCTTAGCACATGGATCATTCTCAAGGGTAGGTCATATATTAGGTGACAAAACAAGTCTTAAAACATTTTTAACAGTTGAAATAATATCAAACTTCTTTTCTGACCACAATGGAATAAAACTAGAAAATAATAAGAAGAGGAATTTTGGAAACTGCACAAATACAAGGAAATTCAGTAATATGCTCCTGAATGACCAGTGGGTGAATGAAGAAATTTAGAAGGAAATTGAAAATTTTCTTGAGACAAATAATAATGAAAACACAACATACCAAAACCTATGGGATACAGTGAAAACAGCACTAGAAGGGAAATGTATAGCTGTAAGTGCCTACATCATTAAAGAAGAAAAGCTTCAAATAAATAACCTAATGATGCATCTTAAAGAACTACAAAAGCAGCTGGGCACAGCAGCTCATGCCTGTAATCCCAGCACTTTGGGAGGTGAAAGCAGGTGGATCACGAGGTCAGGAGATCGAGACCATCCTGGCTAACATGGTGAAACCCCCATCTCTACTAAAAATACAAAAAATTAGCCAGGCGTGGTGGTGGGCACCTGTAGTCCCAGCTCCTCAGGAGACTTATGCAGCAGAATGGCATGAACCTGGGAGGCAGAGCTTACAGTGAGCCGAGATTGCACCACTGCACTCCAGCCTGGGTGACGGAGCAAGACTCCATTTCAAAAACAAAAACAAAACAAAACAAAAAAACTGTGTGGGGTGAGGAGGTAGGAGGGGATGGTTAATGGGTACAAAAAACATAGAAAGAATGAATAAGATCTAGTACTTGTAGGCATAACAGGAGGACTATAGTCAATAATAATTTAGTTTAATTGCAAATTTTAAAATGGTTACCAGTCTTGGCAGGGTAGTGCTGTGTGGGATGAGGAGGTAGGAGGGGATGGTTAATGGGCACAAAAAACATAGAAAGAATGAATAAGATCTAGTACTTGTAGGCATAACAGGAGGACTATAGTCAATAATAATTTAGTTTAATTGCAAATTTTAAAGTAACTAAGAGAGTATAATTGAATTGTTTGTAACAATGCTTGAAGGGAGGGATACCTAATTTTCTATGATATGATTATTAAGCATTGCATGCCTGTACCAAAATATTTAATGCACTCTCTCTCTCTCTCTATATATATATAGCCATGTAGCAGCCAAATAAAAAAAAATCCATTTTTGGAAGAAAATTTTTGCTGTTTCTGGAAAATCTCATTGGAAAATGGAAAACAAAATACAACAATGCAGAGAACATACTATTTGTTGTTACGGAAAAAATTCTTGTTGGGAGATTTCGCTTATACCTTCTCAGTTCATCCTAGTGGCTCAGAGGCAGGGCCGCTCAGCCTGATGTCAGGGAGGGGTGCAGGGCAAAGGTTAAATTACACATTGGATACCGGGCTGAGTCTGGAAATAACACGCCTGAAGGAGGAAGGGTTTGCTGGGGAGGAGGACAGAGACGAGGCTGACGCGTGGAGACAAGGCCAGGTTTTTCATAAGCATTTTCTTGGAAGCTGCCAGCGGGCATCTTTGGGGTTCACTGTGGTGAGTCCAGCACCCCTTGCTGGGTCAGCCTCTCTCCATGCCCCGGCCCTCCAGATGCCCAGTGCTCCGCGTTCCCCGCACGTAAGGCCGAGGAGGTCGGGGCCAGGGGAACCGGGACAGGTGCTGAGCAGCTCCTGTGGAGGCCTTCAGTGGACTGGAGTTTTAAAAAGGCTCCTGCGGAGTGGTCCTGGCCGACTCCTCTGCTGCGCCGTGGAAAAGGCCTCCAGGACAGTGGCCCGAGCTCGGCCTTGCAGAGCTGGGAGCCGGCAACCCGCGCTGCGCACGGACACCTCCTTCATCCCTGACCGCCAAGCTCCAGCCCTGCTGGGGACCCTCAAGGCAGGACGCCGGGTGCCCCGGCACGACCTTTCCACGGAGCTCTCCCCCGCCGAGGACGCCCGGGCCGGCTTTTCCTGCCTCCTCTCCTAGGCCGCAAGCCCAGGCCCCTGGAACTCAGCCACCGCGTCACCTCCTGCACCGGACTCAGCTCTGCGCCCCGGGCCCGCGCGCACCTGCGGAGGGGAAGGAACCACTATGGAGGCCGCACTCCAACGTCCTCCCAAACTCTGCAGCTGCTGGGCTTGTCTTGGCCTAGAATCCTCAGAAAACCACGACCCAGGGCCAAATCCAGTCTGCCGAGTGTTTCTAGATAAAGTTTCATTGGAACGGAGCTGCTCTCCCATCGCAGCGCAGCCAAACCCCTGAAAGCTTTGCTGATCCCGGCCCGGGGCCTCCGGAGCCCCACGTTCTATTCTGATTTCCTCAGCTCCCAGCTTCTTGCATTCAGTGGCAATAATACCAGGTACACGCATGTGCTCTGTAGTGGACGACTTATTTGCCACTCGCCAAAACCTAGTTTCTCAGGAATGGGAGGGTCTTATCCCCATTTTACAGGACAGAAAGCTGAGGGCAGGAATCTTAAGTTATTTTCTTTCCCTTTTTTTTTTTTTTTTTTGAGACGGAGTCTCGCTTTGTCGCCCAGGCTGGAGTGCAGTGGCCAGATCTCAGCTCACTGCAAGCTCCGCCTCCCGGGTTCACGCCATTCTCCTGCCTCAGCCTCCCGAGCAGCTGGGACTACAGGCACCTGCCACCTCGCCCGGCTAGTTTTTTTATTTTTTTTTTTTATTTTTTTTTATTTTTTAGTAGAGACGGGGTTTCACCGGGTTAGCCAGGATGGTCTCCATCTCCTGACCTCGTGATCCGCCCACCTCGGCCTCCCAAAGTGCTGGGATTACAGGCGTGAGCCACCGCGCCCAGCCTTAAGTTACTTTCTAAAGTGCTTCCGTGAGAGGCAGAGCCATGCTCTGAGCCCCTGGCTGTGTGTCCACGTGCGTTTTCAGGTGTGTGCACATATGTGGTGTGTGTATGTGTGCTCTTACCTTGCCATTTGAAAAGACTTAAATCCCTGCCTTAGCATCTACAATCACTCCTTTAAAAAAAAAAAAAAAAAGATAGGCCGGGCGCGGTGGCTCAAGCCTGTAATCCCAGCACTTTGGGAGGCCGAGACGGGCGGATCACGAGGTCAGGAGATCGAGACCATCCTGGCTAACCCGGTGAAACCCCGTCTCTAGTAAAAAAATACAAAAAAATAGCCGGACGAGGTGGCAGGCGTCTGTAGTCCCAGCTACTCGGGAGGCTGAGGCAGGAGAATGGCGTAAACCCGGGAGGCGGAGCTTGCAGTGAGCCGAGATCTGGCCACTGCACTCCAGGCTGGGTGACAGAGCGAGACTCCGTCTCAAAAAAACAAAACAAAACAAAACAATACAAAACAAAACAAAAAAAAAAGATAGAAAAAAAGAAAAAAAAGAAGATTATTAGCCCAGCATAGTAAGTTGTACAGAAGTCAAGACTCCTGTGCGCCTGCTGGGGTGGCTCAGGCAGTCCTAGGGACCTCCTGTGGGCTCGCCCCCAGGATGGCGACAATTCACATTCACATCTTCCTGGGCAGTCCCTGTTCTCAGCCGCTCCACAGGGCTGTGGTTAGTATCAGAAGATTAAAGTCAAACCCGAATGCTGAAAAAGTTCAAAGCACACTTTGTATAGGTAAGGATGACTGCTGATCTTGTATTCCTTGTTCTAAACGTTCATGCAGCATACTAGCTGATAAGATCACACACGATTTTGGCTTTAGTTGATGCTGGTTTCAAGGAAAGACTAAGCAACTTGTCTGCAAATTTTGGAATGATGTTTGGAAATCTATGTGCCTGATATACATGCTCCCTAAATTAAGGGTGAATCTGTGTGTCCTTTGGTTTTGGGCTCACATTGTCATCACTTTCTCTAAGGGTGAATCTGATCGGGTAACTAATCCCAAGGACTCTCTGTGCATCGCTCTCCTCTATCAATTTGTCCAGCCCTGAGGGGCTATGATTCTGTTATTCAATTAAGGTTAGCATCAGATTCCAGGCTGGTTGGGGAGAAGAAAGTAACCAAAGTGGCATTGTATTGGAGCTCTGAATCCCTTACTACCATGGGCGACAGGTGGGGAGAATATTTCCTGGCATAAAGATTGCACAGTGAGATGGTTCACAAGTGGGGAAATGGCTCCGGGAACAGATGGATGGACGGTTGGCCAGTGCAGTCCTGTGTGCATGGATGGCACTAGAATGCCATTTAGGTTAGGGATTCATTTTCTCTCCATCCCTGAAAAATCCACACCACTTCAGGTCTTGTTAAAGTGCTTTGTCACAGGACACCATCCCATCGGACTCCTGTCCCACGGACAGCATGCCAGCCTTCCGTGGCTTCTCCTGTATGACGAAGAGAGATGCCCTCCATGGAGTTATGATAAGAAGAGAATACTGGAGAGGAATCAGGGTTTTCCAAGCAACCCCTATCATAATTCTGGTGTTTTTCACTTTTGAAATACTGCAATGTTGACCCAATCTTGGGTTACGTAAAAAAATAAATAAAGTAAACTTACATGCTTTTCAGCTGAGCTCTTCCTTCTCTATGCAGAATTAACATGACGACTCACATCTGCTCTTGGGATCGGCTGTTGATGGTCCTCTGTGTAATTCGCAAAGACACTCCAACAGGATGAGCAAAGTCACAGGCACTAAAGTGGGGACTGGTCAGAGGCCAATTAGGTCGTCCACTCACCCTGCTTCAGGACAGGATTGTTTACTTTCAGAAGTTTGTCCAAACTCAAGAGTCATGATAGATGCAAGTTGTTCCTGACAAGCAGAGCCTCCCTCCCCAGGGCACAGGGCCTCTTCCTCGTCCACAGTGTGAGCCTTCCAAGGTGGGGTGGTGTCATGGGTTTGGAAGGTCACCAGCAGCATTGGCATACATGTGGGGCTGAGCACAGATCATACGGGAACACGCACAGGGAGCCTTTGCTCAGAAACCAGTTACCAGCACAACTCAACACGTGTGACAAAGGTCTGATTCTATCTCTGCCCCAGCCCTGAATTGCGAACTAAGGCCTTTGCGAGAAGGGCACATCCCCAGCGTCACTGTTTCCCCAGCAATGGGGATGGCTGCATTCATGTATTCCCCTCCAAGGGATCATTGTAGCAATTATGTGTCATGCATTTGCAGAAGCACTGAGAATAAGCAAGTAAAAAGGAAGTTTCTGAAGTGAACTGAACTAGAGCATGCCAAGCGCTATAATTAGATCTGTTCTGGAGGCTGTGGTGCAGAGGAGGGCAGCAGCCCTAATTCGGACAGATGGTGGTCAAGGAAGCCTGAGCAAGTTGGCCACAGCTCCCTAGACAGGACATCGCTTATGGCAAATCTCGTACCTCCATTCCCTCATCTGATGGCTTAGAATGCCAGCAGTTCCTCCTGTTCCTCGTGTTCCTCTGCAAATTTTGGAATGATGTTTGGAAATCTATGTGCCTGATATACATGCTCCCTTGGTACTCCCACCCCACCAAAGCACACACCTGCTTCTCAGAGTCCTTGAGGTGGGCCACCTGTCCCAGCAACAAAGGGTCCATGTTCCACAGGAAGCTGATGCCTAAACCAGGATGGGTGCTGATCCCAGCAGAGATGATGATGCTTCTACTCAAATGTCAGTTGTCATCACGTGTATAAACCCACAACAGAAGCAGGTAAGGCAGTAAATACGGACTGAATGCAATTAATTTACTAATTCTTTCATAGAATTGTGAGGTTCTCATCCCTCTTTTCCCAGTCCAACATGCAGTATTTTTTTTTCTCACTCTAAGGCTTCCGAAGATACCAACTAAGCTAATTACAAAGCCATTTTTAAAAATAGGTATACATCTTTAATAAAGTACATGTATTCCTGAAATGCTTCTCTTGAAATAAATGTCTATGGGTGAAATAGGAGTCTCCTGATACCCCTCAAATAACGTATGACAAGGGTGTGGCTTGCCTGTTCGATTGCCACACCGTCCAAACCCCGGACTGGAGTGGGAGCATGCAGACCAGCAGGTGCAAGACCCAGGACTGGAGTGGGAGCATGCAGACCAGCAGGTGCAAGACCCAGGCAAGTGTTTTGGGCTCCAGCCCTGCAGTAGTGTCTACGGGTGGGTGCCTGCAGTCCCAGTGTTACAATGTTCTTTTAGCCTTGCCATTCACAGACAGCTTAAATGTTAATCAGCCCAATGGACCCTCTGCCTTTTGCAAGTGTGACAGTTTTCTGTATCCCGAGCTCTTGCCCAGCATCCTGGAAGAATCGGGCCACACACAAATTTGAAGGACGAATGAGAGTTTTACTGAGTGGTGGACGTGGCTCTCAGTGGGATGGATGGGGAGCTGGAAGGGAGGATGGAGTGGGAAGTTGATCTTCCCTTGGAGTCTGGCTGTCCAGCAGCCGCAGTCCTCTCCAGCCGCCCCCAGCTGAACTCATCTCGTCATTCAGACCTTCCTCCTCTTCTCTCTTTCTTTGCTGCCTTGTTCTGCTGTCTGTCTGCTTGGCTCCTCACCTGCTCGTCTGCTTCTGGAGCTTGGGGTTCAGGGTTTGTATGGATACAGAATGGGGGGTAGGTGGGCCAAAAGGCAACTTTCTGGGCTCAAAAACAGAAAAGCCTTTTCCCACTTAGGGCTGTGGGTCTCCAGGCTTGAGGGTGGGGCCTTTGCTGGGGAACTGCTTTCTTCTACTCAGTATTTTCTTGTCTCCTGTCTATAACAGGTGAAGCAGCTTCTCTGTTGAATTACATTTTAGTTTAGGAAAATATTTTTGCAACGAGTTCTGCTGTGAACTGTGGAGAGACAAGAGAAGCTATCAAGCATAAATAGTTTTCTTCTTCTTAGCGGAGCTCAGAAATGTATGGGGCAAGAGTTGCTTACGTTTTCATAAGAATTTCCTTAATTGAAATCTTAAGAACACACAGTGAATTTATTTTTTTATTATATTGATACTGTTGTGTAATGAAAACCAATTTCACAACCTTTTACAAGAGTTTACCTCGTTTACATTTTATTTAATTCACATTTTGAAAAAGTAGAATCCAGTTAGCTGATTTGAGCAAACACACTTCAGTTGCCAGGTGTCCCCTTTACAATGAAATAAACCATGAAGAGAGGACAGGAGGCACAGAAGACGCCCAGGCCCACCCTGCAGTGAGGGCTGCCAGGAGAAAATGTCCCGATTTTCCAGGGTGCTTTGATTCTTTTAATACAGGTGACTTAGATTTTATCTTAATTTCTTCTTACCTCTTCAGGATTAAAACACCTTAAGCAGAGTAAATGACAGAGCTGTGCACATCTGCTGTTCCTGATTTATCTGGACGCAGTGGGTGCTTCCCCATGGCTGAGATGCAGAATTCTTTACCAAGAGGTCATGCTGTCAAAGACAACATATGTTGTGCATCTCTGCAAATAATTCTTCCAGCATTTGCTATTCACCAGGCAGAGGAGGCCAGTGATCTAGAAAGCATTTCCTACTAACTTCCTCAGCCTCATCCCTGCTCACCCGCACACATAAGCCCAGCCTTCCCTTCTCTATGGGTCCAGGTATTCAGGAAGGAACAGAGAGTTGGCTTCAGGAATTGGTTTTTATTAAAATATCAGTTTAGAACTTATTTTCTTTGTTTTCAAGAGAAAATAGAAAAGACAAATCTTGTGATTGCCTATCAAGAGAGCTTATCCAAGGCACAAGCTGACCATAGGGTGGTATTTAAACTTCTGCATCTCACTCAGCCACCTTCTGCCCCTTTGCAAAGCAGCTCGCAGGCAGGTGTGCACTCGCTCTCTCTGCCTGGGCAGCTCCGGTGGGGGCTGAGTGCACCGGCTCCAGCAGTTCAGGTCTTCACTCGGTAGGAGTCTCTGTCCACAGTAACATGCCCTTCTCTCTGACTCTACTTTTCTGTCTTTTCGACCATAGCCTCTGATACACATTACTATGCACCTTTCCTCTTGAAAGTAAACTCCATAATAACAAGGAACTTGACTGTTTTGTTCACTGCTATATCTCCATTTTCTGGAATAAACATATGTTAATTAATTTAAAACCTAAATTAACACATGATGTATTAATAGGTTAATAAATACACTGTAAAACACATGGCTGAGACTCTGCAGTCACAGAACCGAGATGATGTGCTGAATAAGCTCTTTTTTTGGGGACCCTCTTGCTGAGCCCATTACTAAATAGTCAGCAACTAAAAAACGTATCCCATTTTAAGGGATATGTACGATCACAGAACATAAAAAAGAAATGAATCTTAAGCTACCTCCATTGTAGCCAGCGTCACAAACTCCTATTTTATGGGGATTATGATCTCTGAAGTATTTCAGAGTTACAGAAACAATCAAAAAATGGCTTCTAGACATGAGTCCGAATGGTAGATTCCCCACCGACACAGACATGCTCCTTTGGTATCAGTGACTTCCAGGCGGGATCAGCAACCGTCTCCCACATGCCTGGAATAACTGCTGGCTGTGTCTGTCACAGGCCGGTAGTGGTGATTTGGAGAGATGTTTACACATCTCAAACCTCCACACAGGCAGGAGATAAATTCTCTGAAGAATTAAAACATACATTCTGAATTGGACTCAAGAGAAAATCCTGTGGATTCTTAACCCCAGGCAGAATGCAGACCATATAATGAATACAATGTGTTTCGGAGGCGGGGAGGAGAGAAACATCACCACCACCAGCAATGCACTTTTTCAAGGTCTTTGGCAGAACCTGATATGTAAACAGATTTTTTAAAGCAACTAACCTCAGAGTTGTTTATTTCATTCTCTTTAAAGTGAAAGGATCATCTATTTCATCAAAGCACAGTGGAATAATTTTCTTCTTTCAGAAATGAAATAACAAAGATGCATTTTTCCCTGCGGTGGGAGCAAGTGACTTTCCTCATTTCCCCGTCAGCCACCACCTGCACTTGTGGCTACAGCAACGGCCTGTGCTTTGTGGCTGGGAGTCAGCACAGCACACGGTAAAATTCATCACAAGTTTCTCTTTGGATGCAATCCAGAAAGAAAAGGATTTCAGATTTAGAGAAAAGGAATGGGTGGTCAAGGGATTCTAAAATCAAGTCTTCAAAACAAGCTGGAGCCTTGCATGCCTTCACCATCCACAGAAACACAGCAGTTATTAAATGTAACATCCGTGTGTTCTTTCCACGCCAACTGCATGTGGCAGCAGGTTCTGCCTTGTATCTGTGGCTGCTCCGGAGGCTGCGTGTTAGTGGTCAGAGATGCCTATGCTTTCCCCACAAGCAGACCCCCTGATATGGTTTGGCTGTCTCCCCATTCAAATCTCATCTTGAATTGTATCTCCCAGAATTCCCACATGTTTTGGGAGAGACCAAGGAGGAGGTAATTGAATCATGGGCTGGTCTTTCCTATGCTATTCTCGTGATATAAGTAAGTCTCACAAGATCTGATGGGTTTATCAAGGGTTTCCGCTTTTGCCTCTGGCTCATTTTCTGTTGCTGACACCACGTAAGAAGTGCCTTTTACCTCCCGTCACTTCAGAGGCCTCCCCAGCTATGTGGAGCTATAAGTCCATTTAAACCTCTTGTTCTTCCCAGTCTCAAGTATGTCTTTATCAGCTGCATAAAAATGGACTAACACCCCCTCCCCCTTCTCAGTGTCCCCACACACTCAGGGCTCATGCTCTGGATCCTCCGTGTTCTCAAGTTTGAAGCTCGGTTCCTACCCCTTGTCCTTTCCCCTCTCCATAGCCTCCAGACAGTCCACTGCAATGCCTGACACTTTCTGTCGTTTTTCTCAAAACCAGCCCAGTCTTTCGACGCTCATTTCATCCCCCAACCAGCTCAGGCAGTGAGGCCCACCAAGATGAAGGCTGAGAGCCAGAGGGATGTGGAAACCGAAAGTAAAATTCTAAGCCTCAACTATCCGAATGGACCCCTCCTCCTGGCCAAGGCCATTCGGAAGTTAACTTGACAAACTAGTTCAGGCCATCAAGGGAAAAGAGAGTCTGGCGTGCCTTATCATACCCTCCTCTCTTTTGGAATTACTGATAGAACAAACTCTTTAAGTCTGATAAGAAACATTTACAATCTATTCTCTCCGAAGCCTGCTACCTGAAAGCTTCAACTTCTTGATAAAACTTTGGTTTCCACAACCCCTTATCTTAACCTAGACATTCTTTTATATTGATTCCAGGTTTAGATAATAACTCTTTCAACCAATTGCCAATCAGAAAACTTTTGAATCGCCTATAACCTGGAAGGCCCTACTTCCAGTTATCCCACCTTTCCCAACCAAACCAATGTACATTTCACATGTATTGATGCCTTATGCCTCCCTAAACATGTATAAAATCAACTTGTGGCCTGACCACCTTGAGCACATGTTCTCAGAATCTCCTGGGCAGTGTCATGGGCCATGGCCACTCACATTTGGCTCAGAGCAAATCTCTTCAGATATTTTACAGTTTGATCCTTTTTGTCTAAAACCAGAAGACATAAAAGCAGAGTCGGGCACATAAAAGCAGAGTCGGGCACAGCCTCACTTAGGACCCAACGGAGGATCTGAAGCTGTGATGCTGATAAATGCACATACAGACGAGTAGTCAAAGAGACGGATGGTCCAAGAGTCAATATACGTAAGGCATCATCCTCCCCAAGCTAACCTTGCATAATGTCTGCAGTTTAGAAGGTATTAATATTAGAGCAGTTCCTAACTGAAGGCCCACAGAGGATGAAGTCAGAATGGGAGACTGAGGCGAAAGAGGGTGGGCCATTGCAGGAACTTAGCACTAGACAACGTACAGGATCCTCCTGCTGACTCATCTAACAAACATTCACTGAGTGTGTACTAAAAACTGAGTACCTGTTCACTCTGATGATAGTTTCTTTGCTGTTACAGAATGGGAGGAAATCTTTGCAATCTACCCATCTGACAAAGGGCTAATATCCAGAATCTACAAAGAACATGGAATACTCTGCAGCCATAAAAAAGGATGAGTTCATGTCCTTTACAGGGACATGGATGAAGCTGGAAACCATCATTCTGAGCAAACTATCACAAGGACAGAAAACCAAACACCATAGGTGGGAGTTGAACAATGAGAACACATGGACATAGAGCGGGGAACATCACACACCGGGGCCTGCCAGGGGTGGGGGGCTGGGGGAGGGATAGCATTAGAAAAAATACCTAATGTAAATGACGAGTTGATGGGTGCAACAAACCAACATGGCACATGTGTACCTATGTAACAAACCTGCATGATGTGCACATGTACCCTAGAACTTAAAGTATAATTTAAAAAATATATAAAATAAAAAAACTGAATACAAGACTACATTCTGGAATAAACTTGTGAGCAGGTACATAGATAATCTCTGCCTTCGTGGAGAATCCAATGAGAGAGAGAGAGAGTGAGGAGCCATTAGTCAAACAATGGCATCAGTGCTCAGGGAAATATATATGTCATGGGTATGACCGGCTGTGGCTGGTGTTGCAGGTGGTAAAAGAATTTACCAAGATAGACCTGGGTAAAAAAAAAAAAAAGGCAGATTTATTAGAGAAAGTTCAAAGATTCATTGCAAGAGAGCACAGCAGAGAAGGGCCTGTCTGCCGAGAGGCAGGGGCTGGAGGGAAGCTTTATAGGGTGGTGCTGGAAGGGCTAAGTACAGACAGGATTGTGCTGCTGGGACTATGTACACAGCGAGGTATTTGGGAACAGGCTGCCGTGCAAGTGGGTTGTTTGTGGTTAGCCATCTCTTGGGACAGTTGTTCTCCCCTTCCTCATTGTTGCTAACTTATCAGGACTCTGCAATATAAACTCAGGAGCCAGGCCCAGCTCAGGAGGCTGGAGAAACAACACAGGAAGAAATGATCGCTGGGTTAACAAGTGAGTGCTGAGAGGTAAGTAACTGGACGAAGAGAGTGGGAAGAGAGTGCTAGGTAGAGAACAGCACGTGCAAATATCCTGTAGCTGGAGTGGCATAAAATCACTTAGGGAACTGACATAAGTCTGAGGGGCTGAGGACCAGGAACAGGGGGGCTGCAGTGCCGGATTGCCTCCAAGAGGCAGGTTGAGGCAGTGCTGGAATTTGTTTAGGGATGTTGTTCAAGGAGAGACGTTGAGCTGTGTTACCTTGTGGGAAATGACCTGACCAGCATGTGTTAAACGTCATTTTGAATACAATTTGAAACATGAACAATAGGAAGCAAAAGTCGACCCGAAGAGACCAGTGAGGAGGTTACTTCAGCCTCCACGCACAAGTCAGAGGTGGCTCCCCCCTGAGCCCGGGAGGGAGTGGAGATGCAGGGACAAGAGGAGTGAAGAGATGCTTAGGAGGAAAAACTGAAATTCGTAGTTGATTGAATGTAGCATCGTGTCAGGGAGGAAGGTGTCAAGTGAGATTTTTTGGCTTGGGTAATGTCATGGATGGTAGTGCCATTCACATAGAGCTGCATAGGTTTGGGTGGAGAAAGTCATGAATTTACCTTTGGACTCACAGCATTTTCTTGTACGGGGAGAAATGCCATCTTAGAGGCTGTGGGCGCACAATACGAGGGGGCCAGCTTGATTCATGATCCCTAAAATTGAAGCCTGGAGATTTCCTGGAGGGAACAGGTGTAGTTAAAGAAGAGAGCTGAGGGTCAGCCTCAAAGAATGCCAGCTACTTATGGTCCATTCGAAGACTGTGAGCAGGTATGAGGCACTGAGAGGGAGTGACTGGAGATGTAGGAGGAAGAACCAATGAAAGTCTCATGCAAACTGAAGGACGAGGGCATTGCGAGGAAGGAAAGGTGAACAGGGCCGGATGATGCTAAAAGGCACAAGAGAGCACCTAGTCCTCTTTCTGCCCCGTGAGGGCACAGTGAGAAAATGCTGTCTGCATCCTGGAAGAGGGCCCCCATCAGAAGCCAACCGTGCTAGCACTCTGATCTCAGACTTCCAGCATCCAGACTGTGAAAGGAAAATACACCTTGGCATCCCCAAATCACTAAGCTAAAGGGAAAAGTCAAGCTGAGAACTGCTTAGGGCAAACCTACCTCCCATTCTATTCAAAGTTATCCTTCTGAGGCTCGCCTGAGACAAATGCACACCTGATTGCTTCCTATCCCCTGTTGTTTATGCAAAAATGCAGTCACTGAGCCAGACTAAATAGTATCTTCAGTGGAAGGCTCATCAAGGACTCAAAAAATGCAACCTTTTGTCTCTTATCTACCTCTAACCTGGAAGCCCCCATTTTTGAGTTTTCCTCTCTTACTGGACCAAACGAAAGTACATCTTAAACATATTGATTGATGTCTCATGTCTCCGTAAAATGTAGGAAACCAAACTGTACCCCCACCACCTTGGGCACACGTCTCAGGACTTCTCAGGCTTTGTCATGTGTGCATCTGTAACCTTGGCAACAAAAATTTTCTAAATTGACTGAGATTTGTCTCAAATATTTTGTGTTCACAAGACAATGAGAAATAAGTCTCTGTTGTTTATAAGCCACCCAATCTATTGCACTTTAATTGCTGAATGGACTAGAACACTGGGTTTGCTTATTAGATCAATTTTGTCAATCTAGTTGTTCATCTCTTCTGTGTTACCACTGATATTTAGTTGGTCTATTTTACCTTTCTGTTACTGAAGTATACTGGATTATTCCAACATGGTTGTGGGCTTATCTATTTCTCCTTCAGGCTTTTTCCCATTTTTGCTGTATATATCTTGAGGTTATTTTTTAGGTGCACTAAAATTTTATTAGATTAAAATCTAAATTTTATTTAGATTAAGAATTGGTATGTCTTCTATGTATGACTCTTTGTTTTCATTACAAAAACTTCCTTAATTACTAATGCTGGAAATTTTCTGTCTTTGATGATACATTTCCCTGCTTTTTCTGTGTCCTTTTTTTACATAAAGTATGTCTCCTGTAAAGAACACACAGTTAAATTTTGTTATTTTAATCCAATTCAACAATATTATTGGTTAACTGGCAAGCTAAGTTCATCCATACTTTCATACCATTACAATATATCTGGATGTGAGTCTACTCTTTTATATTTCATTTTTAATGTATGACATCTGGTTTCAATGCATTTTTCTTATTTCTTTAATTATTTTTGCATTAATCAAGTGTTTATATTCTAATTATGTTTTCACTCTTCTCTTAATGGCTATTCTAAAGATTAACACATCCATTCCTGATTTATTTCTCACTGCTGTTAATTATTACCATTCCCACTTCCAAATGATGAAGGACCTTAGAACACTTTAGCATGATCAGTCCTCTTTGCTGTTTGTGCTTTTTGGAAGACAGCTATGCTAACCACCTACCACAAACACTTCTTGTTTTTGCTATTTGAAATGTGTTTCCATTGCATTTGGTCTTTTTGTTTCATGTTATTATTTTTTTAAAGATGGGAATTTCAGTATGTTACCAGGGCTCGTCTTGAACTTCTGTCCTCAAGTGATCTTCCAGCCTCAGCCTCCCGAGCAGCTTGGATTATAGGTGCACAACACCACACCCAGCTCTATTTGATCTTAACATCATCAAAACTGTATTATTCCCATTTGATAGAATCCACTTTTTTTTTTTAACTCTGTACTTGCTCTATTTCCTATCTGGCATTTCTGTGGGATCATTTGCCTTCTTCCTACAGACTTTCTGGTCATCCTTGTAGTGTAGCTGTGCTGCTAAAAGTTTTCTAAGTATTTGTTTACCTAAAATTATTATTTTTGTTTTTGAAGAATATTTTTAGTGTTAGTTATTTCTTTCAGCATTTTAAATATCACATTCCAGTGTCTTCAAACACCCATTCTTCTTTTCTTCTTCTTAAATGTCAGTTACCATTCTTATTGCTCACATAGCCTTTTGGTTTTCCTCTGGTAGAAAGATTTTTTTTTTTTTTTTTGACTTTAGCTTTCAAAAGCTTTACATTAATGTGAGTAGGTGTGACTTATTTATCTGTCTGCCTATATGTCTTGGATCTTTGGAATGATGGATTTAGCAGTTTTGGAAACTACTTGGCTAATAGTTCTAATTGTTTTTGTCACATTTTTTTCTCTCCTCTCTTTTTGGATCTGCAGTTAATGCTGTTTAGACTTTTTCTCCATTTCTCCTAGTTTATTTTTGTATACATTCCAAACTTTTTTTTTACTCTGTGTTTCCTTCCAGATATTTTCTTCTTGCCTGTTTTCTAATTCATCAATACTCTCTTCAACTCCATCTCATTGCTATTAAATCTATCTATTGGTTTCAGTTATTGATTTCAGTTAATTTTCAGTTCTATGATATTAATTAATGGGTTTCAGTTCTCTCATGTAATTCCCCATAATATCACCAGTTTTCTTATACATACTTTGATTATTTTAATGCCATTTTCTGATAACTCTTTTATCTAGATTACTGAGTTTGTTGTTCTTGTCCATATTTTGGTTTTTTCCCCTCATTTACTATAATTTAAATTTGTTTTCTACTATGGCTTGTAACTTTTGTTTGAATATTGACACTATCTTATGAAAAATTATAGAAGCTTTGGAGAATATTATCTTGCTCCAGAGAAAAGCTAATTTTCTATGCAGTTTTGAGTAGTCACAAATTACCTTTATTTAAGGCTGTGGGGCCAATTTCCCCACAGTTCTAGATGCTTTAGTAGCATGAATAATAGAAATCCCTTCTGCTTTGCCCTTTTTGATGATTGGTATAATTTGTATTTTCTTTTACTCCTAGGAAATAGTCATTCAGGGATCTCAGGTGAAAGTACAAAATTGACTAGATTTACTTTGGCTATTAACTAGTGTCCTTTTTGATGGAAATTAAACCTCAATATTTTCCATTCAACACCTTAAGAAATCTCTCCTTAGATTTACAGAGTTTCAGATACCAGTTCTTGCATGTTTTTTTCTCCTTAATTCCTTGAAGTTTAGGAATTGTTATAAGCTTCCAAAAGAAAATTAGTAGAGAGAGTCTCTGTTCTCCAGGATATTAAAATTAGTAGAGACAGTCTCTGTTCTCCAAGATATTAAAATTAGTAGAGAGAGTCTCTTTTCTCCAGGATATTAAAGTTAGTAGAGAGAGTCTCTGTTCTTCAGGACATTGTCCTGCAAGTCCTGCCACTGAGGTCACTCTACTTTCCAGCATTTGCCTCCTCAGCTGTGGGAGGTGCCAAGAGTTCTGATCTTCTTACCCTCAGCTGCTGTGCTCCAAGCACCCACAATTGACCAAACTGGAAGAGAAAGTTGGATCCAGCCTTGTGTAATTTCCTTCTCTCTGGCTTTTCCATTTATGGCTACTCTGGTTGTTCTCCAGAATCTTCCAACGGTTCTTTAGAAAATGGACATATAGACACAGGGAGAGGAACAACACACACTGGGGTCTGTTGGGGAGTGTGGAGGGAGGGAGAGCATCAGGAAAAACAGCTAATGTATGCTGGGCTTAATACCTAGGTGATGGGTTAATGGGTCCAACAAATCACCATGGCACACATTTACCTATGCAACAAACCTGCATGTCCTGCGCATGTACCCCAGACTTTAAAATAAAATAAATAAATACATAAAATAAAATAAACAAAATGTTGTTCATGTTTAGAGTCATTCCCAGCAGGAACTACTTCATCATCATCAGATGGATAAACACCATAACCACATTCTGATTCTAATCCACTCAGTATTTGAACAAAATATGTCAATATTTACACACACAAGAATGAATGATAAGAGGGTAATTGATTTGCAGTCTTTTCTAGTTACAGCAGTAGGTAACATGAACTGATCAAGAATTACCTGTATAATTAAGGATGCATTTTCATCAAGTTTTGCTTTTATATTTAATACTCTTAAAATACGTAATTTTTATGTTGTTTTAACAAGTTAAGCATTAAAAGCAATAGTAATAACACAATCAGAAACTTTAAAAATATGCAGTCTTAATGACATCATTTTAAGTTATATTTCTCAATTACCTATTTGTGTTGAAGAGGAGTATGATAGAGTGATTCCTTAAATGTTTCTATTCTAAAACTTATTGTGTAAGGTTAAAAAATAATAATTAGGAAAATAGAAGGGGCTTGCAAATTCAAGAAACGTGTAATAATTTAACATTTTGACTGTTAAAAAGCTTTTCCTGATATTTTTTCATGTGGATGATTCTGGTGTAAAGCAGACGTGGTATTTCAATGCCCCTGTATGTATATAAAACTGGTGTGACAGTTTTACTTGATATGTCAATGATATTGTTTGCAACTATTTAAACTTTGGAGAAAAATTTAGATACTTACTTACAAATGTGCAGTCTTTTACATTCATGAGCAAAGAGCTTGAAGACCACTTCCTTCAATCATCCTTTCTCTAGCATCGCTCCCTTCAATCATCCCTCTCCCTAGCAATGGTGTGATTGAAAACAGTTTCCTTCGTTTGTCTTGGGTCCATTGCCTTTGAAGAAATTCATTTTGGAAAGCATTCAATCCTGTTCTAGTTTACACAGATCACGTTCCAGGTGTAATGCATACCCGCCATCCTCATGGCTTATTGCACAGCCATGTGGCTGTTGTTGATTTTTATCTTTCTTATGTTTAAGTAATTATTTTGCTAGAACGCTTCTTTAAGCAGTTTGTCCAGAGAAGATCACCTGGTTGAATGTGTTTTATTGTGTTCCTTCGACATCTTGAATCATTCCTGTGCATTTAAATAATAGTGGTGGCACATACGAAGATTGCTCATATCTGTCCCATTCTTTATGTGTCAGTATTTGAATACTGGATCTAAGAAAATTTAATTATAAAAACAGGTTTTCTGTAATTAAGAAAAATCTCAGAATACTGACACAGATACAAACCTAGCACAAGAATGAGGACTTCATTCATAAAAATGTTAAATTATTTTCAGAATTAACATGTGAATAGACTCATAAATTTCAGTAAACTCAATTGTTTTCTTCCCCCAAAGTGCTTTACTGAGGTGTAGTTGACATATAAAAACTGCATATTCAATAAATACAGCTTGATGGGTTTGGAGAGAAGTAGGCAGCTACGAAGCCATCACCATAATCTATGCCCTAAGCCTTTCTATTACTTCCAAAAGTCTCTTCCCACTCTGTGATGATGATGATGATGATGATGTTTGCAATAAGCACACTTACCATGAGCTGTACCCTCCTAGCAGATCTTTGAGTGTATCATACAATATTGTTAACTGTATGCTCTGTGCTGAACTGTAGAGCTCTAGGACTTGTTCATCTTTCATTAACACCTCCCTGTTTCCCTCTCCTCCCAGCCTCTGGCAACCACCCTTCCGCTTTCTGCTTCTGTAAGTTTCATTGTTTTAAATTCATTACAACATGGTATCTATCAAGCAGTATTTGTCCTTCTATATCCGTCCTATTTCAGAGTAACGTCCTTGGGGTTTATCCATGTGGTTGCAAATGGCAGGATATCCTTCTTCTTTAAGGCTGAATAATATTCCATTCTACATACATACCACATTGTCTTTACCATACATTCATCAATGGGCATTGGAGTTACATCAATGCCTTGGCTATTATGAATAATGCTATAACTAACAAGAGAGTGCAGCTCTCCTTTGAGGTCTTCGTGTCAGTGCCTTTGGATATATGCTCAGAAGTGAGATTGCCGGATCCTTGGAGAACTCTATTCTTAAAGTTTTGAGGCACCTCCACTGTCTCCCAGAGCAGCTCCATCACTTTCCATCCCCACCAACAGTGCACAAGGGTCCAGCTGCTCCACATCATCAACCCACACTTGTTGTTTTCTAGTTTTGTGGGTTTTTTAGCCATCCTCACAGGTGCGAGGTGATAACTCATTGTAACTTTGATTTGAATTTCCCTGATTATTAATAACGTTGAGTGTCTTTTCGCATGCTTGTTGTCCATTTACATGTCATCTTTAGAGATACGTATGTTCAAGCCCTTTAATCATTTTTAATTTTTTTTTTTTTTGCTGTGCTTTTATTTTTGTTTTTGCTATTGAGTTGTGGAAGTCCTAGATGCCACCACAATGTAAAACATTGCAGCTATATATAGAGTCTAGTGGTATTCTACGAATCACTTACAAGTCAACATGGTAAATACCTGGTTCTTTTACCTAGTGGGAAACATCATCTTCAAACACGATGTTCAATGGAATTTGTACGGATGTATACACAACAAAGAAAGCCATTAAAACCTATAATTGAATGTTGTACCATGATAATCAGGGATTACACTTACAGTAAAACTTTTTGGTTTACCATGCTTTCTATAAAAGGGAAGGCCTAAAACATTCTCCGAATGCATCCCCCATGTCTGAAACGGCGCGAGTAGCCGTGGAAAGGCTGGCATCCTCATGGGAACAGTCTGACCATTGAAACAGTAGGCTCGCTGGGGAAATGGTGTATTTTACCTTGTGGGAAAGTCATGGGAAAACACACTTTGCTGGTTTGGAGGTTGCTGATGAAACAGGCCACCGCAAGGGGATTGCATTTCTGGTGGCAGAAAGCTGTTCCTTCAGGGCTTCCAAACTGGTAGTTGATACATTGCGGATGCTCGGGAGATTTCAGTCTCTACCAGCTTTCTGGAAAATATATTTTTAATATAAAAGGGTGTTGACATTAAAAACGCATGCTAAGCAAGAGCAGAAGTGCTCCTCCGTACGCTCGCTGCTCACTCTCAGCGCCGCCTGTCTGGTGCCTTGACTCTCACTCTCCCGGGATGAAGTTAAATGTGGAGAGAGTTCACTGAAGCACTTTTAAAGGAGCCAACTTAGTATGGAAATCTCTCTACAATAGGCAATAACTAGTACAATTAATTCATGTAGGCTCCTGTTATAGCACCCTCAAACTATCATGCTTCCCTCATCCCTGAGGGAATTCATGCACCGGATATTTACCGAACACCTACTATGTGCCAGGCATTATGGTAGGTTCGGGGAACATGACAACGGAAAAGAAAAAAGGGAAAAAAAAAACCTGCCCTCATAGGGACTGATATTTTAATGAATCAAAAAGGGAGAGATTACAAAAAACAGATATAAAGGCCATAAATGACCCAGTTCTTTAGAGAATGGTGAGAGATGCATCCACAAAGAGAAAAAGTGAGCAAGACCAGCGGTCCAGGGTGCAGAGTGAGCAGGGCAGGCAGTGCCTTTACCATGAGCTTCGTTGTTGGGAGGTACTTTTTGTATAAACCGAGGAACAGATGGGGAAATCAGGTAGGTGGTGATCCCAGCGGACAGAGCTCCAGGAAGAGGGGAAAGCAGTGCTGAGGCCTCCAGACAGGAACACCGATGAGTATGTTCAAGGGGGAGTGAGGAGCCAGGGTGGCACGGCCTTCATGATGGAAGGAACTCCCCATGGAGAGGAAGAAGAGGAAGAGGACAGCCATGGGAGAGCCACTGCACTCACCCAGGTGGGAGACGATGGTGGCTCCACCAGGGCATCACCAAGGAGAGAAGGAGGTGTGTCTGGACATGCATTGGGAGGATAATTGGGCGGATTGCATGTGATGTGTAAGATAAGGGAGAATCCAGGGGCCCTTCAAGGTTTTCGGCCTAAGCAACAGAAAGGATGGCATTGCCCTCACCTGAGGTGGGGTGGCTGCAGGTGAGGACGGATTGGGAAGGAGATCAAGAGTTCAGTTTGGACATTTTGAATTCTCAATGACTACTGAGAGGAGAGGTTGGTCTAAGAGGAGACCCTATGTGAGTTTTGGGGTCAGGGGAGTGGTCTGAACCAGAGGTATGAATTCTGGAGTCAGTGGCCTGAGGACAGTGTTTAAAGCCATGTGGACAGAGAAAAGGAGCGAATCAGGGAATGAGTCTGGTTTCTTCGACATTCAGAAGCTGGGAACAGAGGGATCAGCAGAGGCAGCTGAGAACCAAAGAGCAGGACCCTAGAGGCCAAGTGAAGAGCAAGGCGTGAGCTAAAGACGCTGTCCGAGTCACCCTGTGTGGTGACATGCCCATGGAAGGGGACCGAGAGGCACCGCCGGGATCACCTGAGTGCTGCCCCCACAGAGTGGTGTGGACTAAATGGTGGGGTGACGGCTGATGGGAGTGGGTACAGAGCAATGGGGACGTAGCTTACTGAGAGCGTCGGTTGGGAGAATCTGTTTTGTTTTGTTTTACGATGGGTGAAATCACACGTCTATCTGCCGTCGGGAATGATCTGGCATCAGTGGTTCATTTTCCTTTGCTGGTAACAGGCTCCCAGGATGCTGTACACACGCCCCTCCCTCGTGCATTTCAGAGGCTCCTCACCAGCCTTGTGATTCACATTCTCAAAGCAGGAAAGCCATGGTTGTTTGATGCAATCAGCCACATACGGCTATCTGGGAGTGACAGCCGGCGTCCAAGACAGTCCTCCCAGGTCCTGGCTACTGCAGCTCTCCTTGCTCCAGCCTGCCCGCCTCATGCTGGGATCTGGCTGCTCAGAATACGGCAAAAGTGGGGGAATGGGCTTCTGAGACCAGCCCACAAGTGACCGAAGCCTCCTGCCAGGCAAATCCTTGCCCTCCTGGATCACTCACTTGGGAAGCTGAAGCTTCCGATGGCCGCAGGAGTGCACTTGGAAGCCTGACCTCCAGTCCCATCCAGTCTTCAGATAACTGCAGACCCAAGGGACCCCCTGAGCCTCGGTCAGCCAGCTAGGCTGCTCCCCAACTTTGGAGCCCAGAAACTGTGTGAGATGAGAAAGGGTTGTTTAATCTGCTAAGGTTGGAGGTGAACGGTTATGCAGCAACAGATAACCAATTCTCAGGGGCAGACAGGCTTGGGAGACTAGAGATCTTGTCAACTGGAAGCACAGGTTTTCTTTGAGGCTTAGTTTCCACCAAGAAAACACGGAGATGGAAGATTCTAGACTACTCAGAGCCAACTTTTTTGTATAGTTTATTTCTGTGCCTTTGCAGAGGTTACTCAGGCAAGAGCATTGGTCTCCTGGCCGTTCACACACATAAGGCAGCATGTTTATTACACACTTGGTTACTCTCTGCAGTGCTCCCTGTGGCTGGCACTATTCACCGTTTACGTTCTCACCACCCCGTTGGGAGGACACGTAGGCTTTAATTCCTACAGCCAGAGATTTCAGCAACGCCAGGCACAAGCTTCTTATGTCGTCTTTGAAGGAGCACAGATGATTTAAAAGAAAATAACACTAATAGCCAACACCAGGGACCCCTTTCTGCTTTATGGAAGCTTCCTCCACAGAGAATCCCATTTAATATTCATAGGACGCCAGTGAGTTCTCTGTGGCCCCCAGTGGCCTGACAAGGACAAAGAGGCCCCGGAGGGCACGGAGCCCAGCTGGAGTCACAAAGCCAGAGACTGCAATGATCCCAAGAGCAAAGCTGGCACAACAGGCTGTACCCTTTTACCGGAGGGTCACTGCCGTGCAGGAGAGGGGAGCGGTGTGGGCTGTGTGAGATTTCCTAGAGGTGCCTCTTGACATGGTCCTGCCAGCACCTCTGTTTGGTGGTTTAATCATCACCGTGGAGTGGCTCCAAGTCTGAAGGGCTTTTTGAGCCTTTCCCCTGCTTTTCGTGCAGTGAGAACTCTGAATGAGGGACAGAGGAGAAGCAGATGCCAGATCCCCAAGAAGCACTCCAAGCCCTCTGGCAGTGGAGTTCCGAGAAGAAAGGAAAGAAGAAAGAACGGGGCGCCGTTTCCAGGTTCTGCCTGCCCCTCCTACCCCAGCACTTCCCTCCCACCCTGAAGTCCTTCCAGAGGAGAGGCTGTGAAACCTGTGGTCCCTGTCTGAGGTAGACCGGGCAGGAAGCACGCATGTTTTGGTGCAAAGTGGAATGTGCTAGTGTGCCGTCTGCTCAACCCGGTGTCCTCGGCTTTGATTTCATTTTCATTTTTTTTAAGAAGAAAATAAAAATCTCAAGGACTAAGTTCTCATACTGTAATTCCTGGAAATCATTCTGGAGTCAAATACTTTTGTCTGTTAAGAAAAAAAAATAAAATGTAGAGATTTCCTGCAGCTCCGGGAGTGTCGCCAGCAGACAGGGGTTTCAGGCTCCCCCTGCCAAAACTTCTGAGCAACGTGGCAGCTGCCGGGACCAGGCCTCCGAGTGCAGAGAGCAGGCGTTGCCAGGAGCGGACTCAGACAGCGGAGGCCCCTCGCTGACCCTCTCTGGGGCCGCTGCAAAACAAGAAGAAAAGCATAGGCTTCAACAATGCAAAACGAAGTAAACTTGAATTCTGATGAGGGGCAGTTACAATGGTAGCCTAGAAGCCGAGTGTGGTTTATAACACTCCAAACCCCGTGTCAGCCTTCAGCGATTGTTCTGCTGACCATCTTGCTAAAGGATGGCTTGGGTTTTTCCTTGTGTCGACTCCCCAGGGGGACAGATTATTCAGCAGTGTCACCATTTTGTAGATGTATTCGGGATTTCCAGTCATAAGCTATGGATGATGTTGAGGACCCTTTATTCCTGGTGGGTGCTCATAAGAGTCTTCAAACTGTACCCAAAAAGGCACAGGCACCCCTGAACTTTCCAGGCTGTGTGGGCACAGGGCTCACTAGAACTGTTAAAGCTGTCAAAGCATCTCTGACACGTCCTTAGCCTGTGTTTGAAAACCTGCTGAGACGGGAGACTCCCCTCTGCCAGAAACAGTGCATTCCGTCCACTGGGAGGGACACAAGGGCAATCCAGGCTTCAAAGAGAGAGGTTCACCATATTCCAATAGTGACTACTGGGGATTTAGGGTTGGATCACCTTACCAGAGCTTGGAAGCTGCTTAGAAGTTAACATTAATTTTATTTTTCTTTAAAATAAAAGTCTAGCAGGAGGGCCAGGATTTGGGCAACTCGGTCCTTCACGAAAAGGATAACATTGATCAGCCACGTTCCACATCCCCAGAGTTAAATGTAGGAACAGCTCTGACATCGGACTTAAGAATGAGTTCCTTGCATGATATTAAGGCAGATCCGCAGATCCACATAGATGAATCATCTTCACTTTCAGCTAGCAGCAGGGCCCCACGAGGTAGCTGATGAAGAAGAGCGCCCGAGACGAGGCCCAGCGTGGGGCCATGGCCTTGGGATCCGGGCGACACCCCAGTGGTTCTGTGCTGCCAGCAGGCCCTGCCGCATCTCTGGGCTGGAGCCTTGACTGTCAGCAGATGAGGCCACGGGTCAGGGTATCTCTCCCACCAGAACGGCATCGTGGGGCGCTCACTATCCCCCGGTCCCGCTTCGGCACGACTGGTGCCGTCTCCCCGATGGGCCGTTGACTGTTTTCACACAGGTCAGTGCAGCCTCCCACAATGCACGATGTCCTTAACAAATACAACACAGCCCGCTGGTTGTTACAACATTGCCTCTTCCTTCACTACCTTCCACAACTGCTTGTTGGACAGGAGGAGCCTCCAGTTGCACTTGGCCACGGAGGTTTTTGTAAGAACACCCCACGGCATCATTTCCACAGGAGAACACATCCCAGCCCAACTCCAAGGAAAGGCAGTTTCGTGAAGAATACGCTTGTGTTCTTGGACACAGCCCAGCAAATCCCTGACTTTAAAAAATGTGTAAGAAACAGAAATATAACGTTGACTAAACATGCTTGCCAAGACGCACTTTCCTTGTGGCGAGACCCTTCCTTCTCCTCCCTGCCTGGGTGCTAGCAGGCTGGGAGCCCCAGCAGCAGAGCTCACGCATCGTGATTGCAGGAACTGAGACTGGGCAGCCATTCGGAAGGGCGGGCAAAGAAAAGTGGAAAGAGGCATTGGTCTCATGCTGCAAAATGCGTTATGAATAGTGAATCGTCAGCAATGCTATCTCCACATGGACTGGAATTTGGACCTGCTGCTGTGACGGGCAGCTTTGACCCAATGAGGACCATGCCCGGAAGGATGTCAGAGCAGCAGGGACCTAGGTGGGGTGACCTGGTGGAACGGAGACACCTGCCGGCTCAGCAGCCACAGCAGCAACTGCCTTTCATGGGACAGCGATGTGGCAAGAATTCGCCACGGGTTCCGGGGGAGCCTGTGTTGCTGGACCCTTTGCCACACCACTGATCCTGGCCCAGGGGAACAAGAATTGGCCGAGTTCCAGGCCCTGCATGTGACAAGAGCTTCCCACTCCTCTCATGCGATCCTCGCAGCAGGCGAACGCGCAGCCCCTTCTGTTTTCCAGAGTTTACCATTGAGAGGAGAAAGCCATGTTTTCAAACGTCAGAGTAGAAGGGAAGAGGCGGGATGCAAATCCAGCCCCGGCTGGTGCTGAAGCTGGTGCAGGTGCATCTGCAGGGCGCCACCGACAAGGGCAGGGAGGGCACTGCTGTGTTTCACGGCAGGGAAGCCCCCCCTCGATGCTCACATCACCCAGGTCATCTGGCTTTGAGGACATCCCTTCCTTCAAACCCAGGTCATCTGAACAGTGTGGCCTGAATCCCAGGTTGGGAGTGAGTAATTCATCATCCAAACTGATTAGAGAATCTGAGCGAGGGACCTTCAAGTCAGGGATAGAGGAGAACGGGCTTTGTCTTCCGGAGCTGCCATAACAAAATGCAGAAGGCTGGGCGGTTTTACCCACACAAGGGCCTTTGGACCCAGCACAGACAGCTGGAAGCTGGGGGTCGAGTTGTGGGCAGGGCTGGTTCCTGGGGAAGGATCTCCTCCCGGCTGCAGACGGCCTCCCCTGGCTGCGTGCCCGCCTGGCTTTCCTCGATGCTCACTCACCCTGGTGCCTCTTCCGCTTCTTAGAAGGACCCGCAGCAGATGAGGGCCCCAGCCTGGTGACCTCACTTACCCCCAGCACGTGCTGAAAGGTGATCTCCAAATGCAGTCACCGGGGATTAGGGCTTCAGCACCTGAACCGGGGCGGACGTTCGGGCTTCAACACCGGAACCGGGGCGGATGTTCGGGCTTCAGCATCGGAACCAGGGCGGATGCAATTGAGTTTGTAGCAAATGTTATCTTCGGGATCCCCCGTCTTCCCCACTGACCCTGTGAGGCTCATTGTGAGGGGAAGGGAGTTCCATTTCTGCTAAAGCCATAAACTGGAGATCCTAAGAAATCGTGGGACCACCCAGTGCGGATTTGCCTAATCTCCTGGTGGCGTCCCTGTCTGCACCATTTCTCTCGAAGTCTGGCCTCAGGCCCCCAGCCCGGCACCGTGTCCTCCAGCCACCTCGGTTCCACTGCAGAACTGCCTTATCCTCAGCACAGCCCCCATCAGCTCAGCATCTGCACCCGCACTTTGGTGACCTCCTCCTGTCCTCCCCACTCACCCTCTGGGAAACGGGCTCCTACAGTCTGTTGGCCCTGCTGCCAGCTCTAACCCATTGATCCTATCACTGTTTGGGGGTCAGTCCCCTATCCTCCAGGTGTCCAATCTCCCCACCTAACCGTATTTGAATTCCATGACAAATCATTTTTAACACTACCTTGCCTGCAATCTTACCATTTTTGAATTTCTGCTTGTTGAACTTGCTTGGCTAAATCGGATTCTCTTCCATCTCTGTGTGCAATTACACAACTGGTCATCACTGGTAAAATGCTCAGAACCACCCAGAGAGACAGCCCAGCAGGCCGCATCATGCCCCCAGCCAGCCCCCTGCATCTCCCTCACTGTCTCCTGCCCATCTCCTGGCTAACACTGGTGCCTTCTCCCTCTCCTTAACCTGCACCAGCTCGGGCCTCACCCTCGTGCTGAGCTCCAACCTTGCTCTCTCCTGGTCCCTTGCAAGGTGGGGGTGATCTAGAGGAAGTCCCACTCTCGTCCCCGTGCCCTGTCCACGGGTGCCCTGGCCCCTGTACCCAGGACCCTGCCTTCCACACCGGGGACCAGGACGTACATCCCTGCCCTGCAGAGCCAATTCGCGGCCTGGCCTGCCCGCCACCCACCCCCTACTACCCCCCGCAGCTTTCCGCCAACACAGCTCTGCTCACTCCTCAGCTTCACTGTTTTTCTCCTGGATTTTTCCCATCAGCAAACACACATGCTGTTATTTGTCCCATTTTAAAACAATCAAAATGAAACAGAGCACTTTGTACTGCACTTTCTGCCAGCCAGCATCGTCAAGCTCCTGGCCTGTGTGGCTGACCCCACGGCCAGGGCTTCCTTCACATTCTCGCCACCCCAAATGCGGGCACCGTGGCGCCAAACCTGCTCTTCCCACTGTTGTCAACAACCCCAGCCTGGCCGAATCCAGTGATTCATTTCTGTATTAATCTCTCCTGGCCTTTAGGCAGCGTTTAATGTGTGCGACCCCTTCCTCCTCCTGTCTGCAGCCTTCCTCGGGATCCACGCAGCACCCTCTCTCCCATCTCCCTCTCGGGAGCACGTCTCCAGCCCCCCACCTGCCCTCTCTCTATTCTCAGGGCATCCCCACTGCAGGTGTCACCCTCTGACGTGTCGTGCCATCCGCCCCTCACTCACCGTATCTATGCTTTATTACCTGCCTTGGCTTGTACAGTGTCAGCTTCACAAAGGATTCTTCCAAGGTCTTATTTTCAATCGATCAATTCTAAGGATGTGGAGCGAGGCATGTATGGGAGGGGGCTGGGCACACGCAGGCTTGTTGTTGGATGGAGGAGAGGCAGCATCCCCTGCACGCGTGGCTCGTCCCCATCTCCAGGCCCTGTGCCAACCACTTCTTGTCTTATCCTCTGACGGAGCCAGCCCACCCACCACATGGACACGGGTGTTGTCTGTGGACCAACGTCAGTGTTTTGTTGGTTTTTCTTATTGTTTGGCACCAGCAGTATAGAGACCCATAGACCTGGTTGTTCTCCTCAGCCCAGAGGACCTGGGGCTGGGGCACCGCCCTGGGGAGGTCCTGCCTCAGGCCATGCAGTTCCCAGGCTCCTTTCTGGGAGGGGCTGGTTCTCACAAAGGGGGAAAATCATGAAATGGCAAACCTGAGTCACGGCAGCACAGACGACAGCCCCTGAAGGCATAAGCAGGAAAGGCATAATGTGTTCCAAAAGAGAAAACTAGATGGACTTTACTGACTCATGGCTGAGTTCTGAGATCACTGGCACTTGCACATGTGTCCATGCTGTTGTGAGTCACGAAGGAAAATGGAAGAACCAAATGACCAAGTGGCAGGGTCTGTAAGAGTCTCTCACTGCAGGACAGGCTGCCCTGAGGAGATGCTGCTCAGGCCTGGGTGCCCCAGGCCAAAGACCTGACCCTCACAGGGCTATATCCTATGGATAAGATGTGGCACTGGACTGCTCATTGATAGGTAGGAACTGTGCACTGAGAGGTGGGAACTGCTGACTGGAGGTGGGAACTGCTGGCCAGGGGTGGGAACTATTGGCCGAGGGTGGGAACTGCTGGCTGAGGGGTGGGAACTGCCTGCTGAGGGGTGGGAACTGCTGGCCGAGGGGTGGGAACTGCTTGCTGAGGGGTGGGAACTGCTTGCTGAGGGGTGGGAACTGCCTGCTGAGGGATGGGAACTGCTGGCCAAGGGGTGGGAACTGCCTGCTGAGGGGTGGGAAATGCTGGCCGGGGGTGGGAACTGCCGGCCTAGGGGCAGGAACTGCCTGCTGAGGGGTGGGAACTGCTGGCTGAGGGATGGGAAATGCTAGCCGGGAGATGGGAACTGCTGGCTGAGGGGTAGGAACTGCTGGCTGGGGGTGGGAACTGCTGGCCGAGGGGTGAGAACTGCTGGCCGGGGGTGGGAACTGCTGGCTGGGGGTGAGAACTGATGGCCAAGGGGTGGGAACTGCCTGCTGAGGGGTGGGAACTACTGGTCGGGGGGTGAGAACTGCTGGCTGAGGGATGGGAACTGCTGCTGCCCAGGGAGTGGGAACTGCTGGCCGGGGGTGGGAACTGCCTGCTTAGGGGTGGGAACTACTGGTCGGGGGGTGACAACTGCTGACCAAGGGGTGAGAACTGCTGGCCAGGGTGTGGGAACTGCCTGCTGAGGGGTGGGAACTGCTGGCCAGGGGGTGGGAACTGCTGGCCAAGGAGTGGGAACTGCTGGCCGAGGAGTGGGAACTGCTGGCCGGGGAGTGGGAACTGCTGGCCGGGGAGTGGGAACTGCTGGCCAGGGGTGGGAACTGCTGGCTGGGGGGTGGGAACTGCCTACTGAGAGGTGGGAACAGCCTTCTAAGGGGCAGGAACTGCCCACTGAGAAGCAGGAACTGGGCTGAGTGCTCAGTTTTCCTGTTTTGCTGATATCTTCAGAGGCTGTCTTTGGGAAAGCTGCATTTACCCAGCCAAGAACGCTGCCTCCAGAAACAGAAGTGGCCCCAGAAGTGGGGTCTGCCTTTTTAATGTGTTGTTTAAATCAGCAATCCCCAACCTTTGTGGTACCAGGGACCAATTTCATGGAAGACAATTTTTCCATCAACTGGCAGTGGGGGCAGTGGGGGGTGGTTTCTTGATGATTCAAATGCATTACATTAATTAATTAATTTGTTCGTTTGTTTTTGAGAAGGAGCTTTGCTCTTGTTGCCCAGGCTGGAGTGCAGTGTCACGATCTCGGCTCACTGCAACCTCTGCCTTCCGGGTTCAAGAGATTCTCCTGCCTCAGCCTCACGAGCAGCTGGGACTACAGGTGCCTGCCACCACATCTGCATAATTTTTGTATTTTTAGTAGGCACAATGTTTCACCATATATTGGCCAGGCTGTTCTCAAACTCCTGAACTCAAGTGACTGACCTGCCTCCCAAAGTGCTAGGATTACAGGCGTGAGCCACCTCGCCCAGCCCAAGTGCATTATATTTATTGTGCACTTTATTTCTATTATTATTACACTGTAATATATAATGAAATAATGATAGAGCTCACCATCATGTAGAGTCAGTGGGAGCCCTGAGCTTGTTTTCCTGCAATGAGATGGTCTCATCTGAAGGTGATGAGCAACAGTGACAGATCATCAGGCCTTAGATTCTCATGAGGAGCACGTAACCTAGATCCCTCACATGCACAGTTCACAATAGGGTTTGAGCTCCTGTGAGAATCTGATGCTGCCACTGATCTGACAGCAAGTGGAGCTCAAGGGGTAACTTGAACCATGGGGAGCGGCTGTAAACAGGAGGCAGAGCTCAGGGGGTAATGGGAGCCATGGGAGTGGCTGTCAATACAAGTGAAGCTTTGCTCACCTGCTGCTCACCCCCTGCTCTGCGGCCTGGTTCCTCACAAGCTACTGACCGGTACTAGTCATGCTCCTGGGATTGGGAACCCCTGGTTTAAATCATGAGAGAAATCTTAGTTTAAATCTTTATTTTTAAAAAAATACCAAAAATGAATTATCTGCTTATGATGGCCTTATATTAACAGAAATGAGTAGTGCTCACATTTTGGAAGTAAGCATTCTGAGTTATGTTGATGATGATGATTTACTTTTCCATGTTTTATATACACAGGCGGTATGAGTTCAGCAGTCACTTGCATATTATCAGCACATGTTAACTTAGCAGGATTCTAGAACTTTTTTCTCTCACAGAATTAGAAGTACCTTTTCCAATATTCATGCCATGAAGAGTTTGTGGGTGAGTTCTGATCTGCCCTTCTCACATCTACCTACATATGGGGCTGTCCATGGTGATGGGGTGGATGGCTGGGCTCTGCAACCTGCCAGCATTTTCCTGCTATGCCCAGAGGCAGTGCTCAGGCTGGCCAAAGATCTGTGGGTGCTGAATGCAGCTGTCCTCATTGTGAGCTCCCTTTTTGTCACCAAAGCCCCTTCTCTTGGTTGATTCTGTTAGGTGTGGAGTGTATCCACAATTTCTTAGGTTAATACTTAAGAGATAGAGACGGACTCAATCCAGGTCCAGTGGAATGCCTTCGGTAGTGGGATTGTACCCAAAGTTCACAGAAAATAAATTTTGTATAAAATAAGCCAGGGTTACTTTGCATATTTCCAACTGTAGAATGAAATTTAGGGGGCTGAAGAGTCAGAGTGTCTTATTTTACTTGTGTCTTTGGATATAAACGTTTTTCTTTTAAAACTCCTGACTGCATATTCCTTGTTTGTGTGTGGCTTTTAGTCCTAGACTGTAAAGCTTGCCAAGTCTGCCTCCTGGGAACTGACATCTCTACGCAGATGCTCCCCTTGCTCTGACGCAGTGCTGGTGGGTCAAAACCTCCTCCCGCATTTCATCCTTGAATTAGGCAGGAACTTGCATTGAGGCCATTGAAAGGGTGATGGCTTAGGGTGCACGAGAGCCTGGCCACCGTGTGTTAGGGACCAACCCCTGTGGCCCCCAAAGGCAGTCGTCGTCACTCACCTTGCCAGGCACTGTCTGGTGAAGCCCTCAACATCTCTTCTGGGTCTCTGGGCTGTGGGGACGCTCTCCATGGCATGGAAAGCCTTTCACAGTCAGCGGGAGATAGGATGGGCTGTGGGGACGCTCTCCATGGCATGGAAAGCCTTTCACAGTCAGCGGGAGATAGGATGGGCTGTGGGGACGCTCTCCATGGCATGGAAAGCCTTTCACAGTCAGCGGGAGATAGGATGGGCTGTGGGGACGCTCTCCATGGCATGGAAAGCCTTTCACAGTCAGCGGGAGATAGGATGGGCTGTGGGGATGCTCTCCATGGCATGGAAAGCCTTTCACAGTCAGCGGGAGATAGGAATCAGTGTAAAACTGAAATCCGTCTTCTCCTTGTCCACTGAGTGCGTCCGTCAGCTCCCCCACCGGATCGATATAACACTGAAATCTGGCCAGGCGCGGTGGCTCAAGCCTGTAATCCCAGCACTTTGGGAGGACAAGACAGGCGGATCACGAGGTCAGGAGATCGAGACCATCCTGGCTAACACGGTGAAACCCCGTCTCTACTAAAAAATACAGAAAACTAGCCCAGCGAGGTGGCGGGCGCCTATGGCCCCAGCTACTCGGGAGGCTGAGGCAGGAGAATGGCGTAAACCCGGGAGGCAGAGCTTGTAGTGAGCTGAGATCCAGCCACTGCACTCCAGCCCCAGCGACAGAGCGGGACTCAGTCTCAAAAAAATAAATAAATAAAACTGAAATCTGTCGTCTTATCCGCCGAGCGCGTCGGCTCCCCCGCCCGCAGCAAGTGTGCTGTTTTCAGTGGCTCCGGCACCCATGGCTGCAGGTCATGCTCTAGCAATGTCTTCATCACAGAGCATTACCCTGTGTGCCGCGGCTTTGCCACCAGAACATCTTATGCACACACTGTCCTGGGTAGGCCTTAGAGCTACATCTGGGCAGCAAAGAGCTGGAAATTGTGCCTACAAACCTGTTTCTGTCTCCCTGCGAATTTGAATAGGGAAGGTTTAGAGATCATGAAGATGAGCCCTTAGCGACACAGAGACGACGATTCCCTTTTCCTGCTACCAGGCATCCTCTTAGCCAGCAGCTTGAGTAGCGGGTGCATCTAGGTGCCTTGTCTCCTGGTCTGTCTCTAGAGCTTTCCGCTTTGCCTGGCTTTAGACAACTTGCTTTCTGTCCATGCCCTGTAAGGGATGGAGTGATTGATCTGCAGTTTCCAGGGTGACGGTGACTTTGAGAAATCCCTGCATTGCACACACCACAGGATTTTACCGTAAGGCAGAAACCCCTCAGCCTCCGCTCGCGTGGTGGCTGGTGCAGATGGCAGGTGAGTCCCACAGGAAAGGTGAAAAACAGGGACACTGAGAGAGTTCTTGGTGGACATATTTTTGTTTGTAACTTTGCCTCCTATAAGATGTTAGAGAAGAAAATAGTGCCAGAATGGTGAAGTAGAGGAAGAGAACAGATATTATCCGGATTGGAGCTCTAGCGTCTAGTTGATTGGTCAGGAAGACTGCAGAGGTTTCGAGGTTGGATCATCTATTTCAGTTCATCACAACAAGGCCCAGGAATCAGAAAGAGGGGCTGCAATAAGCAGAAACAGCCCTGCTCTGGACATCTCAGGGGACTGAGCATGAGAGCTGGGGCCAGGGAGGACAGGGCAAACGACGGCAGGACAGCAGCCCAGCCCAGCCAAGGCTCACAGATGTGCTTCCAGGCAAGGCGGCAGAGCGCCCCGCAATGCTTCCTGAGAGCGCACCGCGGACATTACTTTATGCGGACATGCTCATTCCCTTCTAGAAAGACACGCGCCTGGGGTGCCATCGTCACTCAGCATCCCTTGATGATGGAACTGCTGTGAGACTGTGGAGTGGCATGTCCAAGGCCACACACTGGACGGAGGCTGAGCTCCACGGCGGCCCCGGCAGACGGGCTTCCTAAGAGCTGGGTGGAATCCCTGGGCGTGCACCGTGCCCGGCCCCGGGCTCCCTGACACAAGGCAATGGCTGGGCGCACTGTGTGGCCACCGGCACCTTCACTCCTCACCTGTGCACGCGAGCGTGGGGGACGAAGCGACATTGATGTGTGGCGTCTCAGTGCAGTACAGGCACACAGGCAGCCCTAAGCAGACAGGGAATGGGGATGACGGTGGAGTCACCCCGTGAGTGCAACCCCATGTTAGCAGGGCTGAAAAGCAGGAGGGCCAGAATTTGGGCAGCTCCATCCTTCACGAAAAGGATGACGTCGATCAGCCACGCTCCACATCCCCAGAGGTAAATCTAGGAATAGTTCTGACACCTGACTTAGGAGTGTTTCCTTGCATGATATTAAGGCAGATCCGCAGATCCATGTAGATTAATCCTCTTCACTTTCAGCTAGTAACAGGGCCGGACGAGGTAGCTGATGAGGAAGAGCCCCAGAGAGGAGGCCCAGTGTGGGGCGGTGGCCTTGGGATCCGGGCCACACCCCAGCGGTTCTGTACCGCCAGCAGGCCCTGCCGCATCTCCGGCTGGAGCCTTGACTGTCAGCAGATGAGGCCACGGTGTGGGGTTGGGGTGTGTCTCCCACCACAATGGCATCATGGGGTGCTCACTATCCCCTGGTCCCGCTTCAGCACGGCTGGCACTGGCTCCCCGTGGGGCCGTTGAAGAACTCCCAGGCCTGGTCTTGCCAGGGAGACCACCCGTGCCAGGGAGACCGCCCAGCCTCAGGCTGGTTCTCAGGTGGCTGCTTCTCTACACTTAGGACATGGCTTTTCCCAAGCCCTTTCCCAGCTGCCTGTCACTTTTCTTCCCAGCTTTCCCTTCTGAAGGGAGCTCAGCTTCACTCCATGGCTTTCTAGCCACGTCATAGCATTTCCTGGTCTGACCCAGGAACTGATCAAAGGCTCTGGACGGGGCGGCCTGGATGCTCCAGGGACTGCATTGTCTCCATGGGCGGCAGGGCGCCTGCAGGCACCCAGCCTTGCACGGGGCAGGCGGTGTTCTGAGGGTGCAATCCTGTCCCCGCAGGGCCCAACACGCAGCGTCAAAATTGAGCCTACCTCCACACCAAATTTGAACAAACTAGAAATCATAAGGTGGTGAATAATGATACGTTACCATAGGCAAGTAGAAAATTGAAAGTTTAAGCAAAAACTAAGTCCAAAGCAACAGCCGCGCCAGGACAGAAAGCCCGCAGTGAAATTGCTGTGTGTGCCCAGGGCAGCGACGGCGCCAGGCAGGCGCGGGTCCCGCTGCGAGGGACTTGCCTGCTGACCCGGGGCCGCAGGGAGCTCTGCTTATCAGAAGAATATTTGAAAAGCGGCCTATTAAAAGGAATGCTTAAGTGAATTATAAAAGTCTGAGAAAGGAAATGGGAGAACCGAGATATCTAAATTTTCTCAAAACTATTATTAGCTGGGCAAAAATGTAGAAATTCGGGGCACTGAGGGTGGTGAGTGCAGTTTTGCTTGCACCATTGGCAAAGTATACCTTGAATTTATCAAAATTTTGTCATCATCTAGTCTTAAATAGTTAAAGGGTAAGCAAACAATGCTAAACAAAATAAGGAGAGAGAGAAAAGGGTGGACAATTCCCACAGGAATTTCCACTGGGGCTGCATTCCCAGGACGCTGGCCGGGAACGCTCAGTCCACTGAGGACAATATCCTATCTCTACAGCGTACGGGCTGGCCAGCGTCTACCGAGTGGATCATTAGGCCTGTCTCCCAGAGACAGCAAAAATGTGCAGAAGTAAGTACACATCCTGGGCTGGAAAGCGCTTTCCCTGTAGATTCTGGTGCCCTGCGGCTCTCAGATGGGGAGATGTGCGCTCTCCAGACCCCCACAGACCCCCAGAGCACGGTGGAGGGTGAGGGCTGAGTCATGAGAGATGTCTTACCAAACACCACTGAATGCAGCTTTTTCTCTGCCTTGAGAAAGATAAAACACCGAATCATTTCATTTTAAATTAAAAAGCTGCCTCTTCAAACTTTGTTGAAAAATACAGAATAGCCACCATTCTGCAGTTCCATGCCATGGATGGATAAAGTACGGGGAAAGGGAGGGGAGGATTTTGTAAAAGGTTAATGGAAAAGGCAAGAAGAGAGCTGTTCAAGAAACAGAGAGGGAGAACCCGAGAGACGGGACGTGGGGAGGAGAGAAAAGCGTGCAGATGAGGAGAGAGCTCGGGGGGGAAGGGGACACAGACCACCGGGAGCGTCCCTTTCAGAGGAGCACTGCGGACAGGCCTGTGCAGCCTGGACGGGAGTGACCTGATGATGTGATGGGTGGATTTCCCGGTGAACTTTCCACCTCTCTCAAGTCACACCCATCTTCAGTCCCCGCTCACCATGACAGAGTCACAGCCACACCCAGGACAGAACCTGGGCTCTGGGCAGCAGGTAACAGGAGGATATTCTACCTAGGGCCGAAACAAGCCAAGTCCAGCCCCCGCTGCTCTGCGGCTGGTAAGTGCGAGGATGCTGTGTGACAGGCGTCACAGGTCACTAAGAGAACACTGTGGGCACACGGGGAATGTCTATATGGCACCGTCTGGAAGCAGGCTGCGCCTCAGCAGCTCCGGAGGTTCCAGGAGCTGGTTTTCATGAACACAAGAAGTGTTAGAGACGGGAGACGTGGGGGAGGAGCACGTAGACCCTGGTGCGGATTGAGTTTAAACACATCTGCACACACTTGGGTGTGTGTGTCCCAGCGCATCTCAGCCCTGCGTGCCTGCACCTGGCTTCCCTGCCCCCCTCCCCTCCTGCCCCACAGTCCACACTGTCCCACACCTGCTGTGTCCAGAAAGCCCTCACCGAACATCCTCCCACGTCAGCCACTCTCGGAGGACTGAGAAAACAGTGGTGAGGGGCCAGTCTCCAAATTCAGGTGCTCCCGGCGCAATCAAATCCGGGGCGACTGACCGAGGGCTGGCACTCAGCCTGAGGAAGCGAGTGTTCCTTTGACTCGTAGTAAGAACTGCTCAGAGGCCAATGTGCTCTGGGTCAGGTCCCCCTGGCACCTCCAGGCAGGTCTTCCTAATTTGGTTCCTGAGCACGCTTCAGCTCCCACCCTGAGGCCTGCCCTCACCCTTCCCTCCCCACCATTGTTCTTCCTGCCCTCCTCCCTTACCCTTCCCTCCCCTATTGCTCTTCCCGCCCTCCTCTGTCCACTCCCTCTCAAGGCCCTGCCCTCTCTGGTTCACCATCCTCCTCTTGTCCTCTCCTGGCTTCTCCCCAGCGCTTGGTGTTCACTCAGACGCCTTCTCCTTGCAGCCTCTGCCACGGCCCCGGCCGCCTTCAGCCTCCAGCAAGTCACCACATTCGACTTTCTTCATGGAGTTTTTTACTTTTAGATTTATCAACTGTACGTGCCTGTTTGCCACATCCCCCCTCACTAGATTTCATCTACATGGGGACAGAGACCCCTCTGCTTTGCTCCCTGCTGTGACTGCAGAGCCTGAAACGGCCCAGCTCGGAGAAGGCTCTATCTACAGACACCACTGGGTGCTGAATTTCCAGAGCGGTCGATGGTACGTAGGACTCCGTGGTGAGAACTGAAGATGTGTGAGGATGAGGGGCGCCCGATCCCTGTCCTCTGTGATCTGCTGCAACAGAATCAACCTCTGCACGGTGGGCCCCAGTGAGCAGCCTGGGGGATGCACGGAGCCACACAGAAACATGTGAACTAGGCGGAGGCAGCAGAGGCAGAAACATCTCACAGTACACCAGGAGTGAAAGTTGAAAATACTTAGCATTTGACAAGGTTTCCAGTAATATATTCTTCTTTGAGCATCAAATGAGGGTCAAATACCTATTTCTGTGCTCATGTTAAACAGACAGAATGGAAACACAGAGAGTTACAGAGATGTGATCCGGGTGCGGGCTGAGAAGCGGCTTCCTGCAGAGGTTTATACTCAGGCTCATGGAGAAAACGCCCCTACAAGGGACCAAGCCAAGGACTCAAGCGAACGCAGGGAACAAGACCGCGTTTCCAGGCCAGCGTGCGGGAGCCCTTCCGCAGAATCGGGGGTTAGGAAGCTCGGTGACTTCAGGCAGGAAGGCGATGGAATGGGAACAGGGTCTTTCTGTTTCGAGCAGGCGATGGAACTGGAACGGGGTCTTTCCATGTGGGAAATGCTGAGCCTGTGCTGCCAACAGCCTCCAGGCTGAGATGTCTTGTGGGCAGCTGGGACAGGCAGCAGAGTAAGAGGCAGTGGTTTAGGAGTTAACTGCCCTTAGACAATTGTGGAAGCTTTTGATTTTATTATTATTAATTGAAAAAAATAGAAAATATAGGAAAAAATAGAATTGGAGAGGAGGAATAAGTAGATGTTTAACAACAGAGCGTGCGGTGCAGCAGCACACTGAGAAAAGTAGACCAGGAAGGATGGGGAGTTTCAGGAGGTGACAACTTAGAAACGTGGTGGCCACTCCCAGGCCCGTCCTGCAAACGACAGATAAGGAGAGGCCGGGCGCGGTGGCTCACACCTGCAATCCCAGCACTTTGGGAAGCAGAGGCGGATGAATCACTTGAGGTCGGGAGTTCGAGACCAGCCTGGCCAAAATGGCAAAACCCCATCTCTACTAAAAATACAAAAATTAGCCAGGCGTGGTGGCGGGCACCTGTAATCTCAGCTACTGGGGAGGCTTAGGCAGGAGAATCTCTTAAACCTGGGAGACGGAGGTTGCAGTGAGTCGAGATCATGCCACTGCACTCCAGCCTGGGCAACAGAGTGAGACTCCATCTCAAACACAAAACAAAACAAAAAATGACGAGGAGACGGCTTCAGAAAACACTGCTGTGTTTGGTGACTGAGAGGTTCCTCATGTTCTTGGACGATACTTTCCAAATGTTAGTTTGCCTACAGGTCACGCAAACATCCTGCAGGTGGAGTCAGACTCCGAAGGTCTGGGAGGCACCGGGTTTGGGGGTTTTTCTGGGAGGTACCGGGTTTGGGGTTTTTGAAAAAAGCTTCTGGGAGGCAAAGAGTTTTGGGGTTTGTGAGGCCCTGGGTTTTGGGGTTTTTTTCGTATAAAAGCTTCCAGATGGCACTGATGCTGCCCGTCAGTGGGCTACACCTTGACAAGGCTGTAGAGACTGTGTTAGAAGGGCAGGGTGAACACCAGGTCCCGTAGCAAGGTAAGGGGTAGGCAGGTGTGAGGAGGCCGGGCAGACACATGGCCACCTTCTAGGAGCCTGAGAGTGGAGATTAGGACAATAGAAGCTTACGGGCATTCACTGTGGTACCATCCTCAGCAATTTGCTTAATTCCTCCGGTACACAGTTTATTCATCTGCCCTCTGGGGCTAGAGTCCTCCCCCACAAATGAAGCAATGCACGCAGAGGTCTCCGCTGGCTTCAAGAGCCAAGCAACTCTTAAATCCTCTCAGGACTAACATTTTATAAACAAGATATTTAAAAATAATTCAGGCCAAGAGCGGTGGCTCAAGCCTGTAATCCCAGCACTTTGGGAGGCCAAGACGGGAGGATCACGAGGTCAGGAAATCGAGACCATCCTGGCTAACCCAGTGAAACCCTGTCTCTACTAAAAAATACAAAAAAAAATTTAAAAAAAACTAGCCGGGCGAGGTGGTGGCGCCTGTAGTCCCAGCTACTGGGGAGGCTGAGGCAGGAGAATGGTGGGAACCCAGGAGGCGGAGCTTGCAGTGAGGCGGGATCTGGCCACTGCACTCCAGCCTGGGCGACAGAGCGAGACTCCGTCTCAAAAAAAAAAAAAAAAATTCAGTAGTTGGTCTTCACTGAATCCTCTTTATTTCCTCATTTATCCAAGGGGAGAACATGTTTTTGAAAGATTATAAAAGGTCACAGTGCAGTATTGAAAGCAAATGGCAAGATGATGTATTTTCAGGAGATTATAAAATAATTTGAGCTTTTAAAATATAAAGTACAGGCCTGAACCTAAAAGTATAATTTGGCCAGACCAACTCATCCCGCATTTTGTAACATGAAACCAACCTCCCTCTCCACGTTTCCCTGCCCTCGTGGTGCAGGCTGCCACGCCTGCCTTGCCCAGGCTGACCTCACAGCAGGAGAATGTGCCTCATGGCCTCTGCAACAGGCCTCCAGGGCACAGCCTCCGGGAACACCAGGAGCTTGAGGCACAACGCTGACGGGCAACTCGAAATACTCGCCAGTCTGACACTGGGTGACCCCACCGACGTCACGGCACCCACTCTCTTCCAAGTGACCCTTGGCAATTAATTTTTCCAGGACTCTTCCGTCCAAAATCAATACAAAGCAAAACCTTAAGTTAAAAAATAAGACCTTTGACCTTAAAATGCCCTTAAGCTTCTATTATCCACCTCTCCACTCCTAGAAGGCGACAGCCAGCATCCGGCCTCCAGAGTTCCACTGTGCTTCCCCAAAGACAGGTGGGCTCTCCTCAAGCACAGTTTTACTTCAGGAGCCGCTGAAACTGGGGTGTAGACCACAGGCTCCTCCGTGACCAGCCCCAAGGCCAAGCCTGCGATTCTCTCATCCGCATTCACCTGCTGAGGTGAAGAGTGGGCCTCCATTTTGGTTGAATCACATTATGTCTCATAGAACCATCTGGAACCCCCATCACCTTAATAATTCAGTGTTGTCTGATGCTGTGAAAGGTGAAAAAGACTTCAATGATCACTTCCAAATTGTGCTGGGGAATGACACAGATGTTCTCTCAGCAGCACACACACCCTGTTAGAAGGGGGTATGGTTTTTACTTCCTGTTTATTCCCGGCAAATCCTGTGGCTTCCACTAAGCAGGGATGTCCTCTGAGCACCCTGCCCCTCCCGATTCCTGCCCACCACAGGCCTCGGTTTTCTCCACATCTTCTCCCTGGACAGTGGCAACGCTTGCAGAACCCCAGCTGCTCTAACACCAGGCCCAGCTCCTCCTCCATCCCAAGCGTCTCTACCCAACCGTGGGATCTGTCCACACCTCCAGATGGGGAGACCCACGTCTCCATGTCACCTGAGGGCGGGTGTGTTTAGAGGCTTCCGAATCTCCACCGCTGGAGACAGCGGGACATGGACGTGTACATTTTGTGACTAACTCAAACACGGGCCTCCCCTTTTGGTTTTATGGATATAAAACACGTCCCTGCAGTCATTGGAGTGGAACGCTGGTAGCAGCCGGCCCTAGGTTGAGTGTTTGACCAGGAATACCCACACACTTCTCTCAATTAACCCGTGAGGTTGGCATGTTTAGTAACTGGGGAGAAAGTGGGGTAACAATGGTATGACTAAAGTCCACAGCCTGGGGCCTGGCACCTGGCAAGTACCCTCTGGGTGTTAGTGGAGTTATTACTTGCATGACTTTAATCATTACAGAGGTTCCCTAAGGTCACACAGCTGGTAGGGGCTCTGGTCCTGTCTCATCTCACTCCACAGCCCCAGGTGAGTGCAAGGCAGAACCTCTATATTTCTGTCTCAGATTCTTCTCATTGCTTTGTTTTTCTCAAAACCTTTCATTTTATCAATGATGAATAGTATAAATAGATTGTTTATTTTCTTTTTGTTGAAACTATCTGTATTGATTTTTTGTCTTTGGAGTTGTCATAAAACACCTGTGGTCAAATCCAGGCCCTTCCAGTTACCAGCAATGTGACCTTCTGCGTGCTAATCACCTCCTTGGTGACTCAGTTTCCCCATCTGTAAAGGAAAAGCAATGGAAGTACTGCGGAGTTTAAATAATGTAAATGTTGCAGAACACTTGGTACATGGTCAGACATCCAGTGGGTGTGCTGCAAGGAAGCTATTTGTACTTTTTTGTTTCAAATTCTATTCCATGGTGAACATTTACTGTCTCAGATGTGATATGAGGTTCCATTTTGAATAGCCTTCAGGGATGTGACACTGGGAATTCTCTTCCTTTCTCCATCAGCTATAAACTTATGTATAAATGTTTCAAGCTCTGCTCTGCTATTCCCCACTACTCTTGTCAATGATAAACATGCCCTTAGGTTTCCCCTATGTTTCCTTACCGCCGCTCCAGCCCCTTGCTCCACATCCCCCCCCCCTTCCCCCCGCCACCACCTTCCATCCCTGCTCTGCTGCTCTGGGCTTTCCTGGCGGCTTTGCTGCCCACACTCTCTCTGCTCATCAGACCCACCAAGGTTGCAGAGAAAGAAAGACAGCGGCAGATGGCTAGGAAACGAATATTCAACAATAGGGTGATTTCAGAACTAAATTCTAAAGAATTGAGCCTGCAGAGCAAAAACTCACTCAAACAACCAAAGAAATGGAGATCTGTCTATATCAAGGCCTGTTCTGATGAAGTTATTGAATTTTTTTTTTTAATGGAACATTTTAGGTACCCAGCCAGGTGCTTTAAAGGAAGACAGTCACCAGGCTGGCCCTGGATTCGTGAACAGTAACTCGCATGCGATCAAAGTCTTAGTCTAAAATTGTGTGCCCACCGTGATTTTCTGAAAGCACAGAGACTGCAGCACTCAGGTGGTTTCAGTGTAGGACGGCCCCGAGGAGTTGTCCTTTAACATCCTTCTTGCTGGTGTGATCCCGCCACGAATGAGAACCACCTGAATGAAGCGGTCAGAAACAGGAAGTGCACCAAAATAGACTGAACTACAGAAAAACAACTGAATCTGTTTAAATGTGGAACGAAGATAAAAAATGTTGATCATGGGAAATGCGCTGGAGACGTGTACACAACCGGAGCTCAGGGAAGAGAGGGGATAAAAGAACGTTCACAGATGCTGATTTTCTCATTCAGAACCAGTGGCCCTTAGTGTGACCCAAACCTGAACCGCTGGCTTTAAAAAGTTCCATCTTCTTCACAGTTTTGTTAACATTTTGACGAACTTCAGAGCTGTATTTTTAGGAGCTATTATTTCTTTTGTAACTGAAAATGTGTCTGAACTCTGATTCTCCTTCACTTATCGTCCAGTTCTCTGTTTTGTTGGTCAAATTCATTTAAAATTAAATTCTGTGCTTTGTTATACTTTAGCGTTTATGGTATAATCACATTTTTAAATGTGCTTTTCCTTCTTTTATTCTTTCCCATTCATGGAGAGGTTTGTGATAACACTCATTGAACACTGGCATCAGTGATTTCTGGGTGGTAAAATTGGGATAATTTAATTTTTCTTTCTTTACGGTTTTGAATTTTATCCCTAATTGCAAAGTTATCAGTTTAATATTTAAATATGAAAACTTTAAAAATAAGTTTTCAAAATGAAGTCATCAGGATGTGGGGCCTGGTGGAGGCTGGGGTGACTGACACCCCCCGGTTGACGGTGGTGGGTGGGAATAAGGTGTGGGAAGATGGGCTTATTCCCAGGGGAGAGGGCGGCTTGGCATTGGCTTGAGATGCATCTGCCTGTGGGCATCCCGTGCCCACAGCCACTCACCGTGCACGGCAGAGGCTGAAGAGAGGAGCTCGCTGCAACGAGGCCAGCAGGGTACAGAGAAGAACCAACTGCAGGGCACCAAGCCCGCACAGGGAAGAGCGAGTTGTCTGGGAGGCAGGAGGAGCTCTGTCCCTGGAGTCATGGGAGGTGCCCAGGCCTGAGAGGGAGCAGCAGGAATCTCTGCAGGGCATCCCCGAGCTCCAGTGAAGCCTCAGCCCCATGTGGGCAGAAGTCAGGGGAACATCTGGAAAGCGTGACCAAGCGGAAGCCTGGAGGAGCTGCCAGAAGCAGCATGGCAGGGACAGGGTCAGAGGGAGGAGGCTGCAGGGTCCAGGAGAGGTTTCAGACGCAGGAGAGGCTGCAGCTTGCTTATGCTGTGGGAGAGGGCAAACTTCAGGAGAAAGGAACACACAGGACAAGGGGGTAATTGGAGGTGTTCCGTTGCAGGAAAGAGGCTTTGGGGTCACTGCGCTGGAGCAGGCCGGGCCTGGCCTCTGAGGGCCAAGAGGAGGGAGCTGGCAGGTGGGGTCTGCAGAGGGGTGCAGCGGGCTCTGAGAACCCACTTTGGCTGCTCCACCATTCAACACAGGGACTGCTGAGAGTGGCGGGCGGTGTTTCAACAAGAACTGAGTCCGGTGCCGAAGGCTCGGAAGAGCCCCTCAATCAAATCGGAGAGGAAGGGAAATGAGATGAAACAGCTTTGAAGGCGCGCAGGAAACGTGCAGTACCTGTCAGGCAAATGAGTTCATAAATACACAAATGGGTCAATGCAAATGAGAGATAGACGTCGGACTTCTTCTTAGTGGCTACTACAACAAGGATTTTTGATTTCACCTTTCTGGGTCTTGTTCTTTTTGCGTATTTTAGTCACTGTGGCATTCTATTACGTACAACAGATGGTTACAGGCATTGTCTTCATAGAAAGCAAAATAAAACTCGAAGACCAATACATCAATATATGTTTAACAAAGATGAAAGAGCCTAAAGTCTAAATGCGAGACTTTGGGGCCCCTGTGGACCAGTGGGAAAGAACAGACCTCTCATTTGTAGGCGTCCGTGTGCTCAGACACTATGGCTTGTTTCTTGGTCAGTCCATTTTCTACCAAGCTTGAGACCTCCGTTCTGGGCCTGAAGCTGAAGGACTTTTCGTTTATTTCATTTATTTATTGGCTCTTTCTCTTCCTTGCCACGCAGGAGGATGAGTGTAAACAGAATGAGATACTTCAGAGCAACCTCATGAGTTAAGAGCATGTGAGCTTTCTCTGAGACGCTGGCTCCATCTTAATTTAATTAATGCAGAAATGAAGACTCAAACATTTGAGAATCTTTAAAAATCATATTTTAGCCAAAAGATTTATCTCACAGAAGATAATTTCCAACCCAGCCAAAAGCAGCAAATATTTGCTAGTTCTATAATGTTTCGTGTGACTATGATACTCGGCATATTTTCTGGTGTGTATTTGTCTCCAGGACATCTGTGCATGGCAGTTAGTCACGGAATTTAAGTTCAGTGTGGCATGCATCCTAGCGGGTGGGAAGCCAGAAAGTAACATGTACAACCACCCCAAGAGAAATACTTATAGCCAGCAAGCAAAGCATGAGTTTTCATCATGCGCTAGGCAATTTCTAGGTGATTTTATCTTTAGATGGAGATTTCCTTCTTCTGATGTCTGCTGTTTCTTCAAAATTCACAGATTGCTCTTGATAAAGAGCATTGAGTTCCCCTACACAGAGGTGGAAAGGGGCTTTATAAATATGATGGTAACATACAATAAATTGTATGTTCCGCATCTCTAAAGGCGGAAGTAAAATGCCTTGTCTTGTATCATAAATTTTACTTCCGCATCTCTAAAGGCGGAAGTAAAATGCCTTGTCTTGTATCATAAATATCATTGATACTGACACAACACAATGTCTCTAACAGTATATGTCACAGTCTCATTCATTCATTTATTCAACAAACATTTATTAATCACCTACTGTATATCAGACTTCTTGAAGGATACGGAGAAATTACCCTCTTAAAGCAAACCAAGACAAAACTACCAGACCCATGTAATTTGGAAATCAGTTATTTGGGTAGATTTTTGGTTTCTAAACAAGAATAAGTCCAAATGACCCTTCTTTACATTGTTGGTAAAGATTTAGCCAGAATCTAAAAATAGTAATTTTTCTGTAACTGATAGGAAATATAGACATTGGATTTCCACCTCACACATGGGAAGAAATTAGAGGAAGTCTTTGTTTTTGGAGGAAACGATCACTGCTTCCTAACACCCAGCAGTAATAAGACCTGGGTCACACCCTCAAGCTGTCACGTCCACAGAGCCGAGTGCTCCCAAGCATGAGACACAGGCCAGCAAAAGCCGTGCGGTCAACTCTAAATACCCAATAACACAGGTTCCTTTTGTTTTGATTTTGGTTTTTCATTCTCTTTTGGGGTCTCTTGTCCCAGGTAGATATTCTGTGTCCTTCTGGTATACATTTTAATCTGACTTCCACTGAAGCAGGGACAGGACACATCACTCCTTCAACTTGAAGGGCCTCCTGCCGAGAGGCCCTGGAGCCTGGTGGGTGCCGATGGCTGGTTCCCTGGGCAGAGAGGTTGGGGCTTAGCTACGTCCATTGCTGGCACTCAGTGGGGGAGCCTTGGGAAGGTTGTGGGTGAAAGTGGATTATCCTCTCCCCTGTGCTGGTGCCAGGGTAACAACAAATAAACACACACTGCACAGGTCCTAATGCTTCAGTCCTGTGAAACGCCCAGGGTGTGCCTTTGTCAACTGGATTAAAACAGCACATGCTTTCTATTAGGACCTGTGTTCGTCTGTTTTCATGCTGCTGATAAAGACATACCTGGGACCAGGAAGAAAAAGAGGTTTAATTGCACTTAACAGTTCCACACAGCTGGGGAGATCTCATAGTCATGGCAGGAGGTGAAAGACACTTCTTACATGGCAGCGGCAAA